>NC_042615.1:361628906-361946888 GCF_901001135.1 Rhinatrema bivittatum | reverse complement strand
CCACCTATCCTTGAAGAGAAATGTCGCCGCCTACGTTCAGGGCTATGTATGTACTGTGGTCAACCCGGTCACTTGGTACCCACCTGCCCACTCTGACTGTGAAACTCCTAGGCCTAGGTTCTGCTAGAAGAATTTTCCTAGGCTGACATCACCCTTTTCCTCCATTAACGCTACCTGTTTCTATCACTCAGTACCCTGGAATTTCACATTTTAGCCTTAGTGGATTCGGGGCTGATGGTAATTTTATCCTCTGACATCCAGTCAAGCCAGAACGCTATCATCACACTCCTGAGGTTCTACTAGGCCAACCATGAGGAAGGACGCTCAAACATATGTGGAGTCATGTCCCACCTGTGCCCTGGGTCTCTTGAAACCACTGCCCACCCCGAACCGTGGACACACATTGCCCACTGATTTCATAGTGGATCTTCCTCCTTCCAATGGCAATAATACCATTTGGGTCACGGTGGACCGGTTTTTCAAAACGGCTCACTTTGTGGCTCTACCTTGCCTCCCTTCTGCCTCAGAACTGGCGAGACTGATCATCCGCTACATATTCCGACTCCATGGACTCCCAAGGCATATACCCTCCGACTGGGGAGTGCAATTTACGGCCAGATTCTGGAGGGCTTTATGTAGAAATTTGACATTGCCTTGGACCTCACATCGGCTTATCACCTGCAGGCCAATTGTCAGACGGAGAGGACAAATTGGACTTTGAAGCAGTTTCTCCGGGTATACGTAAACTCATGACAAAATGACTGGTCTGAGTTTATTACCTTGGGTTGAGTTTGCCCTCAATTCTCATCTCTCTGCATCCACCTGGTCTTCAACCCTTCCAGTGGTATAACGGATGCCAGCCCCTGCCTCCACTTCTGTTACCCCTGTCAGTGGCTTCTCCTGCGGCACAAGCCACCGCTAAAGAGTTGCATCAACTCTGGGAAGACACTAACATCTGATACAACAAGCTGCCCTTAAGTCCAAGAAAAGCTATGATACCCATCATCAGGCAGCTCCTCAATTCAGTCCAGGTGATAAAGTACACTTAGTACTCGATTCATTCACCTGAAACTACCTTCTGCCCTCTTTCGCTCCCAGATATATCGGGCCATTCCCCATACTCTTCGTCATCTGGGCCCAGTTACATACAGCCTATACCTGCCCACATCACTCAAGATTCATAATGCCTTCCAAGTCTCATTATTAAACCTCTTATTCTGTCTGAATTTTCTAAAAAAACCGCCTAAACCTCAACCTCTGGCATCAGAAGAGGACATCACCTATCAAGTACAGGACATCCTGGATATATGGAAATGAGGAAGACGATGGGAATATAATTTCATGGGAGGCTTGGCCAGAAGAAAACAGCTGGGAGCCTGCATAACATTCTCGATAAAACTGATCAGCTATTCATACTGCTCACCCAAGGAAACCCAAACTCCGGGGAGGAGCCCTAAGAAGGGGGGTACTGTTACCCTCCGTGGCTGCAGACAGCTATGATCACTGCTGCTCACCTGTGTGTTTCCTGCCTTGGCTCCATTGGGCGACTCGCGGCCTCTGCCAGCTACACTGGCCTCCCTCCTCCGTTCTTGGGCCTAATTGAGCAGCATGGATGCTGCCGACCGCCATCTTACCTGTGGGGTTTTCCTAAGTGTGCGCGCTCCCCCGACCTGTGTTAACCACGTCATGGCGGGCACCTCGGGGGGCGTCCCCACCAGATGACATCACTCAACCTGGATACTTAAGCTCGCCAGCCCAGCCTGACGGCGTCTTGGCAACGAGTTCATTTGCTGCAACTACCTTCTCTCACTTCAAGCGTTGTTCCGGTTCCTGCTTCCGTGATGTGAGACTATTGGGTACCCGCACCTCGGGCCCTTCCTCGTCTCTCTTGGCTATTCGCTCCCTCGGAGGGCCTTTCACACGGACTCCTGCCTGCCACGCTTCCCAAGGCTTTCTTCGGAACTGCTATTGTCTTCAGTCGTTGTGAGTACCACGCTGTGGATCCCTGTTGTGATATCTATGTGTGAACCCTCGCCGGTGTACCCCGCTCTGCGACCACTACCATGACTTTCCACTGAGGAACCCTCTTGTGTACCATCTCTATGGACCCAGTATAACTCCTGTGACTGGTAACTTTTCTCCCGGCACCTCCGCTCCCACAGCTGAGACTCCGCCTCCCGATGGTGAAGCTCAGTGGGGCTCCTCCCCTGGGCAAGTTCCACTTCTCGCTCTCGGCCAGAGGGTACACATACTTACAAATCCTAAGCATCAAGAGCCATTGGTCTATCAAAAGACTGAGATCTCTCTTTTTCCTCATCCATCCCCCCCCCCCCCCCCCCCCCCCCTCAAATTTCTCCATTGCTAATAAGAAGGTGGACTATTTTCTCTTCACATCAATAAGATATATTTCTTACCCAGTACAAATGCTTTCTCGGCAAAGATTCAATCCGCTCTTTTCACAATTTATCTGGGAAGATCCACTTCAAACAATAGCAACTCAGGATGAAGAGGGATTGAGCTTTTCAAGATCACCCCCACAAAATGCAATATTTTTTCTCCAAAATGACAATATCTTAGGACAAGTCCAAAAAGTATGTGTAAGAGAGCCTTTATCTAATTGATATGTTATACGGATATCTATAGTTACTATTCCTCCTGCTTTAAAGGCTAATATTTGTGAGATGTACACTCTATGTAGAAATTTAAACTGTAGCTCACACAAGTACATATTTACTGTTATGGTCCTCAGGTTCTTAAAACTAGATTTTAATGTACTTTTAGAGAGTGAGAACTTGCTTTCCCTAGACCACTTTTCCCAAATCATATCTACCCATATATCTTGATCTAATTTTAGTAGTCCTTTATGAATCCTAGATACAGAAAGCTTATCTCGCTCTACATGAAAAGAAATCTTCAATTAACAAGACTTGGTTACATTCAAATCATCTCCCTGAAAGGAAATTACATAGGGGCAGATTTTAAAACATACACGTGGGCGTACATTTGTGCGCACAACCCGGCACGCAGAAATGTACGCCTGATTTTATAACATGAGCGCGCAGCCGCGCGCTCATGTTATAAAATCCAGGGTTGGCGCCGCAAGGGATGCACACTAGTGCAAATTGCATGCACCAAAACCTCGAGGAGCTCCGCTGGCTTTCCCCATCCCCCCCCCCACCTTCCCCTCCCTGTCCCGCCCCCCCAGCCTTAAAGAATCCCCCCCCCCTGTACTTTGTTTTGGAAGTTACGCCTGCTGGCCGACTGCCTGTGCGCGATCCCCCTCTGACGGAGTCCTCCGCCACGCCTCCCAGAACGCCCCCGGACTGCCCCACCATGCCCCCGACTGTCTGCCCTACCTTCCTTCTGCCTTCTGCCTGCCCATTCAGAAAAGCCCCGAGACATACACGCATCCCGGGGCTTTACGCGCGCTGCCAGGCCTTTTGAAAATAGGCCTGGGCATGTAACAACCCAGCATGCACAAATGTACACCCGATTTTATAACATGCGCACACCGAGCCCTCGAGGAGCCCCACTGGCTTTCCTCATTCCCTCCGAGGCTACTACTCCGAAATCAGACGGCCTCAGAGGGAACTTTCCTTCACCCCCCACCTTCCCCTCCTTGCCTTGCCCCCCAGCCCTAAAGAACCCCCCTTCCCCCCCCCCCCCCCCCCCGTCCTTTGTTTTGGAAGTTACGCCTGCCAGAGGCAGGTGTAACTTGCGTGCACCGGCCGGCTGCTGGCGCGCGATCCACCCACGATGGCCACGGTGCCAGTCCTCGGCCACGCCTCCTGGACCGCCCCTGGTCTGCTCCACCCCCTGCCCGCCCATTCAGGAAAGCCCCGGCGCGCGTAACCCCCTAAGCACGTAAATCCTTGAATGTCTGCCCCATAATGTTTTAGCTGTAGATAAAAGAAATCAGATTCTCATAACCCAAACTGATTTTTCAAAGCTTGGAATGACGATATGATACTATGCCCATCCAAGTACCTGCTGAAGCTGGTAATCCCCTACTCCTTCCAATATATAACACTTTTGGAATGAGTTCCTGGAGAAACATCCCTATTACCTTGTATAGGTAGGTATAGTGGTGAGCAGGTTTTAGAAAGCTTCATTAAACCCATTAATTTCCACCAAGCCATCGTATAGGGGATTGAAGAATTCTATTCAAAGACCCTACGGGCAATTTCCCTGGAATCGCATGCAACACATATTTAAGATTTAGTGGAGCTGCTAGAGCTTTTTCACTTTAAATTCATACATACTTAGAGGTATCATATAGCCAATCCCATGCAATCCTTAGTAAACTAGCCAAGTTATATAGCCCCACTTTTGGAAATCCAAAACCACCCTGTGACCACTCCTTCTTCAATCTCAAAAGTGAAATCCTAGATTTCTTTCCCCTCCAGAGAAATGTCAATATCATTTTGTCCAGTCATGTAATATCTTTCTGTAACATCCTAATGAGTAAGGTTTGACTTGTGTACATAGTACCATTTTATAAAGATTTACTTGACTGATTAAGGATAGAAGCAATTGTTGCCATATGAGTAGTTTCTCTTTGTAATTGATAAAAGGTGAGATATATTTAAAGAATAGAGTTTCTCCAAGTCTAAAGTTAATTCAAGTCCCAAATGCTTAAAGGAACCGGGAGCCCATTTTAACTGAAAGTCCCCCACCCAATTTCTTGACCCAAGGCTGGATAGGACATAGCTATGTTTATAGTTTTTTGTTGTATCTATTTATTGATTTATCGACTATGCGTTGCCTAGTCAGTATTATCCACTCTCCCTGTTTTAGTCTATTTTTCGGTTTCATGTAAGGGCTCCGCCCAAAAGTTAATTTTGTATTTTTCTGTTATGTTTTCTGTTATATGGAAGGGCTCTGCCCAATAGTTTTTCTGTTCTTTGTAAACCGATGCGATGTGCAAACGGATATCGGTATAGAGAGACTTTAAATAAATAAATAAATAAATAAAAAATAATAAATGCTTCAGATTTATCCAAATTCTTCAAAATACACAAAGTCCCGAACTGAGGCCTCCGGCTGACATAGGAACACCAATGTCATCTGCAAATGCAGCATACTTGAAGATCTTGGAGTCAATACCTATCCCTTTATCTCTCGCTCAATTGCACTGCAATCAACAAAGGGTCTAAAGTAAAAAAAAATAATAACGGTGATAGAGAGCATCCTTGTCTAGTGCTTCTATTTATTGGAAAGGTAGAAGAATATTCACCATTTGTGAACACACATGCCATCGGCCCTTTATATAGTAACCGTACCATCTTTAAAAATAAATCCTCCAGCTTCATATGTTCCAACAGACAAAATAAGTATGACCATTCCATTCTGTCAAAGGCTTTCTCAGCGTCAAAGCTGATTACCATAAAGGGAGTTTTACCACCTTGGCAGGAAGCAACAGCAGGAATAATCTTTTGAATATATTTATGACCTGCCGCCGTCTCACAAATCCCCTCTGTCCCTGGTCAATGAAATCTGGCAGAACCAATGTTAGTCTGTCTGCCATTATTTTAGTGAGCACTTTGATCAAAATTTAACAGGGATATTGGGTGATATGAAGCTGCTAAGTTCAGATCTTTCCCTGGTTTGGGGATAACAGTAAGTACTACTTTATTATCATCCATAGGAAACTCTCCTCTGTTAATCAGCAGCACAGCATAAGTCTTATGGAGTACAGGCAGGCACTACTTCCTGTTAGGAATTTGGGCGGTAGCAAGTAGAAATGAACACCACCTCCAGGAGTGGCATGGGACAGAAGGACTGGAGCAAGGGCGGGTGGTCCCGTGAGGCTGGGCTGAGTCTCAGGAATGAGGAACGGGTTGGGCTGAGTCTCTGGAGCGAGGTACAAGTTAGGCTGAGTCTCTGGAATGGACTGAGGTGCATGGAGGTAAAGGTGAACTTCAGGAACACTGGAAGAGAGTGTGGGTAAGTATGGAGCTAGAGCACTGGAACTGAGTGCAGGTTATGGGTGTAACTGGAACACAGGAACAGAATGTCGGTAAGCGTGGTACTGGATGCAGGTAAGCGTGGTACTAGAGTAAAGGAACATTGACAAGGAAGATAGACTATGACAGGACAGGACAAACTAGGACAAGGACTACACTGAACATGGAACACAGAATGCCCAAAGGTAACGAGGCAAGAGAAGCCCCAAGGAAAGGTAGGGGTTAGAAAACAGAGCAAGAGGCCTAGCATCAAGGGAGAGACCTGGAAGTCTCAGGTTGGGCAAGGGGTCTAGAAGGCCTAGGATAGGCTGCTAGGCAGGAGGGAATCAGAAGGGCCATAGGCCACAGAGCAAGGCAAGCAGGGAACCAGAAGGCATGTAGGCCACAGAGCAAGACAAAAAATGATTGGCTAGAGCATGGAGCCCAAAGGAACTTGATGTTGTAGCACCGAGGCATGGGCTAGGCAGCGTTAAGTGCTGGATCTCGGCATAGTGGCAGGGAGGCAAGGAAGGCTAGGCCAGCCAGGAGACAGCGCTCATGGAAGACCTCTGGTGATAAGGAGGTTGCACTGCAGCCAGAATAATAACCGTACCCTCCCGCCCCCCCCCCCCCCCAATTCAAGACCTCCTCCTTCTGGGTCCCATCTCTTCAGGGGGACTGCTGAAGGAGGATGCTGTGGGTTGGCATGGGTGGATTCCTTAGTTGAGCAGACTTGGTGAAAGCAGGTGCCTCCCAAAGGGTAAGGTTGCGTTGGCTCCTTTGTGGTAGCATGACTGGTTTGCCCCTCCCCCCCCCCCCCCCGGACAGACTGTATAGCGGACTCCTCCTGGTGCTGGAAGACTGGTTTGAGCCCCTCTTGGGGCTGAGCGACAGACTTGAGCCCCTTCTGGAATGGAGTGGAAATGTTGGGGGCCCCCCCTGGAGCTGAGCAACAGACTTGAGCCCTCCTGGGGCTGAACAGCAGAGTCATCGGGTCCCCCTGGGGCAGAGCAATAGGCTTGAGACCCCCTCTTGGGGCTGCGAGCAGATGGAGCTCCACCTGGAGCTTAGTAGGTGGAATGGACCCTCCTGGGGCGACAGGGTGCAGCTGGAAACTGATGTCCCTTTCAGGACTGGCTGGTTGGGAATAAGCACATCCTGTAGCCTGGACTGGCTGGAAGCAAATGCTCTCTGATATAAGAATTGATGAGTGAAAGTGCCTCCTGCTGGTCGTGGTGCCGGTGTGCAGGTATCTCGTGCATATTCAGCTGGCTGGATGTAGGACCCAGCTGCTGACTTGTCACAAGGTGGAGGGTTGTCCATGACTGAACTGGCCATGATTGACCAAGGAGTTTGTATAGGCCAGGCTACAGAGCAGATGGTGGATGATCCAAGCTGCAGATCCTCTGACCTCGGGTCGCTGGTTCTGGTGTGGGTTTCAGATTAGCAAAGACACATGCTGCTCTGGGAGGTCTTTGGAAGCAGCTCATCAGCTGTGACTGACCTGCAGCTGTGAAAGGCAGAGCTCTGTTTGGCTCAATTAGTGTTCTCTGCTCTAGACAACTTTTCTCTGAGGTCAGAGCAAGGAAGCCACAGGAACATTACTGACTAGGGGTGTGCATTCGGATTGACCCATTAGTAAAACGCAACTCATATTTTTTTTTTACTTAAAAAATTGATTCGACATAAACGATCGGATTTCCACATATCGAACATAGATATGTTCGATATGTGGGAAATCGCGATTGTTGAGCCAAAATAAAAATATAAACCCCCTCACCCTCCTTAATCCCCCCCCCCCCGTCCCCCCCCGACTTACCACAACTCCCTGGTGATGGAGCGAGGGTGAGGACGCCATTTCTGCAATCCTTGGCGAGAAGCATGTGACGTCGGCGGCACGTCGAGTGACGCCGGCGTCAAGTGATTCCCGGCAAGTTCGCGCCGGACGGCTCGTTCGGCCCAAAAAGAACTTTTGGCCAGCTTGGGGGGACCCCCTCAAGCTGGCAAAAGTTCTTTTTGGGCCGAACGAGCCGTCCGGCGCGAACTTGCCGGGAATCACGTGACATCGCGTTCTGAGTGGACGCGGCGCCACGTGATTCCCGGCGAGTTCGCGCCGGACGGCTCGTTCGGCCCAAAAAGAACTTTTGGCCAGCTTGGGGGGGTCAGGAGGCCCCCCAAGCTGGCAAAAGTTCTTTTGGGCCGAACGAGCCGTCCGGCGCGAACGAGCCGGGAATACGTGACCCGCGTCACTCGACGTGCCACGACGTCACATGCTTCTCGCCAAGGATTGCAAGAAATGACGTCCTCACTCCTCGCTCAATCACCAGGGAGTTGTGGTAAGTCTGGGGGGGGGATTAAGGAGGGTGAGGGGGTTTACATTTTTTTTTGCACATATGTACATATACCCAACTCATTGGATTTTTTTTATGTCATATTGGCCGCAAATGGGACCCCCTTTCGGACATAAAAAAATATGAACATAAAATTTTGCTCTGCACATCCCTATTACTGACCAGCTGAGTGTCAGACTTTTCTGGCGGAGATTTTAATTTTCTGAGTGGTTTTTGCTAGGTTCCCTGAGAAGTTGTGCTAAGATTTTTTTTACAAAGATATTGCCAGTGGTAATTACAGAGTTTACCTGGCTAGATACAGAACACAGGTTAATTAGATAGGCTGACATTTCTTGAGGTAGGTACTGAAAGGTTTTGGAGCAGGCTGCACACCAATGTTCTTCATTAGTCGTCTGCCAGTTGGTCCCAGTTCATGCTTTAACAGTGTTTTGTTCTTGGAAACTGGCTGAACTGAGGGTTCTGTGGCTGCCGTGAGTTTTACAGAACCAGACCTTAAGTCATTGTGTCTATCTCTAGTGGCAGCTTCCTGATGAACAGCTGGTCTGGTAGCAGTGCAGCAGGTGCATGCCTTGTCTGAAGGTAGCAGGCTAGGGATACAAGGATATTACCACCAACTTGACTTAGGGGTTCAGTTCACAACATTCTTGATAGACAAAAACATTTTTCTTCCTACAAACTACTGCATGCCCAGGATCCTGATCTGAAAGCTGACAGGCTAGACATTCTGGTAGTGTGAATAATTCAAGGTCTGACAGAGTGTGTAGGCAAAATACTGCTGAGTATCAGAGATGTTGTGCTGGACAGAATTAAAGGTTGACTCATCAGGCTGGTGCAGATTCCTGTCCCTGCATGGAGGTGGATGGCTTGCGTACTGTTAGGAATTTGGACAGTAGCAAGGTGAAGTGAACAACCACCTCCAGGAGTGGCATGGGACAGAAGGAATGGGGCAGTGCGGGTGGTCCATGAGGCTGGGCTGAGTCTCGGGAACAAGGAACAGTTTTGGGCTGAGTCTCTGGAGCGAGGTACGAGTTGGGCTGAATCTCTGGAATGGACTGAGGAGCACAGAGGTAAGGTGAACTTCAGGACCACTGGAACAGAGTGGAGCTAGAGCACTGGAACTAGGTGCAGTTATGGGTGTAACCGGAACAAGGGAACAGAATGTCGATAAGCATGGTACTGGATTGCAGGTAAGCGTGGTACTAGAGTAAAGGAACAGGGACAAGGAAGATAGATTATGACAGGACAACTAGTTAAAATGGCTACACTGAACATGGAACACACAGAATGTCCGAAGCAGCAAGGCAAGAGAAGCCCAAAGGGAAAGGCGGGGCTAGAAAACAGAGCAAGAGGCCTCAAGGGAGAGCCTGGAAGTCTCAGGTTGGGCAAGGGGTCTAGAAGCCTAGGGTAGGCTGCTAGGCAAGGGGGAACCAGAAGGTCTGTAGGCCACAGAGCAAGGCAAGCAGGGAACCAGAAGGCCCATAGGCCACAGAACAAAGCAAAAAAACATTTGGCTAGAGCAGGAAGCTCAAAGGAACTTGATGCCGAAGCATAGAGCATGGGCTAGGCAGGTTAAGTACTGGAGTCGGGCTAGTGCAGGCAGGCAAGGAAGGCTGGGCAAGCCAGGGGAGAGCGCTTGTGGAGGACCTCTGGTGGTAAGGAGGCTGCACTGCAGCCAGAATTATAACACTTGTTCGGTCAATATTTTATAAAACTCTGCATTAAAGTCATCCGGACCTGGAGGATTTAATAATTTGGGTCTGAATTCCCACTAAAATGTCCTCTACCCTGACAGGTCTATTTAGCTAGTTTAATTGCTTTTCTTCAAAGGTCCGGAGATTCCCTGCCCTAGAAAATGTTAACTTGGCCATTTCAAACCTTCTGAAGTAATATTTTTTTCTAAAAAATCCCCAAAAGCATTCAATTTGTCCTTATTTGAGCTTACCACACCCAACTGTCTTTTAAAGACAGTACAAAATGGGAACTAGAAGCAGATTTAATATCCTTGCTAGTGATTTGCCAATCTTGTTACTGTGCTGATATAGCTAAATTTATAGTAGAAAACATGGTGCAAGACTGTGTTCAGTGCTACTTGTACTGAGACATAAACCTCTTTATTGGCTTTTGTATTCATAGCAGCCAGCCAGTTTTTTTATGAAAATGTAATTTTTCTTCTAGCTTCTACTATGCGCTTCTCTATACCTCTTTTTCTTTTATTATAAATGAGATAATGTCTCCTCTTAAAACATCTTGTCTGCCTGCCAAAACAGAACTGAGTCATCAAGATGTGAGGCATTATGTTCCATTAATTCTATTCATTTGCTTTTAAGTAATCCCGAAAATGTGAGTCAGTGGCCAGATAATATGGGAACTTCCAGAAAGTACCATGAACCTTTCCCCATCACCCTTTAAGGCCATCCATATTGGTGCATGATCTGAAATTTTTATCTCACCAATCCCAGTGTCCTCCACCCTAGAGAAATCACTCCTGGAAGTTTGCAGATAATTCCGGAGAAGGTAGCATGCACCCTGGACAAAAGAGAGTAGTCCTTCTCCAATGGTGAAGGGTTCACCAAGCATCAAGGAGGGGTAATTCAGAAGTTAAAAAGGAAATACCCCTTCCCCTAGTCATATGTCACTTAATGATGATTGAGACATATTAAGGTCTGGATCTTGTACAAAATTAAAGTCTCCTAACATAGAAACATAGAAACATAGAAATGACGGCAGAAGAAGACCGAATGGCCCATCCAGTCTGCCCAGCAAGCCTCACACATTTTTTCTCTCATTCTTATCTGTTTCTCTTAGCTCCTTGTTCTATTCCCCTTCCACCCCCACCATTAATGTAGAGAGCAGTGATGGAGCTGCATCCAAGTGAAATATCTAGCTTGATTAGTTAGGGGTAGTAGGGGCAGTAACCGCCGCGATAAGCAAGCTACACCCATGCTTATTTGTTACCTAGACTATGTTGTACAGCCCTTGTTGGTTTTTTTTTCTTCTCCCCGCCGTTGAAGCAGAGAGCCATGCTGGATATGCATTGAAAGTGAAGTATCAGGCACATTTGGTTTGGGGTAGTAACCGCCGTAACAAGCCAGCTACTCCTCCGCTTTGTGATTGTGAATCCTTTTTTTCTTCACCCCTGTCGTTGAAGCTATGCAGGATATGCGTGAAGCATCAGTTTTTTTTTTTGTTTTGTTTGTTTTTTTTTTCCCCTGCCGTTGAAGCAGAGAGCTATGCTGGAAATGCGTGATGTATCAGTCTTTCTCCCATGCCGATGAAGCAGAGAACCATGCTGGATATGCATGGAAAGTGAAGTATCAGGCACATTTGGTTTGGGGTAGTAACCGCCGTAACAAGCCAGCTACTCCCCGCTTTTTGAGTGCGAACCCTTTTCTTCTCCTCTTGCGTTGTAGCAGAGAGCTCTGCTGGATGTGTGAAGTATCAGTTATTCTTCTCCCCTGTCATTGAAGCAGAGAGCTATGCTGTATATGCATTGAAAGTGAAGTATCAGGCATATTTGGTTTGGGGTAGTAACCGCCGTAACAAGCCAGCTACTCCCCTCTTTTTGAGTGCAAATCCTTTTTCCATTACCTCTTGCTGTTGAAGCTTTGAACGATGTAGGAGTCACAGTAAGCATGTGTATGTTTATTTAATAAGGGTATTGTGTCAATAGCCATCATTCTGGCGAGTCACCCACTCTTCATTGGCGGCCTCTTGACTTTATGGATCCGCAGTGTTTATCCCACACCCCTTTGAAGTCTTTCACAGTTCTGGTCTTCACCACTTCCTCCGGAAGGGCATTCCAGGCATCCACCACCCTCTCCGTGAAGAAATACTTCCTGACATTGGTTCTGAATCTTCCTCCCTGGAGCCTCCCTGGAGCCTCAAATCGTGACCCCTGGTTCTGCTGATTAAACCCTGGTTCTGCTGATTAAACAAATATCTAAATTAGGAATAATAGTTGCACTAAATTGGTAAAAAAAAGGAATGGTCATGGTTGTTAGGAGCATATACATTGCATAGAAACACTGGTCTCCTATACAACTCCCCCAATAAAATCACATATCATATCGCCCTGTGGGTCACTGAGTTCCTTTTTAACTATGAAGTGTTGTGAGTGAAGTGTTTAGTGGACCCTTTGGCGGACCTGTGAGAGACTGGGGAGAGGTGTACTATAGTCTCTGAAGAGTGACAGGTCGGGAGGCTGATACCAGGCAGGAGCAGAAGGTGAGGTTCACCCTGGAAGCCGGTACTCCCCTGGGAGGAGCCCGTAGGAGTCCAGCCACTGGGACTTAGGTGATTCACCCTGGAAGCCGGTCTCCCGGAGGAGCCCGAAGGAGCCCGCCCTGGGACTTAGGCGATCACGGAAGCTGGAGCTGAAGCAGGCAGGCAGGGATCAGCGGTCAGGCAGGAACTGAAGCAGGCTGGGACTGAAGCAAGCAGGAACTGGAGCAGAACTGGCTACTGGAACCAGACAGGAACTGAAGCAGGACTGGCTACTGGAACCAGACAGGAGCTGAAGCAGGACTGGCTACTGGAACCAGACAGGAACTGAAGCAGAACTGGCTACTGGAACCTGGAACCAAGCTGGAACTGAAGCAGAACAGGTTACTGCAAGCAAGCCAGACAAAAGCAAGACTTGAGCACGGAGAGAACCCAAGTCTCAGGCAGGAACGGAGTCGCTAACGCAATAGCGCACTCCGGGGCACGGAGCAACTGAGAACCGCAAGGAACCCCATTGCAAGGCAAAGTCCTGGGCTCCGGGGAACCCGTGCCAACCACGCCACGCGCTCCGCCGCTGCCTCTCTCCCAGGCCACCACGCCAACGCCACGTGCAGACCGGCACGCTGTTGGGCCCTGCTCAGGCCTTCCTCCTGACCCCCGATCTCCCCCAAGCACGCACGCGTGCAACTTGACCCTTTTACAGGGGTTTCCGCGGGAGGGGTCAGGACTCCAACTATTACAAACTTAGGTACAAACTTAGAATGTAAGCCCTCTGGGGATAGGGAAATACCTACAGTACCTGAATGTAATCCATTTTGAAGCACTGAAAAAAGTGCAAAAAGCGGAATATAAATAAAATAAAAAAGTTAAAATAAATATTTAAGGCAAGGCCTGCTCCTCAGGCCTTGCCTTGGCTACTCCTGCTCCTGCTAGTTCTTTGACTCTCCATATGCCTATTTTCAGTTCCTGTTCATCTGCCCTGCTTTGGATCAAGACCCTTGCCTGCCTGACTGCGAGATACGTCGCCTGCCTGACCATGAGATTCGCCGCCTGCCTGAGACCTCACGTAAGTCCAGCCGGCCCCCGGTTACCAAGGGCTCAACCTGAGGGGAACTAGGGCTGGTATTGGTGAAGCCCCAGCGAGGTCTCAGGTCTCTCCAGCCTCGCCTGCCAATGCGGGTTACCTGTGGGGCTCCTCTCCACTGGTGGTTCCACCCCCGTCAGTCCAAGGATCCACTCCCATAAAAGCTAGCCAAAACCATTGCTCCGGCAGAGATTTGTGCACTACAGGCAATCCCGGGACTCGCACAAAAATCATTGAGCAGCAGAAGGTCCTGGAATCTTTAGCAGCGTCGAAGAAGTGCCTCAAAGCTGGTTGGACTCGGTGGCCTCCACCTCCACCCACGTTCCTCCTGTGCCTGGCCTCTGCGGGTTGTGGCCCCGGTTCCTCGCCCGGTAATTCCTCTACTGGTTCCACTCCGCTACGGCAGGCGCGCCGCAGCAGTGTCATGGGTTTCTCAACCAATTGTAACATGCACTTCTGCCTGCAATCTTCACTCTTCCCTGAGGACCTGACCAAGACGACCTATAATCCTGTCGTTACTTGAGGGAAGGCCCTGGCCTGGGCATCTCCTCTATGGGAGCACTCGGACCCCACTTCTACTGGACCACCAGGGTTCCTGAAACACTTCTGGGCCATATTCGAGACTCCGGTCGGCAGACTCAAGTCAGTACGAAGCTTCTACATATCCAGCAGGGTGGATGCTCTTTAATGGACTACACCCTGGAGTTCCACAGAGCTCCATTGGGAGGAAGCATTGCCTTCGTGCCATCTTTATGGACGGCCTCTCGCCCAAAATTAAGGACGAGCTGGTGGCCCGCGACCTTCTGGCGTCCCCTGGACGCACTGATTGATTAGCAGGGCAGGATTGACCGCCGCATCCAGGAAAGGTCCTTCGAAATAGCTGGCGCCAGGCAAAGCTCCAATGGGCCCAGTCGGCCGCCGCCCTTCCTCGCCCGACTCTCACCCACAGTCTCCAGCAGAAATTCCAACTGAGGAGCCCATGCAGTTGGGCAAAGGGCCACTATCACCCAAAGAACGCCAAAGATGTCGGCGGTCCGGTCTCTGCCTATATTGCGGGACTTCCGGGCACCTCCTGGCCTAGTGCTATGTCCGACTATATTTGGGAGACCTACAGAAGGGCTTCATCTGCCATTCCAACTCTTCAGCATGGGCCGGATTCTTTTTCATGGGGAAGAAGGATGGCTCTCTTTGGCCGTGTTGTATTGACTACTGGGGCCTAAACGCCATTACAGTCAAGGATCGGTCCCCACTGCATCTGGTAACCGAGCTATTTGACCGTTACAGGGGGCCCAGGTCTTCTCTAAGTTGGACCTTTGAGGAGCATATAATCTCATCAGAATCAAGGAAGGCGACGAATGGAAGATGGCGTTCAATACCAGGAACGGCATTATGGAATATCTAGTCATGCTGTTTGGCCTCTGTAATGCACCCGCCATCTTCTAGAACCTAATGAATGCGATTATTCGTGTCCTTCAATACATCTGCATAGTCGTATACCTAGACAACATCCTGATCTATTCTAATAATCTGCAAAGTCTTCGCCAAGACGTCTGCCGAGTGTTGCAACTCCTGAGAGAGAACAACCTGTATGCCAAACTGGAAAAAATGCCCTTTCTGGGGTACATAGTGTCCAATCATGGTTTTAGAATAGACCCCACTAAACGTAAGAGTATCCTGAACTGGCCACGACAAACAGGGTTATAAGGTCTCCAACGGTTCTTGGGGTTTGCCAATTACTATTGGAGCTTCATCAGAAATTATTCCCAACTGACCTGCCTCTTTGACTGCCTTGACACGTAAGGGGTCTCCCATGAAGGATTGGCTGAATGAGGCTGGAGGATGCCATCCAGGCCCTGAAATGCGCCTTCCTACACCGTCCCTGTCTTCATTGTAGAAGTGGATACCTCCTCTGAAGGAGTCGGAGCGGTCCTGAGGCAACTTGATCCAGCTGGGTCCTTACCGCCTTGTGCATTCTTCTTTAGGAAATTTACTCCAGCCCAGTGGAATTATACCATTGGTGACCAAGAACTCCTGGCTGTAAAACTGGAATTTGAAGAATGGCGCCAGTGGTTTGGAGGGTGCTCAGCACCACATAACGGTCTACACAGACCATATGAAGTTGGAACATCTGCAGCAAGCTCAATACTCAACCCCCGCCAGGTCCGCTGGGCCCTCTTTTTCACACACTTCGATTTTGAGCTACGCTACCGTCCAGCATCCAAAAACCAGTGCGTAGATGCCCTCTCCCGTTCACAATCATCAAATGGGCCTTTGCAGGCAGTGTGTGGCTGTGTTCCTTCATTCTCCAAATGCCTCAGGAACATATGTGTATATTTTTGGGGCGTATCATTAATACATTTCAGTTAATTACAATGCAGCTAAACAACCTCACATTGGTGGAAAAGATCCCTAGCCTGGATCTTCTTTTTGCATATAACATTCCATTGACACATACACATGGGCCCACAGGCTGCAAATAATCACTCAGGAAGCATATTACCCCCCGACACACATACACATACACCCAGATTACCCGAGAGAACCGCAAACCCCCAGACATACTTACAGAGAGACCCACACAATGACAGTAAGTGAGAGACAAACATATCCAACAACCAGATGTTCATAAACCATAGCTGTTATGTTCTGGTATGGTTGTGAACCCTGGATTGTAGTAAGAGCTGACTCCACCCACAGGGAGGAGCCCTGTGGGGACTCACCACGATAGGTGTGGCCTCAGATGAGATGGACACAGTTAGTAACGAGACTTCATTAGACTGGAACTTAGGTGAACTACTCACCGAGTGGGTTGGAAATCACAGTCCAGAGTAGTAATGTGGCTCAGCGATGATATCCCTGGTAGTGACCCGCAGAGCAGGGTATGCCAGGGAAATCCTCCTCTAGATGATCCACTTCTCAGGGGTAGATCAAGTAGTGGCCCACGCCGAGAATCAGCACTGATATTGGTAAGAGAAGTGCAGGAGGTCAGCAGAGCAGAATAGATGAGGGTACTCACTCCGAAGTGTAGAAGCAGGTATGCTGAGGCGAGCCTGCTAGTGGCCTGAGGCACAGGGTACACTGGAGGTTCCATCAGCAAGATAGTAGCAAACGAGTAGCGTACTCACAGGGCTGAACAAGGCTGGATCCCAAAAGCAAACAGAATGTTAGGAATTATTAGGAAGGGAATGGTTTAATAAACAGAAATGTCATAATCCCTCTGTATCGCTCCATGGTGAGACCGCACCTTGAATACTGTGTACAGTTCTGGTTGCCGCATTTCAAAAAAGATATAGTTGCGATGGAGAAGGTTCAGAGAAGGGCAACCAAAATGATAAAGGGGGATGGAACAGCTCCCATTTGAGGAAAGACTGAAGAGGTTAGGACTGTTCAACTTGGAGAGAAGAGACGGCTGAGGGAGGATATGGTAGAGGTCTTTAAGATCATGAGAGGTCTTTAACGAGCAGATGTGAATCAGTTATTTACACTTTCAAATAATAGAAGGACTGGGGGCATTATATGAAGTTAGCAAGTAGCACATTTAAGACTAATCGGAGAAGAAGTTCTTTTTCACTCAACGCACAATTAAGCTCTGGAATTTGTTGACAGAGGATATGGTTAGTGCAGTTAGTGTAGCTGGGTTCAAAAAAGGTTTGGATAAGTTCTTGGAGGAGAAGTCCATTAACTGCTATTAATCAAGTTTACTTAGGGAATGTTGCGTCCATCGGTCCTCAGACAGCTTCGACCTCTGTGCCTCACCTTTCTTCCTTCTCTCTCCTCAAGCCTTGGGAAGATGGCTGCTGCCATGTCTTCATGCCGCTCTCTCCAGCGTCCCTGGAATGGCAACGGCGACGATGTTCGCCATGATTTTCTGAGGACCTCCTAGGGGTTCGCATGCGCACGCCACCCATGTCTTTATACACGTCACGGCAGGAACCTCGGGGTGGTCCCCTCCGAGTGACATCATCACATCCTGGTATTTATCCTGCCCTTTGTTTGCTAACAAACTGAGTTAGCAAGGATTAGATTGGATTGGATTGGCCTGCCTCCAATCTAAGCTGATCTGCCGCTTCCTAGCTGCCGCAGGAAGCTCTCTCTCTGCCCTTTGGGGGTAATTCACCGCTAACCTGGGTACTCGCTCCTCAGGTGCCCTTATGCTCTCTTTCAGGTACCTATCTGGGATATCGGGTACTCGCTCCTCGAGGGCCTGCTCACCCTACTCTGGTGCCTAATACTGAACTGCTTCTGCCTGCCAGGATCTTCACCAAAACAGCTATCTACTTCAGTGAGTACTAACCCTGTCAGTCTGTCCTCACCTTCAGCTTCAGCGCTCCGAGTGTTCATCCGGGACCTTCCTCTGCAACCCTGAGCGGCCTTCATCTACTCAAGTGTAGGACTGGTCTCCTCTGCTGAGGACCTTGGACTACTTCTACTGGGTTACCTCACTACTGTCTGCTCCTCGGGCAGTACCACCAAGCTGTATAATAATACAAATTCTCTGTGTCTGTGTGTATAGAGTCTAGCCTAGTACTGCGATTCCTCCCGGGGCTCCTCCCGGTGGGAGTGGCCATCAGCGCAGTACCCAAGAATCCACTCCAACACCTCAAAACCTGGGTACTTGCCAGGTTCTTATGGCCTGGATTGGCCACTGTTGGAAACAGGAAACAGGATGCTGGAAACAGGATGCTGGGCTTGATGGACCCTTGGTCTGACCCAGTATGGCACGTTCTTATGTTCTTATGTTCTTATAACAGAGAATAGCCACTATTAATTGCATCAGTAGCAGGGGATCTTCTTGGTTTTTGGGGTAATTGCCAGGTTCTTGTGGCCTGGTTTGGGCCTCTGTTGGAAACAGGATGCTGGGCTTGGACCCTTGGTCTGACCCAGTATGGCAATTTCTTATGTTCTTATGAGTAGATGGATTCTCCAGGCAGGAAGGCCCTCCGTGGAGTGGATAGCCAGAATGCGACAAGGCCCCCGAGGGGCGGGTACCTAAAGTGTTCAAGACCCAAAGTGTAGGAACAAGTTCAGAGTAGCGAATAGCAAAGCGTCTCCAGTGGAGTGGAATTCATCAGGAAGGAAGTCCTTGCTAACTCATAGGAAGCAAAGTCTGAATAGCTTAAATACACTGGCGGGGTGACGTCATGCGGAAGGGACACCCCCGAGATTCCCGCCATGACGTGTTTAAGAGAGGGCCTGGCGTGCGTGCCCATGCCCTAGGTAATCCCCGATTCAAGATGGTTGACAGGATTGCTCACGGTGTTCCGGGGATGCCGTGGAAGGTGGCGTTTGCAGGCGGAGACTGCCACTCTTCCAAGAATCACTGGTGCAGGGAAAAAGAAGGTGAGCATCAGAGGTCGCAGTGTCTGTGACCAACGGGTGCAACAGTATTCCCCTTCTTAGGGCCCCTCCCAAGGGGTTTCGGCTTCCTTGGATGAGTTAGATGAAATTGATGAATTAAATCCTTATTAATGATGTTTTTAGCAGGTTCCCAACTATTTTCTTCTGGCCCATATCCTTCCCAGGATATGACGTACTCCCATTGCGTTCCACATTTACATACGTCAAGAATGTCATCCACTTGATATGTGATGTCCTCTTCGGCAGTAAGAGGTAGTGGGTCCGGAGTCTTATTTGAAAACTCGGAGAAGATGAGTGACTTCAAGAGAGATACGTGGAAGGCATTGTGTATTTTCATGGAAATAGGTAGTTGCAAGCTGTAAGTTACTGGTCCCAGGCAGCAGAGAATGGGAAAAGGCCCAATGTAGCTTGGAGTGAATCGAACAGATGGCAGCTTGAGATGGATGAACTTGGTACTGAGCCATACCTTGACTCCTGGTTGGAATTGGGGTGGTGCTCTGTGATGAGCGTCACAATATTTCTTGGCCCATTGTCCTGCCTTTTGTAAAAGGCCTTTGGTTTGTTTCCAAAGCTGATGGAGTTCTTCAGCCGAAGCCTGGGCTGCAGGAGATGAAACCGACAAGGGTATTGGTAACTGAGATAATGGCTGACGGCCTCACACTATTTGGAAAGATGTTGATCCAGTAGCGGCTAATGGGTGTGAATTCAGGGCGAATTCGGCCCAGGGAAGCAATTCTGCCCAGTCGCTTTGTCTGAAGTTGACGTAGGAGTATAGGAACTGTTTAAGTGTATGGTTCGTTCTTTCAGTTTGACCATTTGATTGTGGATGGTATGCTGACGTCAGGTCTAAAGAAATATCGAATTTCTTACAAAGGGTTCTCCAGAATTTAGCAGTGAACTGTACACCTCTATCCGAGAGGATATGCTTTGGCATGCCGTGCAGGCAAAATATATGTCATATAAACAGCTTTGCCAATTCTGGGGCAGATGGGAGCCCGGGTATTGCCACGGAGTGTGCCATTTTCGAGAAGCAGCCTACTGTGACCCATATGGTGTTGTTTCCTCTGGACACTGGCAGGTCAACGATGAAATCCGTTGCGATGTGCGTCCAAGGTTCCTCTGGAACTGGCAGGGGCTGGAGAAGACCCCAAGGGCAACCAGCCGGAGGTGCAAGATTCAACGCAGGTGGCGCAAGATTCAACGTATGCTCGTACGTCCTCCTTCATTGAAGGCCACCGATAATTCCTCTGTAAGGTGGATAACATACGGGATTGCCCAGGGTGACCAGCTAATCGGGAATCATGAGCCCACTTAAAAAGTTTCTTTCTCAAGGACCGAGTTACCACCGTCTTTCCAGCTGGAACGGAATGGGTAGTGGCCAGGATCGCTTTATCGGGATTGATAATATGGCGAGGTGCATCTGGGACATCCTCTGAAGTGAAGGCGCATGAGAGGGCGACTGCATGGGTATTCTTGTCAGCAGGACAATACTTGAGCAGAAAGTCAAACCGATTAAAAAACAAAGACCATTGGGCTTGTCTATGATTCAGTCGCTGCACATGACACAGAGATTCCAAATTTTTGTGGTCTGTATATACAGTTATCTGATGTTGTGCCCCCTTGAGCCATGGGCACCACACTTCGAATGCTAGCTTGATAGTCAACAGCTCTTTATCTCCTATACCATAATTTCTCTCGGCTGGAGAAAAACGCCGGGAAAAAAAAAAGCAAGGGTGCAGTGTATGGGTGTCACTGTACTGACTCAGCACGGCTCCAACTCCGACATCGGAGGCATCAACCTCAATTATAAATGGTCGTCGAGGGTCTGGGTGGCGAAGGCAAGGTTTTTTGAGAAAAGCCTCCTTGAGGGTTTGGAAGGCAGTAACAGCTTCTGGAGACCACTGTGAAGGGTTGGCTGCTTTCTTTGTTATGGCAGTAAGTGGTGCAGTCTAGGTCGAGTAGTGGTGGATGAATGTGCGATAATAATTGGTGAAGCCGAGGAATCGGCGAAGAGCTTTGAGACCAGTGGGTTGAGGCCAGTCCTGTATGCTTTTGGTCTTTTGTGGATCCATTTGGAAACCCCTGCTGGATACCACGTAGCCCAAAAAAGGGAACAGACTCCTGATGGAAGGCACACTTTTCAAGCTTAGCGTAGAGGCTGTTGTCCCAAAGTCTCTGCAGGACTCTGGCAACATCTTTGTAGATCTTGGGAGAAAATTAGTATGTCATCTGAATATACAACCACGCATTGGTACAGCATATCTCGCAGGATCTCATTCATCATATTTTGGAATACGGCCGGAGTGTTACACAGGCCAAAGGGCATGACCAAGTACTCAAAATGGCCATCGCGAGTATTAAAGGCCATCTTCCACTTGGCCCCTTGATGAATGCGGACCAGATTGTATGCCCCTTTTAGGTCCAGCTTTCTGAAAATCTTGGCTCCCTGGAGTCTATCGAATAACTCTGAAATCAGAGGTAAAAGGTATCAGTCCTTTATGGTGATTTCATTAAGTCCTCTGTTGTCTATACATGGGCGAAGGGATCCATCCTTCTTGCCGACAAAAAAGAATCAGGCTCTGGCAGGTGACTTGGAAGGTTGGATAAATCCTTTTTGCAAATTTTCTTGAATATAGGCCAACATGGCCTCAGTCTCTGATAGAGAAAGTGGGTACACCCTTCCTCTAGGGGGTTCCGAGTCAAGTTTTAAGTTAATAGCACAGCCGAAGGACCGGTGTGGTGGTAATATATTAGTTGCCTTTTTTGAAAACACATCTTGAAAGGATGAGTATTGTGGCGGCAAACCTGGGAGAGAAGTAGTGGTAGACATGCAGGGCACAGGTGTTACCTTCTTCAAGCATCTATTGTGACAAGCTGCTCCCCATTGTGATAGTTTCAGGGTACCCCAGTCAAACTGGGGTGTGTGATCTTGCAGCCATGGTAGGCCAAGCACTACTGGATGAATGGCTTTGTCAAGGACCAAAAATGAGATGGTCTCGGTATGAAGAGAACCAGTGCGCAGGCATATCAGTTGCGTGGTGTAGGAAACTTCTCCGGGTAGTGGCTCGCTGTGTATAGAGGAGAGAAGCAGCAGAACAGGTGTTGGAACAATAGGAATCCATAGGTGTTCCACCAACTTTTTAAGTATAAAATTACCACTGGCTCTGGAATCTACAAGTGCTAGAGTCTGGAATTCAAGAGTCCCAGAAATGATTGAGGAGTCAGTGGAGGAGATGGGGTAGTAAGACCTAAGAAGAGTCCTCCAGTGGATCCTAGGTCTGCATGTTTCCCGGATAGATGGGACAGGATTGAACTGCATGGCCAGGTTGTCCGCAGTACATACAGAGACCTAATCTTTTACGGTAGCACCTCTCTTTGGCGGTTAGGTGGCTGCGGCCGAATTGCATGGGTTCATCTTCTTCAGTGATAGGTGAAGGCAGGGTCTGGGTTGCTGCTGTTGCTCGGGAGTGCATACTCCCTGAAGGATGTTTCTTGGGACTCTTTACCTCTTGTGAACTTTCATGCAGGCGGCAATCAATTCTCCCTGCAAGGTCAATGAGTGAGTCCAAAGTGTCAGGTAATTCAAGTGCTGCTAATTCATCCTTGATGCGGGAGTTAAGGCCCTCTAGGAAAGTCACACGTAGGCACTCCAGGTCCCAGTGAAGCTCTGAAGATAGGGTCTTAAATTCAATAACATAGTCCGGAAGTGGCTTAGCTCCTTGTTGGAGGTGTAAAAGAGCAGATTCAGTGACTGTCTTGCGAGCTGGGTCATCAAATACTGACTTTTGTGGATCCATTTGGAAGCCCCTGCTGGATACCACGTAGCCCAAAAAAGGGAACAGACTCCTGATGGAAGGCACACTCGGGACAATAGTCTCTGCAGAGTCCTGCAGAGACTATTGTCCCAAAGTCTCTGCAGGACTCTGGCAACATCTACCTGTTGACTTTGTAGATCTTGGGAGAAAATTAGTATGTTGTCTGAATACACAACCATGCATTGGTTGTGTATTCAGATGACTTGACTTGAAGAGAGCAAGAAAACCTGGCACGTCGCTGTGGATTGGGTCATTGCTTTCCCAGAGAGGTGAAGACCAGGCCAGGGCTTTCCCATCTAAAAGAGACAGGATATATGTAGTCTTGGATACTACATTAGGAAAGTAGGTTGGTTGTAGTGAGAAGTGCATACAGCACTGGTTGAGTAAACCCCTACACAACAGGGGATCTCCTGAGAAGCGAGTGGGGGCTGGTAAAGGTACTGCAGTTCGTACAGAAACCACTTGCGACGAAGCATCTTTATCAGGTGATATAGAAATGTTCAGTCGGGAATTCAACTGATTAAAAGCATTAGCCAATGTATCTAAGGTCCTCTGTTGTTCAGCAATATGTTGGGCCAGACCAGGGATGGCCTGCAGGGCTGAGACCTGAGCCGGGTCCATGGAGTTAGCAATCTGTTATTTTCTGATATGGTTGTAGACCCTGGATCATAGTGAGAGCTGACTCCACCCACAGGGAGGAGCCCTGTGGGGACTCACCATGATAGGCATGGCCTCAGCTGAGATGGACACAGTTAATAACGAGACTTTATTAGAATGGAACGTAGGTGAAGTACCCACCGAGTGGGATGGAAGACACAGTCCAGAGTAGTAATGTGGCTTAGCGATGATATCCCTGGTAGTGGCCCGCGGAGCGGGGTATGCCAGGGAACTCCTCCTCTAGATGAACACTTCAGGGGTAGATCAAGTAGTGGCCCACAGTGCGGGGTACGCCGAGAATCAGCACTGATGTTGGTAAGAGAAGTGAAGAAGATCAGCAAAGCAGAATAGATGAGGGTACTCACTCCAAAGTGTAGAAGCAGGTATGCTGAGGCGAGCACGGTAGTGGCCCGAGGCATGGGGAACACTGGAGGTTCCGTCAGCAAGATAGTAGCAAACAAGTAGCGTACTCACAAGGCTGAACAAGGCTGGGTCCCTGCCCTCCGGGGAGTGGATAGCCAGAACGCGACAAGGCCTCCAAGGAGCAGGTACCTAAAGCGTTCAAGACCCGGAGTGCAGGAACAAGTTCAGAGTAGCGAATAGCGAAGCGTCTCTAAGTGGAGTTAAATTCAGCAGGAAGGAAGTCCTTGCTAACTTGTAGGAAGCAAAATCCGAATAGCTTAAATACACTGGCAGGTGACATCATGCGGAGGGGACGCCCCGAGGTTCCCGCCATGACGTGTTTAAGAGAGGGCCTGGCACGCGCGCGTGTCCTAGGTAAACCCCGATTCAAGATGGCGGACAGGATGCTCATGCCATCCTGGGGACGCCATGGAAGGCGGTGTTTGCAGGCGGAGATTGCCACTCTTCCAGCCGTCTGCGACCGACGTGGGTAACAATAGCAAGCCACAAAGCACCAGGCAGACAGGCACAGTGACTAGCACATAGCAGACATACAGGCCGGTGCTGAAATGTGCTGATAAACCAAGGCACAGGTGGCGCAGGTCTTAATCCCTCATATTGAGACCAAATACTTAACTGCTGATGCATCAAATAGTTTCATCCTTAAAAAAAAACCTAATATAGATTCTCATCTAAGTTCTTCTTAGCGCCCTAACATGTATGCTCATAGGCCATACTTTTCATGTTGTAACCCAGTGAGCAGCAGTGAATGCATACACATCCATTTAATGGGAGACTTTGAAAGTCTGGAGCAAGATGTGATTTACTTTGGCGGCACAGCTGTAAGGCCACTGATAACCTCCCAGACCAATACATTACCCACTCAGCTGCCATTTTGCCTCATAAGTATGTAGGTCTCCGCCTGTGTAGCACAGTGGCCAAGTTACATTGTGGGAGTTTTCAAGATGTGGCTACATAGTGACAACTACAGCCAGATCTTAACTCTATTTCATACTCATCTGGCAAAGTGGCGCTAGATATTTGAGCTCTTACGCCCCTCTCGGCTGAATGAATAGTCAGGTTAAGGTGGAATGTTAGGTTACAATGCATGAGGCCATTTTCTAACATCCTACACATTATCATACCTGTAGCTTCCAACCTAAAGACTGAAGCACTGGATTGCTTGTGGCTAAAGCCAATGTGTGCTCATTGGGTGCACAAACTGTGCCTGCTCTGGTGTATCCATTGGTGTGGTAAGGAAGAAAACAACAAGACCTACATCATCCCCAGACACAGATATAGACAAAGGCTTACACAGCACATCACTCACCCAGGCACACATGCATACATATGTTAGGAATTTTACACTGAGTCATCATTATCTGCTGTTGTTTTTTCAAATGTTCTTGTTTAAATCGCTATCAACAGAATTTTCATACTGGCACTTATAAGGATCTAGCTGGTTTTATTCAGCTGATATCTTCGTGAGTGAACTACCTCTGTGAAAGGACAAATTAGAGAGTCATTCTACTGCTCTAGTAAGTAATTTACAATATGATGTTTTATTTCCCTCACTTCACTTGTTCGTGTCATCTGTTCATAGACCATTGCAAAGATTGACATTGTGTATTTTGCCCCTGATGCAGAGGAACCAAAACACTGAAACAGTGCTGGCAGTGTCGGGTAGGGATGTGAATCATTTTTTGATGATTTAAAATATCGTCCGATATATTTTAAATCGTCAGAAATCGTTAGGGCCACGATACAATACCAATTCCCCCGATTTATCGTCAAAAAATCGTAAATCGGGGGAAGGGGGAGGGCAGGAAAACCGGCACACTAAAACACCCTAAAACCCACCCCCGACCCTTTAAATTAAATCCCCCACCCTCCCGAACCAACCCCCCAAATGCCTTAAATTACCTGGGGGTCCAGCGGCGGTCCGGAACGGCCTCCTGCAATTGAATCGTGTTGTCTTCAGCCGGCGCCATTCTGCGCCGCCATTTTGCAAAATGGCGGCGCAAAATGGCGGCGGCCATAGACCAACTCGATTCGACTGCAGGAGGTCGTTCCGGACCCCCGCTGGACTTTTGGCAAGTCTTGTGGGGGTCAGGAGGCCCCCCCAAGCTGGCCAAAAGTCCCTGGGGGTCCAGCGGGGGTCCGGGAGCGATCTCCTGCCGCGAATCGTTTTCCGTACGGAAAATGGCGCCGGCAGGAGATCGACTGCAGGAGGTCGTTCAGCGGGGGTTCCGGACCGGCGCCGGCTGAAGACAACACGATTCAATTGCAGGAGACCGTTCCGGACCGCCGCTGGACCCCCAGGTAATTTAAGGCATTTGGGGGGGGGGGTTAATTTAAAGGGTCGGGGGTGGGTTTTAGGGTGTTTTAGTGTGCCGGTTTTCCTGCCCTCCCCCTTCCCCCAATTTAGCTACGGACCACCGCTGGACCCCCAGGTAATTTAAGGCATTTGGGGGGGTGGGTTCGGGAGGGTGGGGGATTTAATTTAAAGGGTCGGGGGTGGGTTTTAGGATGTTTTAGTGTGCCGGTTTTCCTGCCCTCCCCCTTCCCCCGATTTAGCTACGGACCGCCGCTGGACCCCCAGGTAATTTAAGGCATTTGGGGGGGTTCGGGAGGGTGGGGGATTTAATTTAAAGGGTCGGGGGTGGGTTTTAGGGGGTTTTAGTGTGCCGGTTCACGATTTTAACGATTTTCACGATACTCTAAACACCCAAACGGCGACGATACGATTCCCTCCCCCTCCCAGCCGAAATCGATCGTTAAGACGATCGAGGACACGATTCACATCTCTAGTGTCGGGCAGTTCTCCTTTAAGACCAAGAGGAGTTTTAAGTTAAGTTCTCATACTTTCTATTCTTTTTAAAAATTATATATGGCCAATGATTATAACTTAAGACAAGATCTGGAAAAGACCACTTTTCTATTAATAAGTAGACAATACCATCTTTTATATGATGGTCATATATGTTTGTTTCACAATGATGGGTCTATGAAGTACTGGTGATTTTGAATTCACTATTGTTTGATTGACTACTTACCCTTCGGTTTCATTTCCACTAGGAATTTGTTGTTTACAGACTCCCTCCAGCACTTTGGTAACCTACAGAGGCTAAAAATTGCTGTTCCTGGCTTGTTCATCATCAAACAGCAGTGATGTCATGTCAAGCTTGTCCCTTCCTACTAATGAAGTAATCAGAGTCATTACTAGTCACAGAAGATTGTCTACACCGGGCAGCCTGACAGACACCTCTTGGAAGCATAGATGCTTACTAATTCTTCTTTGTAACAGACATGGGCACCTCCAGGCCTCAGGTGATGAAAACTGCATGTATTTCAACAAAACAACAATGAAAGTGCAGAAGACATCATGCCTTCCATATGATACCACTGGGAGCAGTATGGCTATGCATTTTTCACTGTGGCAGTCTACAGAAAAAAGCTCATGTGCTCATCAGCTGTCAACATCCTCTCTTGCCTTAATGCTATATACCGAGCTGATGAGTCTATCAGCATACCTGCCTTGCTCTCAGAATCCAGAAAGTAAAAAATGCACTAACATCACAGGAAACATATCCTATAGGACTGCTTTGCTATGTTGACCACAAGTTATGTTAGAATATGACCTTTTCTAACTCCTGCATGTTAGACACTTGGAAAAGCAAGGACCTCAAACCTATATACACCTGAAAGGGTGTGCCTCTGCTTGGAAGATGACAATTCTGATGGCACATCTCCCCTGGAGCCCTCAGCTTGTGTGTTTTAAGTATGGCCACTTATAGGATAAGGACTGTAACTGATACTAGCAATCAGACAATCAAACTGCTCTGCAGATTATCTATGTACCTGCATAAAGGCAGACAATATGAATAGTCCAGAGCTGGACACACAAAGGTCCTTGCTGGGCCCTGATATCTCAATATTTCCCAGTGGCTACCTGTTACATGGCAGGGTAGACTTTTAGCTTTGAACACATCTTTGCCTTGGGTTCATTGAAGTGAACCGTTTTAATGTCACATGTGGGTGCTGTTATTGTTATCACAAAATAAACTATGACCTATACATTTCAGAGGTTTCTATCTACATCATGTGAAGGCATGACACCATCCTATTCCCAAAACAAACTTCATATAGTCAGACCAGCATCCTTCAATAACCTCCCTGTACAGCTGACATAACCAACATTCAGACCAAGGGCCAAGGCCCTCACCATCTGTATATGAGAGTTCACTATTTGCTTATATAGGTGTAGCAGGGTCCAGCTGTGCATGGTCATGTGCAACCCCTATGAAATATGCTAGCTTGCAATGACCTGTGAGAAGTTTGGGATTCCCAGGATATTGGACATGTGTTTCAAAAATGGCTCTAAGTGAAGGCCTGCTATGTGAGCCCTCAGATGTCAGCCCTGCCTCAGAAACTGATGAGGCTGTGCTGACACCTGTGTGTTTGTATGCTCATCTGAGACTATGAATCCAATGTACATGTGGATATATTCAGTTACACATGGATGTCAGCTAGGGAATCTGGCTGTAACATGTAGAGTCAGTGATGGATGATTGTAGCTGGCAACTTGTAGCTTCAGGCTGTGCCCTTAAGCAACTGAGCTACTTGTGATTTATTTTACAAATAGAGCATTTGGCTCTATGCTGCTGGACTTTCATCATACATACATACATACATACATACAATGACGGGAGTAGCTGGCTTGTTACGGCGGTTACTACCCCAAACCAAATATCCAGATTACTACCTCCACCTTCCTCTATTCCTGATGCCTTTCAACTAGCTTGATCACTCCATTCTTATACTTCACTTTCAATGCATATCCAGCATAGTTCTCTGCTTCAACAGCAGGGGAAAAGAAAAACTGTTACTTCACACATCCAGCAGAGCTCTCTGCTTAAACGGCAGGGGAGAAGAAAAAAGGGTTCGCACTCACAAAGCGGGGAGTAGCTGGCTTGTTACGGCGGTTACTACCCCAAACCAAATGTACCTGATACTTCACTCTCGACGCATATCCAGCATGGCTCTCTACTTCAACGGCATCGGAGAAAGACTGATACATCACGAATTTCCAGCATAGCTCTCTGCTTCAACGGCAGGGGAAAAGAAAAACTGATACTTCACGCATATCCAGCATAACTTCAACGGCAGGGGAGAAGAAAAAAGGATTCACACTCACAAAGCGGGGAGTAGCTGGCTTGTCACGGCGGTTACTACCCCAAACCAAATGTGCCTGATACTTCACTTTCGATGCATATCCAGCATAGCTCTCTGCTTCAACAGCAGGGGAGAAGATAAACAACCAATAAGGGCTGTATAACATAATCTGGGTAAAAACAAATAAGCATGGGTGTAGCTTGCTTATTGCGGCGGTTACTACTCCTACTACCTCTAACTAATCAAGCTAGATATTTCACTTGGATGCAGCTCCTCCACCGCTCTCTACATTAATGGCGGGGGTGGAAGGGAATTAGAACCAAGAGCTAAGAGAAACAGATAAGTATGGGAGAAGAAATGAGGGAAGCTTGCTGGGCAGACTGGATGGGCCATTTGGTCTTCTTCTGCCGTCATTTCTATGCATTTTATATATTGTCATTCCAAATAAGGATCACAACGGTTAACAGGAGACAGTCATATAAAGTGGCTATTTGATAGTTTGATAAGACATTATTAATTCAGATTTATACATTCATAAGTCAATTCAATACAAAAAAAATGTCTCTACATAGAAGAGAGATAGTGCAGAATGTGGTGAGTAGAAGACATAGATAAAGACGTAGATTGTGCATAATTAATCGTTCTTCATTTTAGGTTGAGAGATCTGATGGGATTTAAGCTCAAGCATTATTTGGTTTGTTTAGAGTCTCTTTTCTTCTAGTTGAGGTTAGATAAGGTTGTATGTGTTTATGAAGAACCATGTTTTTAGCTCTTTTTTGAATTTCTTTTTGTTTGGAAACAGTCGTAGCTTTTTGGGTAGGGAGTTCCACAGATTAGGTCCAGCAATGGAAAGGGCACGGTCCCTTACCTGTGTCAGGTGTGAGCATCGTATGTTGTGGACAGACAGTAAACCCTTATTTTGGGATCATAATGATCGCTGGAGAGTATAAGGTTGCAATGATATGCCAATTATATCAGTGTTACTTGAGTTAACAATGTTAAATATTAAAGTTAGAACTTTAAATTGGATTTGTTAGTGAGCTGGTAACCAGTATAAAGAGATCAGCGTAGGAGAAATGCGACAAATTTCCAGGATCTTAGTAGAAGTCTTGCTGAGGCTTTTTGAAATATTTGAAGTGGTTTTAAGAGATATTCGGGCAGTTCTGGGAACAGGGAGTTGCAATAGTCTAGGCTTGAGAATATTATGGATTGTAGTACAGTCTGAAAGTCTTCGAAGGTTAATAAGGGCTTCAGACACTGTAGAATCCATAGCTTGTTATAACCAGATGTGATTATCTTATTGATGTGCTTTTTCATCATGAGGTTCTCATCCAGTTGTATGCCCACATTACGTCCTCCATATGGTTGGAGGATGTAATTTTAAAATTGCCGAGGTCAAGAGCTGGTAGTTTAATGATCGAGGGGTTTCTGCTTAACCAGATAATTTCATTTTTTGGGGGGTTTAGTGTCAGTTTTAGATGATTTAGTTCCTGCTGAATTGCTTTCATGTGGGTTGACAGCATTGATTTTGTGTTTTCAAGAGATTTGGAGAATGGAATGTAGAACTGTATGACAGCATACAGGAAAAATGTGTTTCCGAGATCTGTAAGAAGTTTGCATATTGAGAGCATATAAATGTTGAAAAGAGTTGCTGAAAGAGTTGATCCTTGGGGAATAATAGTATCAGACTGGAAGGTGTCAGATATTGAATTACCCACTTTTACTTGAAAAGATCTATTTGATAGGAATGAAGAGAACCATTTGAGGACACAGCCATCGATTCCAATGTTGCTCGGTTGATGGCATAGTAGGGAATGGTCCACTGTCAAAGGCGACTTTTAGATCAATTAGCGCCAGAAAATATGATTCGTCAGCATCAAACCCTCTTAATATTGCGTCGGATAAAGATAGTAGCAGAGTCTCAGTTGAACATTGTTTCCTGAAACCATATTGGTTTGGATGGAGTATGCTATGATCTTCTAGATGATTTTCAAGCTGGGTTAATACAGCTTTCTCAAGAACCTTGGCTAGAAAAGGCAAGTTTGATATTGGGTGGCGGTAGTTTTCCCTATCATCTATTCTTCCAGATTTGTCTTTCGGGATTGGTTTTATTACTGCTTGTTTAGCCCTTGTGGCACACTCCCTTCTGTGAGCGAATGATTAATTAATGTTGTGACTGTAGGAGTGATAACTCCATTAATTTGTTTCAAGGACTGGAAGGAATAGGGTCACTTGGGTGTATTGCCGGTTTAATCTTGGTGATTATTTGTGTTATTTCTAGATTTGTAACTCTTTCGAATGTGGTCCACTTCTTACATATGCAATTATCTGGCCAACATATGAGGGTTGGATCAGAGGCAAAGACATAGTCAAGGCAAGCAAGAAAGCTATGTGCACTGTTTTGGCAGTCCTGCACAAATGCAATGGCAAGACATGACTCTTTCTGACATTCAATATGAATACATTAGAACAACCACTTTGCTTTATTGTTAGGTTTATTTTGTGTCGTTTGTCTACTATTGTTAATTGTAGCTAATGATCTATTTTTACAATGTTGCCTAACTAGGCCTATGTGATTTCTGTTACACACTGACCCAGATAGAGGATCGGTAAGTAAAAGAAAGATACAGATGTGAAAATCCAGAACCACTCTGCTGGGCTCTCTTCCATGCAACAGGAAGGACTAGATGACTAGCAGACAAAGTAGTATTATATGACACTTTGCCAAAACTGGCTGCCAGTTTGTGTGATCTCCCTGGTTTCTACAGGGAGCATGGAGGATTCTGAAGTAGATCTGGAACAAGGTCAACTGGGATGTCTTATGTAGAGCTAGATTATGAAACACACAGCAGACAAGCACTATCTCTGTTGCTCTGGCTGGGGAATATATTAAAGCTCCCCCTGTTTTGTCCAACAGTGAAATCTACTTTTTAGAACTTTGAAGGTGCGTTCAATGACACAGCAGGTAGAACACAAGGCCTTGTTGTTCCTCATCTCTGCTTCTGTGTTGGGAATCGTGACCATTGTGTGAAGCCAGGTCCTACAACCATATCCTGAATCTCCTGCGGCAAAGAGAGAATTGCTGCATCACTCACACCACTTTGACTTGGTAATATCACTGCCAACCCACAGCATGGTTATAACACAGAAGCTAAGCTATGGCTTGACATGAGCCTTAAAAGGCTATTTCAGAATCCAAAGTCCATGCCACCTTTTAATGTAACACACTATGTATGCTATAGCTCTTTATTATGCTCTTCATGAATGGAAAACTGCATCTGGGGTTCTTACATGAAGTGACATATCTCTCACAACCAAGCACTCCTATAACACTGAAGCTGTACATCACATGTCATTGCAGAAAGACATCACCCTTGTGATAGGATTGTTCATGTCCCTGGTTGTTCTGCAATCTGCCCTCCATAAACATTTGTCAGACATGACACAATGAATAGGATTGGGCCAAAATGCACATCCCACAACTATAATTGAACCCTTGTACCCCTGTGATGGTCAAGACAAACTGTGGCTGATATCCTGGATGACAGCATGAGTGCTGCAAACAGAATATCAATATGGGCATTGTTAGCTGAGGGCCAACAGAGCACTAACAGGGCTTACTTGACCTTAGTAGAAACTGCATTATATGACATGCATTATCAGACCTCCAGCATGGAGAGAGAAACCTGGGCCCTGCCACTATGGCTTGTTGGCGTAAATATCCAAGCCACTTGTCATATAACTGACGCCGTCACATCCCTGACAGCCCCCCCATGTCACTGCCGTTTGCTGTAAATACATAGCTGGAGAGGGAAAATAGAAAGAAGCAAGGCTCTTACCTATTAGCCAACTGTAACCATAGAGGCCATCTTTAAATTGTTCAAACAGCCCAGATTGCCTAAGTATAAAGGAATCACATGCAGCTACCAGAAACCTGGTGACCACATCAAGGATGTGCAGTCGAGCATCACAGATCACTTGCCTATTGATGGAGTGGAAGAGTTTTCTGTTGTGGTAGATCTCCTCCTTCTGACGGGGTGGCATGATGGCTATGTAAGTGCAGTCAATGGCTCCTAGAACATTTTGAAAGTTTGCTATGGCATAAAAACCTCTCTTTAAGTCCAGCAAGTCCTGCCTTTCATGAGGGAATCTTTTGTAATGATTAATGCGGCAATGTATAGGTCCAGGGGTGGATTGCAAGAAAATATCAGCCCAGGAGATTTTTTTCAAATCTGGCCCACTTGGTATCTGTCTGAGTCCCTTGTGCACTTTCCCTGCAGAATGTGTTCAACAGTTCCCAAAAGCACACCAAAATGACCCTTCAGAGGTATATCATGTGACTTGGAGCCTGGCAGAATCGAGTCAAAAAGTCTGCAATGTAAATTTCAAAATTTCTTTAAATAACTAAATAGTAGAACACCCTAGACCAGGGATGAGCAAACAGAGCTGGGCACTTTTCCATCCATGCAGTCAGTTGCCATCATCCCCCAAGTCTGGTTACATCTCTCATAATCATATCTTGGATTCCTGATATGGTATTAAAGTCTCTTATCAACCAATCAACTCTTGATACACACACAAACACTCATACACACTCTTTCAGGCACCCACTTTGTGTGACTCTCTCTCTGATATGAAGACACCCACACTCTCAGTGTATGGGTGTGTCATAGAGAAAGAGTGTATATATAGGTGCCTTTCTGTATTAGGGAGAAAGACACTCATACGCACACACATACTCTTTCTCTGACACACACATTCCATCATTGTGCTGCTGCTCAAATGCTCACACAGTGAGTGCCCCTGATCCAGTACTGCCACAGCATTATGTAAAACATTTTTGCTTGCTGCCAGCCCTGGCCCAGCCTGAAGCAGCCCTTTTCCTTTCTCATTTCCACCTCTACCCTTCTTGGCACCCCCTGCTCCAGGAGACTCACTGGTTCCACAGCTAATTAATCCTTTCAGAAGGAAAGCCCAGCCTACAGAAGCCTCCCCAATACTGCACAGGCACTTCCTCTTGGCTCACCCCATCCCTTTTTGTGACTGCAGCTTGCCTCCATTTCTCCGTGCCCCCGCCACCATTCCAGCGCATTACCATTGCCCGAGTGCTACAGAATCTGTTCCCCAGGCTCTGCATTTCCTACCTACTCCAGGGGAGGGGCAGGGAGATCAGACATATGTCTGTTCCTCCAGGACTTAAAATGAAGCCTTAGCTGAGACTGAAGAGAGCCACAGGACCCAAAGCAATACAGCTCCAGAATCCTGCTTTCCCAAGTGGATCCAGTGTAGCCAGGGATGGTGCAAGGGTATAGGCATCATAGGTAAACTATATAACCTTGAACTCCCAGCCCCTTCCTCCCCACACACAATTATGCATTTATAACTGTTCTTACATTAAAAAAGGACATTCAAAGTATAGTCTTAAGAGATTAAAGTATCATTTGTAGCATGTACATTATATTTACATGCACTGCTATGGTGCCAATCAGAAAAAACTGCAAAATAAAAAATAAAGAGACACTTAGATCCCATATTGCATTAAGCCTATTGTAATACATGGTGGGTATGGGTTTGGCTCTCAGAAAGCCTTGGGTAAACTGAATTACAATTAAACTATAGTAAAACTCCAATACCAAAATAGCAATAACTGCCAGCATTCAAACAGTGACAACCCTACTTATGAAAAGGCAATGCTACAAATATTACACCAGGGTCTAAAACACCAATTTGGAAACCAGAACAAGCTAAGCTACTATAGGTCCCTACACTGAAATTACAATCTAGCAGAATACCACACCTCTGTCACACATGCAGAATACAGATCGACCTTCACTAAATACAGAATAGAGACCATAAAGTATAAATAGAAATGTGCAGACAAAAACTGAATTGGAAACCGCAACAAGCTAGATCCTGTATATAGTGCAACATTGGAAAGAGAGAAATGTTACAATGCCTCATAAAATGTCAAATCAAGAAATATAAGTCAACAATAGTAAAGCCATACTAATCAAAAGAATAAATATTTCAAAACAGCTGAACATCCAATAATTAAACTCATATAAATCTTTTAAAAATTTCCCAAAAACCAATAAAATATTTTTAAACAGCGGGCACATCAGATAATACCCAATAATTAAAACCAATAAGAATTTTATTGCTCTGGATTAGTGTGGGTGAGAGAGTGCACAAACTTTCTCTTCTCTCACGCGCATGCTGGCACACACTTACACAAACTCCCTCGCACCTGCTGACACACTCACTCACTCACTCACACACAAACTCTCTCATACCCACTGATACATATACACATAGTCACACCCACTGGCTCAAATAGACACACACACACATGCTCAGTCACACCTGCTGACACATTTACACTGCCTTGCACCCACTGACAAATATGCACACATGCATGTTCCCTCGCATACTCCCACTCTTTCCCCTGCGACCTCTGAATATAAATATATTCAAAAACTTTACTTACATTGGTGTGCAGGAGGGATCCAGACAGGGATACTAGCTGATGGCCTTGCTGTAGGAAGAGGTAGTAGAAAGGCCCAATGCAGCAGGGTGGGTTTATTTTTTGCCTTGGCCCCAACATATGGGGGGCCGTCAGCAGAAATGAGTCAGAGGCCAACAGTCAGAGCCTGAGGCCTTCAGCCGTGGTGAGGCAGCAGCGGGAGGTCTGCTGGCAGCCTCGCAAGACAAAGATAGTGATGGAGTGGTGTGAAGGAAGGCCTCGGGGACATTTCCTACCACCGCAGTGATGAAGGGAGGGACAGGGAGCGATCCCACGGAGCTCAGCAATGCCGCGGAAAAGAAAAAACCAAAAATGCATGCCTATAGAGTCACGCTGCAGCCGTGGAGGCAAAAAAAATAAAAGAAAAGCCATGGAACCACGGCTGTAGCCACGGGAAAATAAAAAAACAAAACAAACAGAAATGAGCAGAGAACCTTGCTTGGAGGCTCCTGCTCCATGAGAACAGCTGCTGCAGGGCAGGTCTAATCGCAGCGGCTCTGCTGTGATCAACACCAGTGTCACGTGGCTGGTCTGACCAGCCCACCAGGGCATGCCCGAAGCCCCAATAGGCCAATCTGCCCCTGTACAGCTCTTATGACCTGGCCCAGAGTAGGAAAAAGATGTTTGGGGCATTCCCCAGCTGACCCCAACTGTTATTTGGAATGAGTCAGATGCCATAAAATGCAGGGCTCACAATAGTTTGGTTAGGCCTGATTATAGTGTGGGACCTTTCTCAGTTCTTGATATAATTCCATGATAGGCTGAGAGCTCAGGTGATACTTCTTAACCATGTGCTCCTCCGGCATCCCCAGCAATGTAGTGTGGGGATGAAAGATGCATTCCTTGAACCGCTTGCGTGCTCTCCTGCATGGCAAGTCCTGACATGGGCCATCCCACTCCATTGGCGGGGCTTGCAGCTCAGGCTCCAATGTGGGTACTTTCCTAGAAGGCGTTTGAACCTCCCTTCCCTGCTGTTGTTGTTGTACCTGAAGCATCCAGTGTCCCATTACTAGTAGACTTCCACCTAACATTCTGGCTTTAGGAAGACAGGGCAGGTAAGAAAAGGTGTTTTATTGGCTGTATACATGTGTCAGAGAGAAGGCCTCGTTTTATCGCATGCGATAATTTCTGCTATCCTATGATAACGGCCTCTATGGCATGACAAAAGCTTTTTTGCCACCCTACAGTAAATAAAGGAGGTGTTGTTATTTCCCGTGTTAAATCCAGCGTTAATATATGATATTTTATCGCTTCGTGCAGTCCGAGTCCCTCATTTGTATAATTTTATTGATTATGCATTCTCATGATCATATTTTAATCCTAACGCACGTTGTGATAAGCAGCGCAAGTTTATCACGTGATAGACCCTGTTTAGCACACGATGATGCCGTAACATGTGCTAATGAATCCTAGTAAGTCTGCTGGGTTTCTGAGAGGATACCACTGGTGCAGATAAGAGCTATGTCATAAAATATTTTAAGAACTACATTCATGTTTAATGGTGTTTGGAAAGCAAAGCATATGCTGGCCGAACTGATCAGGTGATGTGGCACAAGAACAACTTAATAATTTGAGACGTTTTCCTTTTCCATAGCTTGGCGTGGAGGAGACAGCTGAAGAATGCAGAAGGCTTGGGGCAGCAGCTCATGTTTTTTTGGTGAACTGCAGCAAGAGAGATGAAATTTACATTGCTGCAGACAAGGTGAGAGCATAACCCTTCAATAGCAGATGTTATGCCAAAGAGCAAGATGCTGACTCAGCAAGCTAGGATGTGATTCTGTGAAGTAAGTTATACAAAGAGAAATGTGTGGAAAGTGTTCCCTTCCAAAATGAAATATGCAAAAGGGGAGTTTTCTTCCTCGCAAATTATCATCTTAATTGTTTCCAGTAAAGCCTTATCAGTGATGCATTCTATAATCTCAGGGGTAGATTTTTAAAAAAAGCGTGTTCGCGTACTTCTGTTCGCGCACCAGGCGCAAACAAAAGTACGCTGGATTTTATAAAATACGCGCGTATCTTCTAAAATCCTGGATTGCGCACGCAAGGCTGCCGATTTTGGGCAGCCGGCGCGCGCCGAGCCGCGCAGCCTGTCTCCGTTCCCTCCGAGGCCGCTCCGAAATCAGAGCGGCCTCGGAGGGAACTTTCTTTCGCCCTCCCCTCACTTTCCCCTCCCTTCCCCTACCTAACCCACCCCCCCAGCCCTCCTGGAGGGAGATGTAAATCCACGCGCACCAGCGGGCTGCTGGCGCGCCGAGACCCGACCCGGGGGCGGTTCCGGAGGGCACGGCCATGCCCCCGGAACGCCCTGAGCCGGCGCCACGCCCCCGGTCACGCCCCCGAAACGCCACGCCCCGCCCCCCAAAACGCCGTGTCGTTCGGCCCTGCCCCCGACACGCCCCCTTCCAAAAACCCCGGGACCTACACGCGTCCCGGGGTTCTGCGCGCATCGGCGGCCTATGGAAAATAGGCGCGCCGGCGCGCAAGGCCCTGCTCGCGTAAATCCGGGCAGATTTACGCGAGCAGGGCTTTAAAAATCCGCCCGTCATTTGGCTGCTCATTACTAAGTAGGGTGTCTCTTTTTTTATACAAAATGGATAATAATGTTTATAGAAATTTAATCTTAGCCACCATTATTATGAGTGAGCTGAAAACAGACAGTTTAGAAATACTCCCATGAAAGTGCTGTGGATACCAATGCTATGGATCAATAACTCATTTCCAACACAGAACTAAACTTAAAATAATGGGAGGCAGAGGTGAGGAGGTTGGATAGTTGGGAAGGGGGTGGATGAGAGTGAGGGGCGATGGGCGGGGGTTGTATGTGGATCCAGGTCGGCGGGGGACGGGGGGAGGAAATGAGTAAGGAAAAAACATTTACAGAATCAGATGGTATATGAGTGCAAAAACTAATTATAGCTATATCACTGGGTTCCCCCCTCCCCCCCCCAGTTTAATTTGATTACCATTAGTCTTACAAAGAGAGGACTTTAAAGATATCCAAAGCTTTACTTACATTGTGCAGATTATCAATCTACCCTACCATTTGGACTGATACAGTACAGTGCACTCTGACGGAGCGCACTGTTAACCCTCAATTGGACACACGTTTTTGATGCACTAGCATTACCACTTATTCAGTAAGGGGCTGAAAACGCGCGTCCAGCCCCCCCGAAACTAATAGCGCCCGCAACATGCAGATGCATGTTCATGGCCCTATTAGGTATTCCCGCGCGATTCAGAAAGGAAATTGGGTGGCCAAGCCGCACATTTTACTTTCAGAAATTAGCGCCTACCCAAAGGTAGGCGCTAATTTCTTCGTGCACCAGGAAAGTGCACAAAAAAGCAGTAAAAACTGCTTTTCTGTGCACCCTCCGACATAATATCATGGCGATATTAAGTCAGAGGTCCCAAAAGTTACCAAAAGTAAAAAAAAAAAAAATTTGAAGTTGGCCCGTGGCTCGCGGGTCGAAAACCGGATGCTCAATTTTGCCGGTGTCCGGTTTCTGAACTAGTGGCTGTCAGCGGGCTCGAGAACCGACGTCGGCAAAATTGAGTGTCGGCTGTTAAACCCACTGACAGCTGCTGCTCCGGTCCAAAAGGAGGCGCTAGGGACGCGCTAGTGTCCCTAGCACATCCTTTTACCTGTTTTTACTGCCGGGCCTAATTTGCATACTGAATCACGTGCACAGGAGAGTGGCCTGTGTGCGCGCCGGGAAAGCGGGCATTCACCCGCTCTCCCGCGTTTTTACTGTATCAGCCCGATTGTTAGCTGCTTTTAGAAAGAATGCACTGAAAACAGGAAGTATTTAAGTATCAGGGCTTCTGACTGACATCAAAGAGGAGTTACTGTGGTTGCCTGTGCTATTGATGTGGCTGCATGGAATGTGGCATTTAGATCTCTTATATTTATTTATTTATTTATTCAACTTTATATACCGACTTTCAAATTAATATCAAGGTGATTTACAGTAATGGAATTTGCAGTAGCAAAATTCAAAATACACATATAACGAACTTATCACTATAGAATTTACATTATTTTTTACTAAAATGTTAGGCTAAAATACATATTACTTCAACATTGGAGTTAAAAACACTTAAAAATATAATAATATTAATAAAAAATAATTCTTATATAGTTTACTTAGGAAAGATCTAAAACAGTGTGGACTACTATCAATACAGTAACCTGAGCACTCATACTATGGACTAATTACAAAAAGAAAAAAATAAAATAAATAAATAAAAAATAAACAACTAAGAAAAGAAAAAATAAAAATATAAAGTAAAATTGTTTTTAGATATACATAAAAATGAACAAATAGCTAAATTAAAGACCACTATTAAAAAAAACTATATTATAAAAAACTATTAAAAAAACACTATAATCTATCTCCTGATTCAACTCTAATGGATGGTATGTATTGTATTTAAAAATTAATTATTGTTCTAGTTTAAGTAAAATAGTATCAATATTACCTCCTCTCCAGTTTGATAAAGGTTTAATCAGCACTACAAATTTGAAATCATTGAAAACATGACCAGCTGAGATTGCGTGTTCAACCAACAGCTTGGGCCTCATTTTCCAAGCCGCTCGCATGCGATAAGGGACCTATAATCTAGTTCGCATCCACTCTGGTGATGAATGGAAGACAGCTTTTAATACCAGGGATGGGCACTTTGAATACCTGATGATGTCCTTCAGCCTGTGCAACGCCCCGGCTGTCTTCCAAAACATGATGAATGACATTCTGCATGATCTACTCTACCAATGTGTCGTTGTGTACTTAGACGATATCTTTCCAGGACCTGAATACCCATCTGTATTTTTTAAAAAATGTTAGTATAATAATAATAATAATAGTTTGCCTTCAGGCAGGCGGAAGTTGTGCGCACCGGCCGATTGCCGGCACACGATCTCTGACACAGAGGCAAATGACCGCTGTGCCAGGAGCCACTGACCCCGGCCCACCCTGGCCCGCCCAGGCCCCACCCCTTTTTTCAAGCCCCGGGACTTACATGCATCCCGGGGCTGCGGGGCCTTTTGAAAATAGGTATTTTGGATTTACGCACGTAGGTCTTTGAAAATCTGCCCCATAATTTTTATTTATCACAAAGTATCAAAATATACAAATATGTATCTTCTCAAACAATAATAATGTATCCACAGCTTACATACATTCACCACCATTCATGCTCACACATACAAAAACACATAAAAGATATTACAAAAGGACTGCCTCCCAACCTGTTTCACTTAGCAAAGTTTCTTCAGGGGAAAGTCCACAAATCATATCTCAATATAGAAATAGTGGATACAATTCTATATTTCAAATCTTGATCGTGGTACACATCGTCACTTGAAGATAATCACAGTTGACATTATTGTGAGAAATAATTATTCCTCATTGTTCTTATTCATTTCACATACAATATGTCATCCCATTTATTCTGGAAAATTAAACATCATTTAAATGACATAAATATATCATCTCCATTAAAATCTTAAAATCACAAAAACAAAAGATTAAATTCATAAAAGCAAACCTCCTTGTTGTATACAAATTTATAATCCTCATCTATATGTGTTTGAATCAAACTGAAGCACCGTCTCCAGTGTGTCCCAAATAAATCTAACATTCAAAAGTTCTATGGAAAGCCAAAAAAATGTTATAAATATATGGGAAATGGATCCCGTGATAAAAAAAGGGGGCATGGTTAGGCTAATTTCCCTGCTCCTTGCAATGATACATTTAACCCACCTGTGCCTTTTTTTGCTTTATACACCAGGGGCAACTTACCAGGAAAATGTTTTAATCACATATGCTGTGGAGAGAGAGCGAGTGAGAGCGAGAGCCTTGAGATAGGTTTTAATATGTCACTCTATTTACACTACTGTAAGAGGGGGCACTTTTAACTCGGAGTGGGGTTTGAGGGGGGTGGTGTACTTTTTTGGGGGGTTTACATATATAGTAGGAGATATGAACAGGAAAGTACACATCACTGAAGATTTTCTGTCATTTCAATTGATGAAAGGTACGAGAGGAGTTGATTTGTACAGTGCACTCTTTACCTAGCTTGTTGCACTCTCTACCGAGCTATCATAGCCATCTAAAATCTAGTTGGCTAAGATGAGTGGCATGGGGCTTTTGAAAACAAACCCCTGTGTTATTCTTCTTGCACCCTTAAGTTAGGGGGTAGATCCTTAGGAACTAAGAAAGACACCCCCCCCACACACACACACACACTCCCACTCTGCAGCTTTATCAGACACAGATCCTGCTAGGGCTCTCTCCTAGCCCACAGCCACAACAGATATGTATAGATGTTATGGCAACACTGAACACGACAACCTAGTTTTCTAACCTTGTTTTTAAATTTTTTTTTATATCCATAGTTATTTTTGTCAATTTGTCTGCATGCAATGCAGGACATTGTAAAGAATCTTGCACAAATATATATATATATATATATATATATTTGCATTATTTTAGTTTTGTGCTATTTTGCTCTACATTTTGTGATCAGTTGGGCTATAAAGATTTTTGGTATTTGGCAACACTGTTCTCTTGGAACTGGTGTTCTCTGCAGGCTGGCAGCATCTCCTTCTCCTGTTTTAAGCCATGCAGCGGCCATCACTTTTCACCATTAACATTCTACAGCTTCTATCTCAGCTCTAGTTGCCTCCTTCGGACTACTGAGCTTCCAGCCAAAACGTATCACAGCAGTGACAGGCTCTCCTTTCTGTGTGGCTACTCTTGATGCCTTCTCATTCCGTGAGTCTTGAACCGTTCATCATTCAAATAAATGGTGTTCAGTATTCAAGACTGAGTTCCTTCTGGTATTTGAAGCTGGGAATATGGTTTAACTGACAGTCTAGGCACTCAAGGTAATAGATCGAGATCCGAGGACAGTACACCAGGCAACAGCAACAACAGTGGCACCAAGATCCCTAGACATCCAGAGAGAGGCACTGGGGAAGAAGGTTTTCTTTTCTTTTTAAATGTTTTTGTTTTGGGGGCCAAAACACCCTAACACAGCCAAGAAAGAGGAAGGGCAGCAGGAACAGGCAGGCAGTAGCAGCAAAAGTGACAACTGGCCACAACACAGCCACGTGGGTATTGGTTCAGTGTAGCTACCATTTGCATGGAAATTCAGGGAAACTCGGCATAAGAAGGTTTATTTTACTGAAGACTAGTTTTTCCAATAACTGGTGCTAGCTGTGAATGATATAGACTCACAGTGTCCCCGTTCATGTAAAATATACATTCACTAGGCACTCTGGTGGTGTACAGGAAAGTAAATATGGGTGACCTTGGAAAGATCTGGTCAGACTGAGGCCTTGTGTGCCCAGTATGCCAACAGGTCTGTAGCCATGACCTTGGATGGGCTCACCAAGGAACCACATGACTGAAATTTGTGCAGTCTCCTTTGCTACTGGTCTCTGCTGCCATTGCTGAAGCTATGGCCTATGTCAGGAAGCTTGGGATGTGGGCTTGGGTGATTGATAAAGGTGTTGGAGAAAGTTGTAGCTGACAGGGTGTTGCTAATGCTGACAGTACTGCACGGGGAGCTCATAGTTTCCTCAGCTGCATCACCATTGGTAGTCCTACTTCTGCCACAGCTTCTCCTTCTAATATTGAACTAGAGGATGATAGTGTCTTTAACCCATGGGTGACAAAAGATGACTAATATAGAAATATAGAAACATAGAAATGACAGCAGAAAAAGACCAATTGGCCCATCCAGTCTGCCCAGCAAGCTCCCACATTTATTTTCCCATACTTATCTGTTTCACCAACCACCAATTTCAGGTCCCTTGTTGGTAACTGTTTGATTCAAGTTTCCTGCCATCCCCTGCGATTGATGCAGAGAGTAATGTTGGAGTTGCATCAAAGGTGAGCATAAGGCTTAATGGTTAAGGGTAGTAACCGCCACATCAAGCAAGTTACCCCGATGCTTGTTTACTCAGACTGCACAGATCATTGCCTTGTTGGATGTTGTCTGAATGTAAATCCTGTTTTCCACATTTCCCCCTTTCCCCCCTGCCGTTGAAGCAGTGAGCAATGCTATATATGCATTCAAAGTGATGTATCAGGATTAATTGGTTTAGGGTAGTAACCACTGTATTAAGCAAGCTATCCCCATGCTTATTTGTTTACCCTGATTGTGAAGTTCAGTCCTTGTTGGTTGTTGTCTGAATGCAAATCCTCTTTTCCACATTTCCCCCTGCCGTTGAAGCAGAGAGCAAAGCTGTATATGCATTCAATGTGATGTATCAGGCTTAATTGGTTTAGGGTAGTAACCGCCGAAATAAGCAAGCTACCCCCATGCTTATTTGTTAATCCAGATTGTGAAGTTTTGTCCTTGTTGGTTGTTGTCTGAATGCAAATCCTCTTTTCCTCTTTTCCCCTTGCCATAGAAGCAGAGAGCAATGTTGGAGTTGCATTAACCTTGTGAAGGCTTATTAAGTAAGGGTAGTAATCACCATGTAGTAGCCTCCACTCCAGTAATCCACCCCCATGGCTCTTCACTTCATTCCCATCCTCTAGCCTTTATGGATCCACAAGGTTTATCCCATGCCCCTAGATGTAAGAATTCAGCTAGGTGAGGGGGAACTGAGTTGATTTTGCAATTGTAGCTATAAGGAGGTCATCAGCACAAACACCTCTGGTGCCAATACCTGTTTCTATCAGAAACCCTGTAACTTCTCCTTCAGAATATTGACTATAGGGATGATGTCGCCCAAAATGGCTGTTGTTGAAGTCAAATCTTCTGTGGCATCCTTGAAGGGCTTCAGGACTTGTAGTACCTACATCATGTATAACCAATCCTGATGCCCAGGGAGAGATCTTGGTGTTCCACTCACCTTTGCATCATCAGATAAGTGGACTTCCACTTGGTGCCTGCATCCTGAATAAGCTGGTGCAGAGGTGCCTCCACTATCTCCTGCTTCCCACCCTTCATGCTCTGGTTAAAATGCCCTACAATTTCCCTGCATCTCTCTATCAGTTCCCAGAGGGCAAAGCTGCATCTTTCGTTGGCTCCCAGCTCTGGGGCATTCATTATTGCTAGATGCAGCAGTGTGCAAAGCATTGGATCCCCTGGTAGTCCCCATTTCCCACTGCCCTGATAATATTCGTCCTACTGTCTGTAATAAAAAAACCCCAAAACAGTCATATTTCTGGCCTAATTGTCATCCCTCCACCATCCCCCTTATTGCTGCTAAAATATGGGCCGAGAATTGATTCTGGACTTTTATATGGTGTGCAATACAGCCCAACTGTATCTTGTTGGTGTTCTCCTGCTAGAGATGCTGCCTGACTGTGTGTCATCCAGCTGCTGCCTCTGTGCTGTCAGGGAGAGGCAGGCATGCTTAGCATACTGGCTGATCACATGTTGCTGGTGAAATGGATACTAATTCCCTCTACCTCGGCCAGCTGTGCTTACATCTGGGTAAGGCACTGAGTCAACAGGGTGGGAATCACTCACTTATTACATGAAATCCCATGTTCTGAACCACCTGGGGCTGATCATCCAAACAATCTTTTCCCCAATATAATGATTCACCATCTTCGTTGCTGCCTGTCTCTTGCACCAGGCTGTTGTCAAGCCTATCCTGAAAAAACCCTCCCTTGACCCCTCCAACCTATCTAATCTCAGACCCATCTCTAATCTCCCTTTCCTTTCCAAAGTCCTGGAGAAACTGGTAAACTCTCGCCTATCTGACTATCTAGAACAAAACAATATCCTCCCACCCACACAATATGGTTTTCGGAAACACCTCAGCACGGAAACCCTACTCCTCTCCCTAACAGACTCACTAATTAAAGGAATGGACACTGGAAACTCCTATCTAATTTGGAAAAAATTATATAGCCATATTTATTTAGTTGTTGTTGTTTCCTTAATACCACAGTTACTGTTCAATGTAAAGGCTTCGCCTAAAGTTATTAAGTTACTTGTAAACCGATGCGATGTGCAAACCGATGTCGGTATATAAAAGGTTTTAAATAATAATAAATAAATAAAATAAATCTCATCGCTATGCTTGATATCTCCGCCGCCTTCAACACCGTCAACCACAACATCCTCTTCAACATTCTCTCCAGTATAGGGATCTCTGGAACTGCTCTATCCTGGATAAAATCATACCACCAAAACCGATGTTACACAGTCACCACTGATAATAAAGAATCCAACCCTGTAAACCTTGATTGTGGTGTCCCCCAAGGCTCTTCCCTCTCTTCTACCCTGTTTAACATTTGCATGCTTCCTCTCACCACCCTTCTTTCTAAGCTTGGTTTCACGCACTTCATCTACGCAGATGACGTGCAAATCCTCATCCCTTTCACAAATTCCCCTCTCACCGCTCTCCAAAACTGGGAAACTTGCCTTGCCTCCATTAATCAGCTCCTCACTAATATGCACTTGGCCCTCAACCCCCAAAAAACTGAACTCCTTTTCATCTCCTGTAAACACTCATCAATCCCTATTCCTCCTGCCATCTCCGCATCCACTTTCCCTACCCACACACGAAACCTAGGTGTCATACTAGACAACCAACTCACCTTCAAACCCTACATCAAATCTATCCTCAGCAACTGCTATTTCAAATTGCAAACCCTTAAAAAACTCAAACCTCTTCTATACTTTTCTGACTTCCGTACAGTACTCCAGTCCATTATTTTTTCCAAATTAGATTACTGTAACGCCCTTCTCCTTGGCCTCCCTGCTACCCACATCAAACCATTGCAACTCCTCCAAAACGCCACTGCACGCATCCTCACAAACTCCAATAAAAAGGACCACATTACTCCCACCCTGATTGATCTTCACTGGCTACCGATGCAATCACGCATCCTCTACAAAACTCTGACCCTCATTCACAAAAGCGTTGCCAATGATTACCACTGGATAAATCCCCCCCTCCTTCCTCGAACCTCCACAAGACCAACACGCTCCTCCCTCCAAGGAACCCTCTGCACCCCCTCTATAAAATCCACTAGACTCATCTCTACAACAAACAGAGCCTTCACACTTGCTGGCCCCACACTTTGGAACTCTATGCCCCCTGACCTACGCACTGAAACTTCCACACCCAAATTAAAAAAAAAACTTAAAACGTGGCTCTTCCTTCGAGCCTACCCCTCTTTATCCACCCACGCTAACCCTACTTCCCTCTGTGACCTACTAATAAAAAACACCCCAGAAACCTTACAACCTTACAATTTTCTTAGACAAACTACTCCTAATGACAACTCCTTCAATCCTTAGCAGTACCCCTTTAGGCCCTAAATTCTCTCCTACGTTCCCCCAATAAAACTGGGCATTTTTTAGCAAATGCACCTTTCTGCACCTTTTGTACATAGCCTCCCCCTTTTTTGCACATAGTTGTACCCTCCTCACCTAACTTATGTTTATTCCCAGTTGAATGTACTAACCTAAGTTCTCTGTTTCCTGGTTATACTCCTTTTTGTTTTCTGTTCTTTGTAAAGGCTATACCTAATTTATATTTATTGTTCTAAGTTATCTGTAAACCGATACGATGTGCAAACGGCTGTCGGTATATAAAATCTTTAAATAAATAAACACTAATGAGTGTTGTTTTTACAAGTAATATAGCATACCATTGTTTGAAAGATGGCCCACTACCTTTCCTCTTCTGATGGCCTTCTAACAGTGCATGCTTTCTGCAAAAGGCTGATCCTTCATAACTAGAGACACTTTAGACTCTACTAGAGATGTGAATCGTGTGATCGATTGTCTTAACGATCGATTTCGGCTGGGAGGGGGAGGGAATCGGATCGTCGCAGTTTGGGTTTTTAAAATATTGTGTAAATCGTGTAAATCGTGTAAATCGAAAACCGGCACACTAAAACATCCCTAAAACCCACCCCGACCCTTTAAAATAAATCCCCCAACCTCCCGAATGTTGAATATGGAGGCATAGAACACACTTCAGGCAGCTTTCATGGCAGGCAGGTAAAAGAGACTTGAGCACAATGCAGCGCTCTCTTTTATTGTACATTCATACAAAGGCAGATGATGTGTCATTACATGATTGGCTACTTTCCCCATAGCAACAGACGAGTCCCTACACTATTGGCTTTGGCTCAGGGGGTGTGCACGGATCATCTCATTGGCTGCTGAAATCTATACCTCCTGACTTTGTCCTGCCTCTGACTAGGGAACACCCAGCCCCTCCCCCAGGAATTCAGGGCTAAGCACAAGCCAGATAAATACATGATAGTCAGGTATCCTTTCCCAGGCAGAGACTTAAGCACAAGTGATGCTTTTATTCAGGCAAAGGTCAGGGAGAAGGGAAGTTAATGTTTAAACCCTGATGAAATGGCTTGCTGGCAAAGCTCATATTTCCCACATCTCACCCTTTCTGTTTTTGTTTAGGCAGCTCAATAAAGCTTTAGACCCTTACTGAAATCTGTTATGTCTTGGTATGGGCTGGAAATAGGGGAAGGGGGATTATGGAGAGAAGAAAGCTGATTCGGCGTGGTATGCCAGCCACCGATGAGCTCCTGAATCTCCATATCACCCAGAGCTGGTGCAGGTGGTGTGCCAACGCTGCAGGGCTCATGATTCCCTATTAGGCATCTTACAAGACATCTTTGTATCCGGGCTGAGAGCAAGGTTTCAATATGGATATGAGGGTTGGGTATGCACTGAATACAGCAGCACAGGCAAATAATTAAGACAATTATGGTCATTATAATAGAAATCACCCTTTTGAGACCAGAAATATCAGGGAGCCAGGACCATAGCCAGTCCCCTGGAGAAGTTGGTATTCTGCCTGAAAATGGTGCATCAGCAACCATGGTTTCTATCTGCTCTATGGTATGTGTGAGGTTTGCTTTATAGTCTGATATGTATACACAGCAATGAGATCCAATTAATGCACAAACACCACCCTTTAAGGCTAAAATAGTGTCCAAGGTATAGCTGTTCTGTAATGCTACTTCTCTAATCTGAGAGACTTCTGTTGTGAGTAGTTTTAATACATGGACTGTCTGATTAAATAGGGCAGTCGTCCAGTTAGCTAGGATGTGTAAGTCTCTGTAATTCATATCATTTGGGTTATATAACTACAAAGGGTAAATCCCTTGTCCCCGCTATACTTTCTGCACCTGCTTGGGTCTCCCACTGCACATCCTGAAATCTGCCAATTGCATACATATGTGGTATAACTATGCAAGTGTTCAGTGATTAATACAAAAGTTCGGTTACAATATGGATATTTCCCACCTGAATTCCCTTTCCATCCCCTGTATCATAGTCCCAACAAAGAGTGGCAGTCTCTTGAATACAGCTACCAATGTGTAGTATGGTATTATTAACTGGAGAGTTAATGAAAACCTCTCTGTAAAGGATAATTAGTCCATACTGTAAGGTTAAATGGTACAGCATGCATCAGTCGTTCTCCGCAGGCTTGGGTTGGCATGTGTGTGCAGATCCAACAGTCTGTTCGATTCAACAGGTGTGAAAAGTTCTGTGCATCGAGGATGTACATGTTGTTCTGTCAGAGTCCTTGTTCTGAAATCGCCATAGCTGGAGAAATAAGGCAAAGGAGGAGGATGCAGAACACAATTGTTAATGAGTTGGCATTCAGGCAAGAAAAGGCGGCTAATAAGTTCTCTGGAGTTTTCTCAAGGCCTTGCTGTTCTAAGAGTTGTGCAGATTGGTTGGATAGGGCCTTGATCTGTCCCCAGGTCATGTGGTGCTGCTTTTTGCAAGGAGTCTGGTCTCTGTCCTTCTGAGGGCTGTGGAGGCTCATGGAGAAGTTTGGGATCGGGTCCTGTAGACCTGGACACCTTTCCATCTTTCCACGGCTTGATATAACTGTGGAAGCAAGCAGAGAAACATATCCTCGTTCCCCATTTTAAGGGAACGGGACCGTACCAGACATTAAATATTCTATACAAAACTGATGACTGTGGGTGACTAACCCTAGTCCCATAATGATTACTCATGGCTGTGTTCTTAAATTTGATATGTTTGGATGATTTAAAGTGATTTAAAACAATACTTTGTTCTTGTTCAGCCAGTCCTTCTTAGGGGGAAGATCCAGGGGCAATCCCTCCTTTTTCTTTTTGTTTGGTCCAGAGCTCTTAAGGGTATGATTGGCTCTCTCCACAATGGCTTGCCCTGTGGTGTTGTAGGGGATGCCAAATAAGTATTTAATGTTCAATTATTGACAAAATTCATGCAAAGGAATGGCTGCAGTAAGCAGAGCCATTTTTCAGAACAGAGGGTAACCCCATTATCAAGAAAGTTTTTATGCAGTGATCAATTTTCATTCAGTAAACTAGCATAAATGTAAATTAATCATTTAAAGGAAAAGTCATTTGTAGTAAGCTGAATCAAATGACAAGTATATTAGACATTACATTAAACATATGTTACACAAGACTGACACATATTCATTCATCCTGCAAATATTAATTTACACAAAACTGACACATTCATATTCATTCTGCAAATATTCATTCATAGTCTTCTTGACATCAAGACAGACAACAGATAACACATAATTTAAGCTAAAAATCTTATCAAAAAGTTATCAAAAACAAAATTAGATCAAGGATCAAAAGTCAAAAGTCAAAAGGTGTTAGAAAAATGTTAAAATAAACTGCAAAGTGTCCATCTTCACATCTCTTCATGGCAGGAAGGCTGTAAATCTGGAAAATATTAAAAACTGGCATACAGCAAAAAATTACTAAGGTAAGGATTAAAGTGAAATTCTTACTTTCTTAACCTTGGAGAATCAATTCTATCATTCAATTTAATAAAATCAATTTGGATTTGCAAGAAAAGGCTTGGGAGGGATTGCTTTAGATGTAGCAACCTCTATCAGTAAAAATTTTAAGGTTCAGAATTCTGTATAAATTTTGTGAAAAAGAAAATAAAACTGAAGTGTCCTTATTACAGAAGGTCTGTAGGCCTGAAAAATAAAAACTATTATACAACAGAATTATTAAAACAATAATATAATATAACTTGTAGAATAGCATAGCGCCTCCTAGTGGAGACCCCATCATTACTTTATAGATTGCAACTATTGTTCCAGGTTGCAATCAATAATACTCTGAGCTTACTTTCAATGTGGAATATCAGAATAGAATTTCTTCATATAATTATTAGAATAGGAAATTAAACACGCTGTTCAGTAATCTCAGTTCAGTATTAAGGAAGTTTGAAAGTATTAAAAAGATTAACAACAGATGAAGGGCTTGTGTAGGAATGCATTGAAGGTTGAGGGAAAAGATTTGGATCAGCAGGTCTAATCCAATCTGTCTGAGTTATAACATATAGAAACTAGAGAGAGAAACTGCAGGACTAAGTCCAGTTTTTTTTTTTTCTTTTCAAAAGTTCTCTCTCCCTCCCCCATGAGTGGCAAGCAAGAGTTAACAGAAATACAGTAAAGGGGGGGGGGGGGGGGGGGGGAGGAGCAGTGTTTCTCAAAAGAAAAGAACTGCACCCAAGGATTTAATCCTTCAGTCAATAGGAACTTAAAGATAGCATTGTTTAACAATTTAGATTGCATCATCCATAGACAATGGCTGGCAAGTTCTTGTTGATTTCTTGCAGACAGATTCTATCTTTCTCCTGTAGAGAAAATTACAATAAAAAATCTGTGCGCTGGCAATTCAAGCAATTGCTTATAAACTGAAATCTCAGAGAAATTGAGTCATTTTAAATGTGAGCCAAATTAATTTTGCAAGAAGTGAACATTTCACATGTAATTTACACAGTATATTATTCAAATTTCAGTACAGTTTTAACATAAGGTTCAGCATACACCCTCTGTGGGGGAAAATACTCTCAAAGTATGCAGATTTTTTGTAACTGAATTCAAAGAGAAACTACTCCTTTCAAAGACTAAGAGAAACCATTTTTTCCAAATCTGTACTGTTTGTTAAGAAAAACCATTTTTTTTTTCCAAATCTGTACTGTTTGTTCAATTCCTTTGTTTAATCTGGTCTGCAATAGGTCATTGAAGTGTATAATTAAATCAATTTTTTCATAGTGATATTTTCTTTGCTTGTAACGCAGGAGTCTAATTAAATCCTTTTTTTTCATATTGATATTTTCTTTGCTTGTAACGCAGGAGTGCAGCTGCTTGGCCCAAGGTCTTATACGCTGATTTCTTTGAAGACCTGGGGGCATAGCCACTGCTCATGGCACTCCGGGCTGCACTCAACTCTATTGCTGCCACACCCAGCTCTTTAATCCCTTTTGTAATAGGAGAGGCTTGAATCCCTTTCAATAATTCCTCTCTTGTGAGATTTCCATGTTCTAGATGAAATCCCATGCTGACCGCGGCACATAAATTGTTACCAGGAGCAGTGGTTTGAGATGGTAATTTACCTGGACAAATTGATGATGCAGAATCAATGACTGTCTCAGGCAATGGCAAATGAGGGTACAGGGAGTAGTTGGTGGGGGAAGGGGGTTGCAGGCAAGATGGAGGAAGGCTAGTTTTTCTGACCTCAGTGTTTTCAGTTTCCTGGGGCCTTTTCTCTGAGGTGGACGCAGAGGAAGCCACAGGAGCCATGTGAGTGTGTGTCCCCAGATGTTCTATTTCATTTTCTGTCCCCCTTTGTTCATGGTTCTTTTCTGTGATGGGGAAGGCTTGAAGTCCTTCTAATAATTCTTCTCCTGTAAAGTTTTCTTTCTGCGGTTTCTGCTGAAATTCAATGCTAATCACCCCACCCAGGCCAGGTTGTGGCTCAATTGTTCTCAAGGACTGCTTTTCTAAAGAAGTGGGGAAGGTGTGAATGGGCTTGGGTGTGGGTATGGAGAGCTGATACAAAGAATTTGCTGTCTCTGAGGGAGACTGAGCATAAGATGGGGGAAGGGTATTCTGATTGAGCTTGCCTGCTTCTAAAAGCACATGGTTTGGAAATGCTGCCTTGAAATTTTTTTCTCCTATGTGTTCTATGGCCTCTGTACATTTTTGCCAGATTAATAACTGCTTTATGGGAGCTCTGGGAGCCATATGAAGATTATTGCCGATTAAAATCCAGTCCTGGATATTTAGAGTTCCAGCCTCCATTGAATACCAAGGGCAACGGCAAGCTATTTCACTTATTAATTTTTCTAAGTCCCCCAGGCTGATTTGCGCTATTTTTCTTCTGGTGATGAAATAATGATTATTGATTATTTTCTGCAGCTCCCTGGCATGTAGCCTCTGCTGTACAGTCAAATCACTGCCCATGCTCACGAATGCGGGGAACAAACTTGCTGAAAAATACTTAAAAATTACTAAAAAGTACTTTTTTAAAAATACTTACGATTGCAAATCTGTTGAACGGTACGTACCTAAAGCTATGACCAGCCGAATGAGCAGGGAGTATATCATCATGTCGGGGTCACCAGATGTTGAATATGGAGGCATAGAACACACTTCAGGCAGCTTTCATGGCAGGCAGGTAAAAGAGACTTGAGCACAATGCAGCGCTCTCTTTTATTATACATTCATACAAAGGCAGATGATGTGTCATTACATGATTGGCTACTTTCCCCATAGCAACAGACAAGTCCCTACACTATTGGCTTTGGCTCAGGGGGTGTGCATGGATCATCTCATTGGCTGCTGAAATCTATACCTCCTGACTTTGTCCTGCCTCTGACTAGGGAACACCCAGCCCCTCCCCCAGGAATTCAGGGCTAAGCACAAGCCAGAGAAATACATGATAGTCAGGTATCCTTTCCCAGGCAGAGACTTAAGCACAAGTGATGCTTTTATTCAGGCAAAGGTCAGGGAGAAGGGAAGTTAATGTTTAAACCCTGATGAAATGGCTTGCTGGCAAAGCTCATATTTCCCACACCAAATCCCCCTAAAATGCCTTAAATTACCTGGGGTCCAGTGGGGGGGGGGGGGAGGGGAAGGGGGAGGGCGGGAAAACCGGCACACTAAAACAACCCTAAAACCCACCCCGACCCTTTAAAATAAATCCCCCACCCTCCCGAACCCCCCCAAAATGCCTTAAATTACCTGGGGTCCAGAGGAAGGGTCCCGGTGTGATCTTTCACTCCCGGACCCCCGCTGGACCCCCAGGGACTTTTGGCCAGCTTGGGGGGGCCTCCTGACCCCCACAAGACTTGCCAAAAGTCCAGCGGGGGTCCGGAACGATCTCCTACCGCGAATCGTTTTTCCGTACGGAAAATGGCCATACGCCATACGCCGTATGGCCGGCGCCATTTTCCATACGGAAAAACGATTCGACTGCAGGAGGTCGTTCCGGACCCCCGCTGGACCCCCAGGGACTTTTGGCCAGCTTGGGGGGGCCTCCTGACCCCCACAAGACTTGCCAAAAGTCCAGCGGGGGTCCGGAACGGCCTCCTGCAGTCGAATCGTGTTGCCGTATGGCCGGCGCCATTTTGCGCAAAATGGCGCCGGCCATACGGCAACACGATTCGTTCCGGACCCCCGCTGGACTTTTGGAAAGTCTTGTGGGGGTCAGGAGGCCCCCCCAAGCTGGCCAAAAGTCCCTGGGGGTCCAGCGGGGGTCCGGGAGCGATCTCCTAATCTCCTGACGTCGGGGTACAAAAAAACAAAATGGCGCCGGCGCTACCTTTGACCTGTCATATGACAGGTCAAAGGTAGCGCCGGCGCCATTTCTACAACGCACGGAGGTCCGAGAGTGAAAGATCACACCGGGACCCTTCCTCTGGACCCCAGGTAATTTAAGGCATTTTGGGGGGGTTCGGGAGGGTGGGGGATTTATTTTAAAGGGTTGGGGTGGGTTTTAGGGTTGTTTTAGTGTGCCGGTTTTCCCGCCCTCCCCCATCCCCTCCCCCTTCCCCCGATTTACGATTTTTTGACGATAAATCGGGGGAATTGTTATTGTATCGCGGCTCTAACGATTTTTGACGATTTAAAATATATCGGACGATATTTTAAATCGTCAAAAAATGATTCACATCCCTAGACTCTACACCTGTGATGGCTGTCAGGATTCCTTCTCTAGATCCTTGAATGCTGCTACTGGGGCTGGGGTTGAAGGCGAACCAAGAGTAAAAAGCTAGGGGCCTCTCTCGTGCGCTTGACTGCCTGCTGATCCTGAGGTGTACTTTTGGCCCCAGCAATATCACTTTCTGCTTGTGCAGGTACTCTGACCACTTGTGACTGCTCCTTAGATGTCATGCTACTGAGCGGAGGTTAGATTCTAGTGGTTAGAGCAACAGGCTACGAACCAGGGGATCCAGTCCTTCACTCAAAGCAGCAGCAGGGAAGCCAGGGTTCAAATCCTGTTTCTTCCACAGATACTCCTTGTGATCTTGGGCTAATCATTTCATTCTCCATTGCCTTAAGTACAATTTACATTCTCAGTCCTCTTAGGCAGCAAAATAACTGCACTTCTTGAATTGTAACTTACCTTCAGCCCAGATTTGGAAAAGGCAAATAGTTAAAGCTAAAATCTAAATGTGCATTAGTATGTTTTTCTGCTCCTGCACCATACCAATGTGGAGATGGGAAAAGGCAGCTGCTGTTCTAGCTTCTCACCGAGTCTGGCATCTCTAACTGGATTCCTCCTCTTTAAAAAAAAACAAAACAAAACCTCTCTTGATCTTAGCAGGAGAACTTCTAGTCATCTTGATCTATTCTTCTCATCATCAGCACTGCTACTTGTACTGGCCCTGGGTGTCTCTGGAGGAACATCCTTCTCTCTTCCTCTCCCATTTACACATCTGTCTCCTGATGCCAGTGACATGGTGGAATTTTTTAAAAGAGATTACTAGTGAATAATAGAGATGTGCATTCGTTTTTGCCGAATTGGAAAATTGCAACGAAATTGTCCAATTCGGCATGTTTCAGGGAGCCTGAAAAAAATTCAGGATTTTCCCGTTTTTTTTGCAAAAATTTGTTTTTCCGATTAGTGCGCACTAACGGGAGTCAGTGCGCGCTAACTCCCCGTTAGTGCACGCTAACTCCCCGTTAGCGCGCACTAACAAAAACTAACAAAAAGTAACTAAAAGAAACAAAATATAACGGTTTTTGTTAGTGTGCACTAACAGGAGTCAGTGCGCACTAATGGGGAGTTAGCGCCCACTAACTAAAAATCGATTTTTCGCAAAAAAAAAAAGACCCAAACTGAAAAAAACTGACATTTTCCATGGCGGCTGAAAAACGAAGAATGACACGAACACAAAAAACGATGCACATCTCTAGTGAATAATGGCTTTATTGTTACAATGTACACCCTACTGTGGACATATATAGACAGCAGGCCAGAACCTTTGTTACAAATAGAGCACAGTGAAATGCTGATACTTGTTGACTATGTACACTTAGTCAAACTTAGTGTAAGATTTTCACTTGCAACAATTAGTACATAGTCACTGATGTTTTACTCAGCAAAAGCAAGCTGCCTCCTGTGACAGTCACTGCCCACCCAGCACATGTTGCAAGAGAGAGTCAACCTGTCTATATATTTCTGGCAGACACTGACACATACTATCTGCTGTAGTACTAGTCTCACCTTATGGTTTATGGTTTATTATGGTTTTATTGTTTTTATATACCGTCACATCGGCATGGCCTTCACAACGGTTTACAATTGGGTAAATTAGAGAAATCAATAATACAATAAATAGTAATAACAGCTAAAATACTTTAAAAGATAAATACAAAATGTTACAGTTTAACTGTTAAAAATAGAAATTAAAACATAAGGTATAAAGCATTAATATTCATAAAAAGATTATTAAGATCACATAAAACATTGATATAATGATATATACTGTAAATTTTTGACAGAATTTAAAATTTCTCCTGCCACTATCACTGTAAACCACAGCAAGGACACAATGACAGTAAATGTATCAGCACACTTTGCTTTCACCTCTAAATGTAAATCATTTTTATAACCCTTTTTAAATTCTAAATTTTGAAGCAAGGAGCTTCAGAACCACTGTGTTCTTTCTCTGAGAAAAATAGTGATTGCTCATAGTTTCATTTTCAGCTGAAAAATAATGAAGCCATAACATGCAGCAGGGATAGGGTGGTTGAAAAAGTGCTTTAACATGATTGATCCAGCTCCTTCTTTCTTTAATCCCCAACCAGCTCTACTCTGTCTGGCTTGAAGTAAAAAAAAAAACACATTACTTTGTTTTCCCCATATATTTTAAAACCAAATTTGATGACCTAAAAAAGATTTGGGTAATTTTTTTATGCTTTATTTTGATTCAGTTGCAGTGAACTAAACTGAAAATCATCTTCATTTTGTTTTCTAATTTAGGATCAAATAAATGCACATTCCTAGTGATCTTTCTAGAGCTTCATTCTCCTGCTTTTCAGTTCAATTCCTTCTCTCCCACTCAACTCTCTGTGTAATCCAGCACATCCTCTACTGGACAAACTCACCTTACTATGGGTTTCAGTAAAGAAGGTTTCAATTTCCTGTGTCGATTATTTTACCCTATGTTAAGATTCTATGTCTTACAGATGTTTTAACTCCCTTAGGTAAAGAAAGACATTGGAGATGTTACTATCTTAGTAAACAACGCTGGGGTGATTTTCTGTGCAGATTTGCTTAGCATTCAAGATCATGAGGTGCAAAACACATTTGATGTTAATATTCTTGCTCATTTTTGGGTAAGTATTCTCTTTCTATTCAAGATTAGATTCTGCTGTCCTCTAGAGGTCTTACTGTTGGTGATTTCAATATCTGGACTAACCATTTTTGCTGCAAGCTTCTTCCTTCCAGTTCTTGAACACTATGGCTTACTCTCTGTCTGTCTTCTCTCTCACCTGCTTCAGAGGTTGCAACCTTAACTCCTTTATTATCCATTTTTCTTGTTATCTTTACTTTAATAGGGCTGCCATACTGTTTTTGATATTTTAGGCTATTAGTATAGGAACAGTTACTTGAGCACAATAGGGTACAAAATTGCAAATTTGAGTTTCCTGGTTGCTTTTTTTTTTTTTTTTTCCTACATAAGAAAAAGCAAAGAAATAAAATGTTACTCCTGTAAAGCTGTTGCAAAATAGCCCCCCCCCTCCCTCCCAAATGTGCAAACAGTGCTTTTGTTATTTAGTCTACCACACAATGGCTTCCATTCAATGTATGATAATAGATTTTGCTGTTCTGTTTGAAGACTACCAGAAGATTCCTGCCTGCAATGATGAGAAAAAATCATGGCCATGTTGTCACAGTTGCTTCAGCAGCTGGTCACCAAGGAGTTGAATTTATGATAACTTATTGGTATGTATTACTTTTGGTTTACATTTGCTCATATTTAATGTTTCCTATTATTATTACTTACAAAAGCACAAGGTTCAAAAGAGCATGTAGAGTCATATTTTTAGAACTCATTTGAGTGATATGGCACTCATCTCAAATGATATGAACTTGAGAAGTCATAGGCATCTAACATTAAATGTTAGGTGCTTATATTTTTAATTTCAACATTTTTATGGGCTTAAGAACTAAATTTAAGATCTTGACTCTTGCATTCAAGGTACTGCAGAAAAATGGTCCCTCTTATTTTGGGAAGAGAATCCTCTTGTACTGTCTGGATAGAGAGCTTAGATCATCTCAGTCTGCAATTTTAGAGATTATTTCTAAGAAAGCAGTGGGGAAAAGTTAAATGACAAGATATTTTCCATGTTGGTGCCTCACCTTTGGAATTGTCTGGGCACTTATATTAGATTGGAAACTATCTATCCATTAGGCAGTTAGCAACATGGCTGTTTCCTTAAAGAGATATGTGATGAATGCTGAGGTATTGCTGGATAAGGTTTAGTGGGTGGAAGATGAGGTACTGTAGGATCTCAGTGGCATTTAATATTGTATTTGTTTTAGTTTGTCTGTTTTATTTGCATTGTTGGATACTTATTATTTTAGTGTAATCTGCTTTGGGCAGCCTGCATTGGTGGGGTAGGTGATTTACAAAAAAAAATTTAAGAAACAAATGAATAAATAAATGAGGGCAATTTAAACCACAAGGCACTTAAATTAAAGATTCCTAAAATGTGGGTGGGCCCAAAATGGGGGAACTAATTTTAGTGCTCAGTGCCGATATGCAGTGCTGAGCCCCTTAATAAGGCACCCCAGTAGTCATCCCAATAACTGTATTAATTTTAGGCGCCTCAAGTTAAGGCACCTGAAGTTACATTTAGGAACCTATATTCAGCTGTTTAAGGATCTGAATTAAGGTACCTTAAATGACTGAATATAGGCACTGCAATTAGGCCTTCTGGGGATGGGGAAATACCTAAAATACCTGAATGTAACCCGCTTTGAGGTGTCACAAAAGGCGGAATAAAAATCAAAATTGTTTTCATTATTATTATTCATAAATCAAGCGCTGACCCCTCTTTTGAAAATCGGGATCCTAGCTTATAGGGAAGCCAGAGCAAGCATGGGGATTCTGAGATAATCAATGAGCAATTGTGCCATTTAGAAGTGATGGAATCATGCATGTTAAGCCACCGACACATTTTCTCACATCATTTCACCCAGTCCATGTTTACTTTTTGCAACTTCAAAGGGTTGCCGGTGTATTGGAATTATTTCATTACGTTTTTCATTTTGTACATGAAATTATAGAAGCATTGGCAGCAATGTTCATAGATGTATTAGAACAGGGACTGGCAACCTCCTCCCCCCCCCCCCCCCCAGCCCATGTGCCACCATCAGGCATGCAACAGTGATATTAGCAGCATGCAGGCACAATCCTCCCTCCCACCACTCACCTCACTGCCGTACCGGTCAGCTGGGGGGGGGGGGGAAGGGGGGAAGCTTAGACAGTTCACTTCCTGGAATCGCCTTACAGGGTGGAGAAGGCGAGATCAGAAGTCTACATGTTGGGGAAGGAGATGTTGGAGGCTGCCTGGTTCCATCAGAGGGACGCCACCCCATCCCCCCTTCCAGAGTAAATTTAATGTGGTCAACAGGGACCCCACTATGTCTGATTTTGGCGAAGGCACTTGTCCCTAGGAGATGGTGTGCAGTTTCTGGTGCTTTGCCAAAAAGCATTGCTGACCTCCTGTATTAGGTCAATCCTTCTGGTCTTTGTTATCACTTCTTCATAACCAGCATTATTTTCCTTACATTTTCCATCCCTTTTCCACTCTTTAAATCCTTCCCACCATAGACGACAGCAGGGATGTGCAGAGCAAAATTTTATGTTCATATTTCTTATGTCCGAAAGGGGGTCCCACTTGCGGCCAATATGGACATAAAAAAAATCCAATGAGTTGGGTATATGTACATATGTGCAAAAAAAAAATTTAAACCCCCTCACCCTCCTTAATCCCCCCCCCAGACTTACCACAACTCCCTGGTGATCGAGCGAGGAGTGAGGACGTCATTTCTGCAATCCTTGGCGAGAAGCATGTGACGTCGGCGGCACGTCGAGTGACGCGGCGTCACGTGATTCCCGGCTCGTTCGCGCCGGACGGCTCGTTCGGCCCAAAAAGAACTTTTGGCCAGCTTGGGGGGGCCTCCTGACCCCCCCAAGCTGGCCAAAAGTTCTTTTTGGGCCGAACGAGCCGTCCGGCGCGAACTTGCCGGGAATCACGTGACGTCGCGTCTGAGTGACGCGGCGCCACGTGATTCCCGTCTCGTTCGCGCCGGACGGCTCGTTCGGCCCAAAAAGAACTTTTGGCCAGCTTGGGGGGGCCTCCTGACCCCCCCAAGCTGGCCAAAAGTTCTTTTTGGGCCGAACGAGCCGTCCGGCGCGAACGAGCCGGGAATCACGTGACGCCGGCGTCACTCGACGTGCCGCCGACGTCACATGCTTCTCGCCAAGGATTGCAGAAATGGCGTCCTCACTCCTCGCTCCATCACCAGGGAGTTGTGGTAAGTCGGGGGGGGGGGGGGATTAAGGAGGGTGAGGGGGTTTATATTTTTCTTTTGGCTCAACAATCGCGATTTCCCACATATCGAACATATCTATGTTCGATATGTGGGAAATCCGATCGTTTATGTCGAATCAATTTTTTAAGTTAAAAAAAAATATGAGTTGCGTTTTACTAATGCGGTCAATCCGAATGCACACCCCTAGACGACAGGCACAGGCAGCAATAAGAACTCCTACCAGCCCTAAGAATTGAGGTATAACTCCTCCATCCTCTGACCTGATCCTTTACAAGTACTCTTTATGGATAGTAAAGGCGGTCAGCATAGTGGCAGCTGCCTTCCCTCTCTCTCCTGGATTGATTGAATGTGCCCTCTTTACAGTGTGCCCAAGCCTGACTGACAGCAGAATTGAACGGAGTCTGATGGGACCCAGCACACGATGCTATCATCTCGCACACAGGACTCAGCCTCTTTTCTTTGCATTTTTAAATCAATAAAATTTGATTGAATCCACATAAGGAAACTATTGCAGGTCCGATGGCTCAGTGGCAGTGCTTTGCGCTGCTGCATGAGACATCTGCTTCAGTTTTCAAGCTTGGCTCCTGGCTGGTTTAGGCTGGAGATGTTGTAGAAGGAGCATTCAGCCCGGAAGAGGGAGGCCCAGCCATTACACAAAAATTAATCCCTCAGGACCCAGGATGCACAATTACTGGGTCCTAGACAAGGCCAGGATCATGGACTGGTGCTGCCTCCTTATTCTGGCCTCATACACTCCTCCCCATTTTCAGGGAGGTCGGCTTGGAGCATCATCCCTTGCCTAAAGGAATATTTTCTCATAGATGTATCTGAACAGCACTCTGAAAATAAGAGCACAAGACAGGGGGCAGCAGATGGTATGCTGTGCCAGCAGGATTTCCAACTATAAGCACACAAATAACTGCTAGTGCTGCTGCTTTTCCTGTCCTTGATACATGCTGACCTTAACATGCATATTCAGTGCAGCAATTTAAACGTCACCCCTTAGGCTTAGAAAATACAGATGTGCTTTCATTTAAAATGAAACAGGAAATGCCAACGAAATTGTGTTTGGTTTTCATTTTGTTTTCCACTCAAAGCAGCCAAACCCGACTCATCACCTACCATAAAATCCTGCATTGCCAAAAGTTTAAAATGATGCCCGCAGTTTGAAATGGGGCAAGATCCCCAGGACCCCTGCCCCACCGGTGCTGTATTTCAAAATATAGTATGTTAGAGCTCCAGAATGGCACCTGCCTCTGGGCTGGCCAGCACTATTGTGAAATCCAGCATTGGCGGGGCAGGAGGGGCTGGGAATCACTCCTGTTCCATTTTGACCCCACGGCTACAGAGTAAGCTAAGGGTGTATCTCTCAGGGTCCTTGAAGGGGAGGCCAAGCGAAAGGTTGGACTTGGGTGTGGGACCCAGGCCTGTCACCAGCTTTGTTTTGTTATTTCTTTTAAAAATTTCTGCTTTGTGTGTTTATTTGGTTTAAAAAAAAAAAACAAAAAACAAAATAAAATGAAATAAACCACAAAAACAACAGAAAAACATGAAAACAAACCCTCTGAAACAAAAAAATCCCAAAATGAAACAAAAAGATTTCAGTGTGTACCTTATTAGAAAATGTCTTATTCTTTGTTAGACATGTACCTTATCAGCTGAGATCTTTTCTTTTTCAGTTCCAGCAAGTTTGCTGCAGTCGGTTTCCATAAAGCACTAACGGCAGAGCTTTCAGCCCTGGGAAAACATGGAATCAAAACCTCATGCCTCTGTCCTATTTTTGTTAACACCGGCTTTGTTAAAAATCCCAGCTCAAGGTAAGGGCATAGTTTAGGCGATTCAGGCTAATAAGATTAGATGATTACCAGAAAAATGGTCATCTTGGGATTCTGACTTATTACAGTGATGCTAGACCAATTGTCACACTCACTATTCTGAACTTCCCCAAAACAATTGATAAAAATGAAAAAGGATCCGTATTAGCTAAAGGTGATGATCTTATAATTGTAGCAAGTTAGAGCTTTAACCATCATTTGGCAACTTGTGGCAGCTAGTTACCCCGTTCTTCAAGATTCAGGCCGATTAAAAAAAAAAAACTGCAGGAGAGCGGGCGCTCCGAGGCGAGCGCCCGCTCTCCCGACGCGCGCCCAGGCACCTCTCCTGGGCGCGCGATAGAGTATTTAAATTTGTACCGGTGCTAATAAGGAGGCGCTAGGGACACTAGCACATCCCTAGTGCCTCCTTATTAGTGGAAGTGGCAGCTGTCAGTGGGTCTGACAACTGATGCTTAATTTTACTGGCGTCGGTTGTTGAACCCGCTGACAGCCACGGGTTCAGAAAACGGACGCCGGCAAAACTGAGCGTCCATTTTCCAACCCGTGGGCCGGCGGGCGGATTTTTATTTTTTAAAGAAGTTTTTTGTTTTTTTCTATTTTTGGGGCCTCCGACTTAATATCGCTATGATATTAAGTCAGAGGGTGTACAGAAAAGCAGTTTTTTCCTGTTTTTCTGTACACTTACCCGGTGCTGCCTTTGGGCAGGCGTTAATTTCTGAGAGTAAAATGTGCGGCTGAAAGAGTAAATAACCGATTCACATCTATCCGTTCTAGACCTCTCATGATTTTAAAAACCTTTATCATATCCCCCCTCAGCCGTCTCTTCTCCAAGCTGAAAAGTCCTAACCTCTTTAGTCTTTCCTCATAGGGGAGCTGTTCCATCCCCTTTATCATTTTGGTAGCCCTTCTCTGTACCTTCTCCATTGCAATTATATCTTTTTTGAGATGCGGCGACCAGAATTGTACACAGTATTCAAGGTGCGGTCTCACCATGGAGCGATACAGAGGCATTATGACATTTTCTGTTTTATTCACCATTCCCTTTCTAATAATTCCCAACATTCTGTTTGCTTTTTTGACTGCTGCAGCGCACTGAGCCGACGATTTTAAAGTATTATCCACTTTGATGCCTAGATCTCTTTCTTGGGTTGTAGCACCTAATATGGAACCTAACATTGTGTAACTATAGCATGGGTAATTTTTCCCTATATGCATCACCTTGCACTTGCCACTTATCCACATTAAATTTCGATTCCCAATTTTCTATGCCCAATTTTCTATGCACTATTACTACCCCTTACAGTATAAGGGGTAATAATTGTGCATCCAAAATGTGTGGCCAAACGGGGGCTAAACGGTGCACTCGGCTGAGCGCACCATTCTATATCGGCCCGATTGTGATGTAACTCCAAAATTCACATTTCTAAAATTTTGAACATTAGGATATTACCATGGGTATCCCCATGCAGAATTTGTCAAATATTCAGGCAATAAAAGTAATTGATCAGCTGTTGGCAGACAAAAATCTAACAGAGTAGTAGCAAGTTATCCCAGAGCAGATGGTTTCATACTTTTTCACACATCTTATGCCGTACCTCCAAGTTTATTGCTTTTATGTGTCTTTTGCTCAAACTGTTACTGACACCCTGTTGTGCAATGTCCCAACATTTTAGTTATTTACGACTAACATTTTTTGGTCTGAAAATGAAAAACTGCACTGTAATCTCCCATATGGAAATTGTGTTGAATCCTAAGGGGAGCTTCACAACCTCACTTCGCATTTTGTCATTAACCTCTAAATTATAATTTTGATTTGTTTGCCATTTCAGAACATTTTCATTCACACCCCAGGGTACTCAGATCCCAAAGATCAGCAACTTGCCATGAATAGCTTGCTCCCTGTGGATGGAAAACTGTTTTCCATTCCAGAGAGAGAAAAAAATTCTTATAAGAGTTTCCTACTCTTACATCAGTGTAAGCCAGAGAATATTAATGCGATCAGCTTATCCTCAAAGAATCATTTCACTGGGATCCTTACATAAAATATCCCCACAAATCAGACACTTGCAATAAACAGATATCTTTCAATGGATGAAACTTTGCTTGTTATTCCAGGCATAAAATTTTGGAGTAACAAGTTACCCCATGATACCACATTGAGGGTTAAACTAGGCATCCAAAAGACTGTCTGACATGTCGCAAAATTGTTCCTAGTCACTTTAATACTGGATCCTATGCTGCTACCTTCTGTGCTATATTTCAGGTGTTGCTCCTAGTCACTTTAAATACTGGATTCCCTATGCTGTCACCTATTGTGCCTTACATTCAGATGTTACTCCCAGATGTATTTTTAAGGAGGCTAATTTTCAAACAGCCCACATTGGGTAAAATCTGTGAGTATTTTGTGCTAACAGACTTTAGAATGAATTTTCAAAGAGGATTGATGAGCATAAGTCCATCTTGAAAATTCACCAGTGCCCCAACATTTGTGCACGAAGTTACACCTGCTCCTGTGAAGCCTACCTGAGCAGGTGTAACTTCAGCTATGTAGATTTACATGCATACTTTTGAAAACCAAAAGAATGGAATGAATTTTCAAAATGTTACGCAGAAAAGAATTTTCATTATATGTGTGTATGTGAGGCATTCACATGCAATCTGTATTTTATAAATATTTCACATAAGCAAGTATATGCACATTCGCGAGTAAAAGTACATGTGAATAAAGGGTGTGTGTTAGGGATGTGTCGGGGAGTGGTTTGCACATATGTGTGTAATGAACTATTTTAAAAGTGATGAGTGAATGTCATCAAAACTACATGAGTATATTTATTACTGCTAATTTATGCACACTAGTTCAAATTTCAATGCTGTTTTGTGACATGGTATTTGGCATGCTGACTTCTCTAGGTGAGTAGACAGGGCAGCAGGCTAGGGGGTCCCTGGGACAGACTAGGCTATACTGGATTGTAACTTGGACATCCTGAGGGGTGGGAATGAGTGTATCAGGGACAGACTAGACTATACTGGTGGATAACTGGGCCATAGAGGCCCATACTGGGAAGTGGGAGTCCAGGGTGGAGAATCCATTCTCAAAATGATTCTAATGGGAATATGGATTCTCATGTCATAATGGTTGAGGAGGGAGAGATAACAGAGGAGAAGAGGAAGAAGGAGGTACCACTAACAGACAGTATATAGGGCAGTTTCTGAATTGTTCAGAGAAGCAAGTTATGTGCGGTTTCAGATTCAACAAAGACACCATATTGAAGGAAAACACTCCAATATATATTTTTCCTCAGAAAAAACAAACAACAACAATTAATGACTGATTTCTGTAAAATAGCACGCTTCTCCTCTTTCTTGGGAGCTATCAATTGCACTCACATCCCTACAAGAGCACCAGTGGACGGCGAGGCCCACCCACCACAACTAGAAGGGATTCCATTTCTCCAATATGCAAGTGGATTGGGATGCCAAGGACATAATCTTGGATGCATTGCCTAGGTTTCCAGGATTCAGTCACGATGTCTACAATCTCTCACAGTCAGTGGGCTGGCTTCTAGGTAGGAATGTACTTATCTCTACCACCACACAGCAACTAACTTCTTATTTTGGACTTCCTCATATCTAGGTGAACTAACAGCATTGGCAGAGGAGGATCACTCCAACCTTGATAGGGAACTACCCCGTTGCCCAGCACTAAATGATATCTATCTCTGCTCTTTTCTATGTTCTTCCATACAGGCGATAGAGGATATCCACTCAAAATTGGGCTCATGTTCCTGCTAGCTAAGCCACAGACCACTGCAGAGGCTCGCTACAGCAGGACCCACCAGCAGACCAGGGCAGTTATTGAGAGAACCTTTGCCCTACTCAAAACGTGTTTCCTTTGCCTGGACAGATCTGGGGGAGGGGGTGCTTTCTCTACAACCCTGCTAAGGTCAGTGAAATCTTTCTAGCCCGTTGCATGCTTCATAACCTGGCCAAAATCAGAGGCCTGCCTCCTCCAAAGGGACTAGAAGATCATCTAGATGAAGAGGAGGAGGAGGAGGCACATGACCTGAGTCTGGAGGAATTGCATGAGAAACATCACCAGACTCAAGTGCAAGCTATACAGGAAAGGCTCTAATACAAAGACATTTTAGAAGGTAAAAGAGTATTTATTTACATGGAATGCTCAATGTGATGAAATATAGATACATGATATTTAGTGCTTCCTTGGCTGCTCTTTTTTTCATGGTTGAAATTCAGCTGCTTTAGCCGGATCTTGTGCTCCTCCACAGCGGGGTTCTATCACAGCTGACATTGCCCTCAGAGGGCCTGGGACGTGGGGGCTATGGATCATCTTGATATTTATTTTATTTTTATTTATTTACATGTTTTTATATTCTGCCTCGTCCATGGTATGTGTTCAGTGTGGATTACAGATAGTCAGACATTCATAAATCATAAAACATCTCAGCATACAAAAAAATAATTAAAAGCATAAAACATCAGCATCTTAAAATCATGTGCAAACTTTCACAAAAAAAACAGGCCTTTAATTCCTGAAAAGTTTAATATCTCTCTCCTCTCTAAGTGTTAATGGAAGAGTATTCCATAATTTAGGGCCTACATAGGAGAATACCCTATTGCATGTTCTCTGTAATCTGAAATTACCGTACCAGTAGTAGGTAAGGCCAACAACTTTGCACCCAAAGATTGCAATATTTGTGATGGAACATACCAAGTAAATGTCTTTGCCATATTACAATTAGTATTTGAATATAAAATTTTATGAGCCACTGTTAAAATTCTAAATTGAAATCTCCATTTAACTGGGAGCCAATGTAATGATTTCATAACCTGGAAATATGCTCAAAATATTTTGCTCCAGAAATAAGTCTGGCAGTTGCATGCCCTATTAACTGTAAAGCCCATAAATAATGTGCTTGGTAGGCCAACCAATAATGACCACAATATAAGTCCTTAATAAATCAGCTTTTACAATATAACATAGTAGACGTAACATTTTTAGCTTATTAAAAGAGACTCATACCAGATTCTGTACGTGCATTCTAAATGATAACTGTGAGTCTACATAGATCCCCAATATTCAAGTCTGAAATAATAAAGGTATTATCTCTATTATACAGAACATTTAAAACATCATGTAAAAGTGGCTGTTTATCTACCTACAAAATCTTGGTTTTTACAACATTTAAAAACAAACCATTAAGAGCCAGCCTTGAATCAACTTCAAAGTCTTTTGAACCTTTACTATTGGTGTTTTTCTGTCCTCTATACTCAGAACAAAACCCTGAAGATCGTCGGCATATATTTGCTGGAAGGGCCTGGAGGGCTTTAAGGCTGCTGAGAAGAAGGGCTGGGAGCTGTGATGGGTTTCTCCTCTTCGGCCACCTGTTCCCTCAGAGAAAGAAAGGGAAGCAGTTCTCTCTGGTTGTGATGATGCTGGAGGCTGAATTGGTGCGAATAGTAGTGGCACAAGAGGGGGTGGGGGGTGAAATGACAATGGGTAGTAATGCAGCTAAGGGTGGAGCTACCCATGGGGGTTGATGTAACTCTGGCCTGAGGAGGCACTATCCAGGGTGCAAAGGCTGGTGAGAGCTGCATCCAGGGAGGCATCACATAGCAGGGAGCTGGTGGGGACTGCAACTGGCAGGGGTCAGCATCGGCAGCATCTCCCTCCACAATGCAGTCTGGGTCTGTATTTGTGCCAACAAGGGCGTAATTTGCACTGGAAGTCCTACTATATCAGCTATTCTGCTGCATGCCCTGCATCTTCTCTTGTACGACATCGCTCAGGCTCTACATGACATTCCTCAGGCCTGCAATCTCTTCCACCACTCGGACATTCAATCCCATAGTATAACCTCTCCTCTGGAATGGCCTGCACCGCGTCTTCTCTAAGAGAGACAAGGTCAATCCTTTGCGGAGCTGCTCTCATCCTGGCCAGTGGCATGCTGCCAGAGATCTGGCGTGCATGACAGATTTACTTTAGGCTGGGTCTTCCACTCCTCTTCCTAGGGTCCATGCTCTGCCTATGGGTGCTCCTCTGCTTGTCCCTTTTCCTCCTCTGTGTTCTCTTCTGGGCTATCAGGTAGCACCCATGAGCTCTGCCTTGCCTGTCAGAGGCCACTGAATCCCAGTGCATTGGAGTACTCACCTGGCTGATCCCCTGCAAAATGGAAGAGTGCACATGCTTTCAATATACATGCTGTATGGATTTTTCCCTTGTCACATATTGGACCTTCCTTTGTGTCTAATGGAACAGCTCCATGGGACCTACTCTAGCATCTTCTTCTACACTACAAAATGTACAGAAAGCACCGTTTTGGTCACTGATTGATTACACAGGAAATAGCTGATATAGTAGGACTTCCAGTGCAAATTATGCCCTTGTTGGCACTTTTAGGGAGATGGAATGGCTCGTTAATACCTCTAAAATGTCATAAATTGACAACTCAATTATTGCTAGCCACTAGATTCACAATTGCAACCTTTTGGAAGTTTAGCCCCAATGTGGAGTATTGGAGAACTCAGGTACGAGAGGTGGCGGATATTGAAAAACTTTGGTATACCTTACATGGTCAGTCCTTTAAATACGATGTGATATGGGGCATTTATCATCAACATTATGCTTAACCTCCCCTTCTTTTTTTGATACAAATGTATTTTTTTTCTGTACCCATGCTACTCCTTTGATTGTAAACTATGTTTTCCTTACTCCCTGCCTAGTTTGGCACCTGTCTTGTTTTTTGTATACTAATTTTGTATGCTGGAAAAATTGGATAAATAAAGAGTTATAAAAAACAACTGTATAGAAAGCATTCCCATGGTATTGAAATCTACCCTTGAAGCACTTGTAGAGCACCAGCAAGCAAGGACTGAGAGAGATGGCTCACTAATTGATGTGGCTCTTTGACATTGAAGAGCTGAAGAAAGAAGAGGATCAGAAGAGGAGTTCCCAGGCCTGGGATCTGAGACCTGGGTCTGATCCTGGGCAGAGGCCCAGGAGTCGGGACTCGGCCTGGGTCCAGGCCTAGGCCCCGGCATCAGGACCCGGCATCCAGGTGAGGTCATGGCATCGGGCCTGGGCTTGGGCTATGGCCTAGGCGTTGGGACCCAACCTCAGGGTCAAGTCACAGCATCGGGCCTGGGTTTGGGCCATAGACCAGGTGTTGGACCAAGCTCTGGGTTGGGTCATGTTGTTGGGCCTTGCTCTGGGCCGAGGCCCCAGCGCCAGGACCCAGTTTCCCCCAGATTGGGTCAAGGCATTGGACCTGGGCTCAGGTCTAGGCTGAGACTCAGACACCGGGACCCAGCCTCTGGGTCTGGGCTATGGCCCCACTGCCAGAATCCGGCCTCTGGGTCAGGTTGGGGCATCGGGCCTATGCTCAGGCTCTGGCCTAGATCGAGACCCAAGTACCAGGACCTGGATTCCAGGTTGGGTTGCAGTGTAGGGCCTGGGTCTAGGGGACAAGGCCCCAGCGTTGGGACTCAGCATCCTGGTCGAGTTGCAGTGTTAGGCATAGGCAGAAGCCCAGGAACTGGGACTTGACCTCCAGATCAAGTTGCGATGTTGAGCCTTGGCTTGGGCTTCAGCCTAGGCTGAGGCCCAGGTGCCGAAACCCAGCATCCGGGTCAGGTCATGATGTCAGTCCTGGGTCTGTGCTGAGGCCCCAGCATTAGGACCCAGCCTCCGCTTCTGGTAGTGGCGTCTGGCCTGGGCTCAGGCTCTGGTCTACGCCGAGGCCCAGACGCCGGGTCCCAGCTTCCAAGTTAGATTGTGACATCGAGCCTGAGTCCAGGCTTCAGCCTAGGTGTTGGGACTCTGCCTCTGGGTTGGGTTGCAGCGTTGGGCCTCAGCTCGGGTTCTGGTATAGGCCGAAGCCTCTGCCTTGAGTAGGCCAAGGCTTTGGCAACCTAACATGAAACATAGAAACATAGAAATGATGGCAGAAGAAGACCAATCGGTCCATCCAGTCTGCCCAGCAAGCTTCACACTTCTTTTTTTCTCATACTTATCTGTTTCTCTTGACTCTTAGTAACCTTAGGTTCTATTTCCCTTTCACCCCCACTATTTTTTCTCATACTTATCTGTTTCTCTTGGCTCTTAGTAACCTTAGGTTCTGTTTCCCTTTCACCCCCACTATTAATGTAGAGAGCAGTGATGGAGCTGCTTCCAAGTGAAATATTAAGTTTGATTAGTTGGGTAAGCGGCAGCATAGCTCTCTGCCGTTGAAGCAGAGAGCAATGCTGGATATGCGTGAAGTAATTAGTTTTTCTTCTCCCCTGCCGTTGAAGCAGGGAGCTATGCTGGATATGCATTGAAAGTGAAGTATGCCTTGAAAGTCACATTAACTATCATCAAATATTGAAAAGCCTAATAATTGGTAATTGAATAAGCCTAATAATTGGTAATACCTATAGCCCATAAACCCATCCCTGTTTTGTATTGTTTTTTTGTTTGTTTTTTTTTTCTTTTTTAATTGGGAGATGGCAGCCCTCCATCCTTCCGCTCCATGAAGGTGGAACACCAACCACTGGCCACTGGCATCCCGCTCTGTGAATGCCTCTGTGGCTACTGCCGCTCCGTGCAGTGTTTTGCTTCCTGCTCTTTATACCCATCCTCTAGACCTGATGGATCCACAGTGTTTATCCCACGCCCCTTTGAAGTGCTTCACAGTTTTGGACTTCACCACTTCCTCCAGAAGGGCATTCCAGGCATCCACCACTCTCTCCGTGAAGAAATACTTCCTGACATTGGTTCTTAGTCTTCCTCCTCGGAGCCTCAGCTCGTGACCTCTGGTTCTGCTGATATTTTTCTGACGGAAAAGGTTTGTCATTGTCTTTGGATCGTTAAAGTTTTTCAAGTATCTGAAAATCTGAATCATATCACCCCTGCTCCTCCTTTCCTCCAGGGTGTACATATTTAGATTCTTCAATCTCTCCTCGTATGACATCCGATGAAGACCCTCCACCTTTCTGGTCGCCCTTCTCTGTACCGCTTCAATCTTGTCTGTCTCTTTGAAGATACAGTCTCCAGAACTGAACACAGTACTCCAGGTGAGGTCTCACCAAGGACCTGTACAAGGGGATAATCACTTCTCTTTTCTTACTCGATATGCCTCTCTCTATGCAGCCCAGCATTCTTCTGGCTTTTGCTATCGCCTTGTCACATTGTTTCGCACACTTCATATCATTAGACACTATAACCCCAAGGTCTCTCTCCTACTCTGTGCAGATCAGCCTTTCCCCCCACCCCATCGAATACAGTTCATTCGGATTTCCACTCCCCATATGCATGACTTTGCACTTCTTGGCATTGAATCTCAGCTGCCATATCTTCGACCACTCTTCCAGTTTCCTTAAATCCCGTCTCATTCTTTCCACTCCTTCCGGCGTGTCCACTCTGTTGCAGATCTTAGGGTCGTCCGCAAAAAGACAAACCTTACCTTCTACCCCGTCCGCAATGTCGCTCACAAAGATATTGAACAGGACCGGTCCCAACACCGATCCTTGCGGTACACCACTTAAAACCACTCTCTCATCAGAGAAAGTTCCATTTACCATCACACATTGTCTTCTGTCTGTCAACCAGTTTGCAATCCAGGTCACCAACTTGGCACTCACTCCTAAGCTTCTCGTTTTATTCACCAGTCTCCTATGTGGAACCGTATCAAAAGCTTTGCTGAAATCTAAGTAGATGACATCGAGCGCTCTTCCTCGATCCAATTCCTTGGTTACCCAGTCAAAAAAGTCAATCAGATTTGTCTGACAGGATCTTCCCCTGGTGAATCCATGCTGCCTCTGGTCCATCAATTCTCCGGACTGTAGATAGTTCACTATTCTCTCTTTCAACAGTGACTCCATTACTTTTCCCACCACCGAAGTGAGGCTAACCGGTCTGTAGTTACCAGCCTCCTCTCTGTTCCCACTCTTGTGAAGTGGAACCACCACCCGCTCTTCTCCAATCACTCAGCACGACTCCCGTTTCTAGGGATCAATTGAACAGGTCACACATCGGACTCGCCAGCACATCTCTGAGCTCCCTCAGTATCCTTGGATGAATCCCATCAGGTCCCATGGCTTTGTCCACTTTCAGATTCTTTAGCTCTTCCCATACATTTTCTACTGTAAAAGGGTTTTCGTCTGTTCCACTTCCTTCCAGTTTCTTGTTGTGTAGAGATGGTCCTTCTCCAGGGTCTTCTTTAGTGAACACAGAACTGAAGTATTCGTTTAATATATCTGCCATTTCTTCATCTTTCTCCACGCATTGATCATTTCCACCTTTCAATTTCACTATACCACTTTGAACATGGCCTCGGCCTACACGAGTCTGAGGCTTTGGCCTAGTCTTGATGGCGGATCCCCACCAGACTGAGCTACACTCTCTCTCCCTATCTAAAGGAGTAACCCAGGTTTTAATGGTAACCAGCCCAAAGGGTTCATTACACAAATGTATGTGTGTTTGTTATTATTTGTTAATTATTTGTTAATTCTTTGTTAATTCTTTGTTAATTATTTGTTAATTATTTGTTTATTATTATTTGTTAATTATTATTTTTATTTATTATTATCAATTATTAATTATTAATTATTAATTAATTATCATTATTAATTAATTATTTAATTATTATTATTTATTATTATTTGTTAATTATTATTTGTTAATTATTTGTTAATTATTATTTGTTAATTCTTTCAACCAGATCTACCACTTCCACATGTAAAAATGTTATTACTAATGTAAATACCTCTATCTAATGTTATCCTCTCCCTTCTCTTCTCTTCTCCCAGTTCTTTTACCTTATTATTTGTAACTGCTTCCTTCCACACTAATAGGTTATTCAACAGTTCTTTGTACACCCCTGTTATATGTAAACCGGCATGATGTGTTTGTAACACGAATGCCAGTATATAAAAATTTTAAATAAATAAAAATAAAATAAAAATTTGCATATGTTGGTGCAACATATGCACATATATTCACTATAATGCAGTGGTATATGCATATTATTTCCATTTGAGAGTGTGCAGAGTTGTCTATAAAAAAAGATAGCAGCAGGTTCCTGTTCATACCCAGTTCAGTCCAGACTCTTGGGTTTTGCCTCCCTGCAAGTAAATGGAGACAAGAGAAAAATGTTTCATTGACACCTCATATAAGTTAGTGTTCCACCTGCAGTCTCTCAATATTTTTGTCTCCAGCAGATGGGTAGAGGTATAAAACCTGCAGGGGGTTGGTGATCCTTGGGTGCTTTAATCCTTTCCTGAAGCTAGTGCTGCTGGCTCCTTCATTCCTCTGTCTATCCTCTCTCCTCCTGAGCTGCTGCCAGACTGTTCCTCGATGCTTTGGATCAGGGAAGTGAATTTTCCTTGCTTATCACCCTATTTGTTGATTGGAAAAAAAAAAAAAAAGGTTCAGAGAGTATAGAGCAGAGCAGTCAGTACTTCAGCTCTGGTAGGGCTGCTCTTAGCTGGGTTGGTAAGGTTCCTGTGTTGTGAGGATTGATTGGAGATCAGCGGCCTGTAATGGGGGGAGAAAGCGTGACAGCAGCTGCTTGGTGAGTGGCATTAGCTGTGCGGTATCAATCTAATCATACATCTATTAACCACAATATATCAAGAACATCATGTTTTTGTTACAAATCCGGAAGTGGGCACCTGTTCCGAGGTAAGGTTAGCACTGCCAAAGAGGGAGTTAACCTTCTCTGGTCCCTACCATCGGAGGGCAACGCTTGAAGGTTCGCCAGTCGAGTATAAGACTTCGCCCTGGAAGCTCACGGTTCCCCCAGGAGGGGCACGTAGGAACCCGGCTGCTGGGACTTAGGAGACTCCCTCGGGACTGAAGATTGGTCTGGATGCAGGCGCCTCCTGCAGGTCATAGATTCCAGACGGCTGGCGCCTCCAGCAAGTCGAGTCAGTCCAGGAGTCAAAGCCAAAGAGAAGCTGAAAGCCGTTCCAAGGGTCAAAGCCAGGAGAAGGGTCCACAGCCAGTCCAGAAGCAAGCCAGGAGAAGGATCTGCAGCAAGTCCAGTAGTAAGCCAGGAGAAGGGTCCACAGCCAGTCCAGTAGTAAGCCAGGAGAAGGATCCTCAGCCAGTCCAAGGTCAAGCCAAATGAAGAACGACAACCGGTCCAGGGGTCAGAAGCCAAGAATCAGACCAACAAGGAAGAAGAACAGAAGCGGGACGAAGACCAGGAACGGAGACCAGGAACACCAACGCCGAATCCGGAACCAGAAGCCAATACCAGGGCAAGGTCTGAGAAGCAGACAGTCGGCGGCCATAACAGTTTTATTAATCACACACGCTTTATATAAATACATGTATTAATACAAAATATATCATCAACTATTTTGTACATTGACAGTTACAGCTACCAATGTAAATATTACTTAAACATCATAATAATGATCACCATAGCATATCCCCTTTTAAAACCTCACACACATGCTTACTCTCCATTCATCCATCACACCATCCATCCTTCATACACATCTAAAGACATTTTCTAAAATATCAACCAATTACCCCTTCCCACCAATCAACTATTAACTTTCAATGTTCCCTTTCAATGTTCCCAACAAGGACCTTTGTTTCGCCCATCAGGGGTTATAATCCTACGTCTTCTTGTTCCCCCAAATCACTGATTCAATATCTTCTACACCACCAACTTCCACTGCTGCCAACTCCCCTGTTCATATGTGTCCAGATATACCCTTTACACCTACAATATACAAACAACATTAGTAATATCAACTCCAAGGCATCATATATTGTCAAAAATTCTTAAACTCTGAACCACTTACTGATATTTCCTCCTGTCATAACCATCCATACCACTCTTCTCTTTCCACAGCTACTAGGGATGTGCAGCAGGGACGGATACGTTTGATTCGGTATTCATATTCGTCAGGACCTAAATCCATTACATCTGTTTTCGGGGGACCCTGATTCGTTCATTAGTTACATATGGTATTCGTTTCCCATTAAAGTTAAAAAAAAAACCCATCCCAACCCTTTAAATTTAATTAACTACAACCCCCCACCTTCCTGACCCCCCAAGACTTGCCAAAGGTCCCTGGTGGTCCAGCAGGGGTCCTGGAGCATTCTCCTGCACTCGGGCCGTCGGCTGCCGGTATTCAAAATGGCGCCGATAGCCTTTGCCCTTACTATGTCACAGGGGCTACCGGTGCCATTGGTCTGCCCCTGACACATGGTAGGAGCAATGGACGGACGGCACCTTCTTGTACTCCTACACAAACATATGAAACCTTCCACCCACTCCGAAAACTAATGGTTTTTAAACAAAATAAAAAACTTGAAGAAAAAGCATTTCTATTAATTGTGTAGGCATTGAGATTACATGTGAAATATACAGAATATAAAGGTAATAAGTATGGTTAAAAAATAGCTCAAACTACAGTATTATAGCAGCAGGGGCTGTTCTTTTGATGAATATATAAGTCTAAACTTAGGCAGACAAACTACTATGAATATGGATCTCTTTGCTTTATATCCCATATATTGCAACAGGGGTTGGCAACACCAGTCTTGTCCTCTTGCACCGAGGATGAGTCTCCCAGGACTACTGCCCAGGAGGTAAGGGTTAGGTTGGCCAATGGCCATCATAATTGGTGATTCAATTATTAGAGGACCACCTGGTAATTTGCCAAGCTGGTGCGAAGGCGATGGACCTCACATGTCATCTAGATAGGATTTTAGCAGTGCTGGAGAGAAGCCGGCTGTCATGGAACATGTGGACACCAACGACATAGGAAAATGTGGGAGGGAGGTTCTGGAAGCCAAATTTAGGATTTTAGGTAGAAAGCTGAAATCCAGAACCTCCAGAGTGGCATTCTCTGAAATGTTCCCTATTCCATGTGCAGGTCCCCAGAGACAGGCAGAGGTCTGGAGTCTCAATGTATGGATAAGACGATGGCGCAGGGAAAAGGGATTCAGTTTTGTAAGGAACTGGACAACCTTTTGAGGAAGGGGAAACTTTTCCAAAAGGATGGACTCCACCTTAACCAGAGTGGAACCAAGCTGTTGGTGCTAACTTTTAAAAAGGAGATAGTAGAGGCTTTAAAAGTAGTACAAGGGGGAAAGCCGACAGTCACTCAGCAGTGCATGGTTCAGAGAAAGGTATCTTCGAAGGATACTAATGAAACGAGAGTTAGGGCATCCCAACAGAGAGGTTCCAATAAAAGCAAACGTAGTCCATGTGCCTATAAGTAAAGAATCACCTGAACTGAAGGATTCCAAATTATCCCTCTCAACTGAAAAGCAGGTTGTTAATACAAACAAAAAACACACTTTGAAATGTCTGTATGCTAATGCCAGAAGTCTAAGAAGTAAGATGGGAGAATTAGAGTGTATAGCAGTAAATGATGAGATTGACATAACTGGCATCACAGAGACATGGTGGAAGAAGGATAACTAATGAGACAGTGCTATATCAGGGTACAAATTATATTGTAGTGATAGGAAGGATCAACTTGGTGGGGCTATGGCGCTTTATGACCAGGAGGGCATAGAGTCAAACAGAATAAAGTTCAAACAAGAGACTAAATGCACAGTAGAATCTATATGGTAGAAATCCCATGTGTTGGGTAAAATGATAGGAGTATAACACTGTCCACCTGGCCAAAATGATTAGTCGGACGATGAAATGCTAAGAGAAATCAAGGCAGCTAATAAATTTGGCAGTACAGTAATAATCGGAGATTTCAGTTACCCCAATATTGTCTGGGTAAATGTAACATCAGGACATGATAGAGACATAACGTTTCAGGTTGGAATAAGCAACTGCTTCATGGAGCAATTGGTTCAGGTCAGATCTAATTCTTAGAGGAATGCACGATTTGGTGAGAGAGGCGGTGGGGCCACTTGGCAATAGTGATCATAACATGATCAAATTTGATCTAATGACTAGAAGGGGGACAATATGTAAATCTATAGCTCTAACACTAAATTTTCAAAAGGGAATCTGATAAAATGAGGAAAATGAAAAAAAAAACTGAAAGATGCAACTGCAAAGGTTAAAAGTGTACAACAGGCGTGGACAAGTGGATTGTGATAAATTGCAGGAGCATTTTGCGAGACTGGAAGATTGGGCATTCAAATAGCAGATGAAATTTAACGTGGAAAAGTGCACAAGTGGGAAAAATAACCCTTGCTGTAGTTACATGATGTTAGGTTCCATATTAGGAGCTACCACCCAGGAAAAAGATCTAGGCTTCATAGTAGATAATATATTGAAATTGTCTGCTCAGTGTGCTGCGGCAGTCAAAAAAGCAAACAGAATGTAAGGAATTATTAGAAAGGGAATGGTTAATAAAACAGAAAATGTCATAATGCCTCTGTATCGCTTCATGGTGAGACTGCACCTTGAGTACTGTGTACAATTCTGGTCGCCGCATCTCAAGAAAGATATAGTTGCACTGGAGAAGGTACAGAAAAGGGTGACCAAAATGATAAAGGGGATGGAATGGCTCCCCTATGAGGAAAGGCTAGAGGTTAGGGCTGTTCAGCATGGAGAAGAGATGGCCAAGGGGAGATATAATAGAGGTCTAAAAAATCATGAGATGTCTAGAACAGGTAAATGTGAATCAGTTATGTACTCTTTCGGATAATAGAAGGACTGGGGGCACTCCATGAAGTTAGCAAGTAGCACATTTAAAACTAATTGTAAAACGTTTTTTCACTCAGTGCACAATTAAGCTCTGGAATTTGTTGCCAGAGGATGTGGTTAGTGCAATTAGTGTAGCTGGGTTTAAAAAAGGTTTGGATAAGTTCTTGGAGGAGAAGTTCATTAACTGCAATTAATCAAGTTGACTTAGGGAATATCCACTGCTATTATTGGCATTAAAAGCATGGGATCTATTTAATGTTTTGGGTACTTGCCAGGTTCTTATGGCCTGGATTGGCCACTGTTGGAAACAGGATGCTGGGCTTGATGGACCCTTGGTCTGACCCAGTATGGCAGCTTCTTATGTTCTTAAGGAATGCTATAAACAGGTCTCGTTTTCAAGCTATTCACAATGAATATGTATAAGATGTATTTGAATATATTGCCTCCACTATTTGCAAATATATACCATGCATATTTATTGTGGACTGGATATCCTGAGAATGAGACCTATTTTTGGCACTCCAGGACAAGAATTGCCTAATCCTATGTCACACAATAAGAAACCCACTTTGGTACAGGTGTGGACAAATTTTGTCCTTGAGGACTCCTAGCCAGTTGTGTTTTCATGATAACCCTAATGGTTATGAATGAAATAGATTTGCATGCAATTGAGGCAGTGTACATGCAAATCTATCTAATACATATTTATTAAAAATGTCCTGAAAATCTGAATGGCTATGGACCTTCAAGGACTGCAGTTCCCCACATTTGTTTTAGCACATGTATCTGAATTACCTGATGTTTATGCATGTATTCTCGACAGGAATAGCTTTTGTTAAAGAAGACTTGAAGCTGAAGCTTAATAACATTCATTGCTTAAATATATGCTGTAATTACAGACATCTGCCTATTTTGAAACCAGAGGCTGTGGCCAAGGCACTGCTGGATGGAATATTGACTAATAAGAAAATGATTTTTGTTCCTTCCTTTTTAAGCTTCCAATTAATTCTGAATTTGTAAGTATATTTAAACAGTTATCATTTTTGCTAGGGCCTTTAACCCACTGAACAATCACATTATTTTTTTACCTTTGCTAGTTGTTTAATGTGGTAAACATTTGAGACAGGTCAAGCTGAAAAAATATGCTGGCTTTTTGTGTTACTTCTCCAAAGTTTTTGTGGTTTGGCTTTTCAAGAATGCCAAATTAATTTTGATCTATCAGTTTTGAGGTTTTTTTGAGATTACAGACTCAGTTTAGTATCCTTCTTCAAAATTCTCTGACTTAGTTATGGCATATGCAGTACCAGGTGTCTTATTGCCCATACATCCACTGAAAAATATTAATAACAAAACCTCCAAGATCTGTATTTACTTTATCAAGCCCTTACCTCATTCCTGTAACCCTGATCTGTGCTTTCACAGAGATGCCAGGGCACCCTGAGTCTAAATCCTGGATTCACTCTGAATACAGGTCCTCCATTGGGGGGAAGGATAAACTTCCAAGACCCTAGATGTAATTTGTATTTTTTTCTGAGTGCCAGTACAGAAGCTGGACACTGTGATACTATTCCTACATAAACGTTTACTGTAGAAATGGTTCAACAGGAATAATTTTAGCACTTGATATGAGTCTCTCAAATAAGGTCCCATAATGGAATTGAATTCTGTGAATCTGTGGTCCCTTAATTTGACCATCAGGGTCCGTTCAGTATCCCTGGATGGAATATTAAGATGCCATGAGCAAACTGGAAAGGGTATCTCCAATCCCATAAGGACTCCTGTGAAATACCTGGATCCACTACTTCATCTTGAATTCTTCAGTTTTCTCCCCATCTCCCTCTTGTACCTTGTAGGCACCTCCGTGGCTGTTTGCTCTAAGGGAGCACCTGTGTGATGGGTCTTTCCTTCTCTCTCCTCCCAGTAATGCTACCAGTTGGGTATCCTCTTCTTCACAATGAATTGCTGAATGGATAATGGAATCCCTCAGATTGAAAAACAGCTGGATGACTTGGAAAAAGCTCAGATCCCTCTCTCTCTCTCTCTGGGGTAGGAAGAGTGGGTGAAACTTCCTCCCAGAAAAAAATCTTACAAATGAGTTCACAACTCAAAAAATAAAAGTGATAAATTACTAACCACTGAATGTGGTTTGGAAATAACTTTCTGAGCTGAGACTCCTCATTCAAATCTTTGGGCCTGTACTTTGAAAACTTAAGGGAAATGAAATGAAACAGACACTATATTCTCAAAGCCAAGCCAAATGTAATAGAGATGTGAATCGTGTCCTCGATCGTCTTAACGATCGATTTCGGCTGGGAGGGGGAGGGAATCGTATTGTTGCCGTTTGGGGGGGTAAAATATCGTGAAAAATCGTGAAAAATCGTAAAAAATCAAAAAAACGTAAAATCGCAAAACTGGCACATTAAAACCCCCTAAAACCCACCCCCGACCCTTTAAATTAAATCCCCCACCCTCCCGAACCCCCCCCAAATGACTTAAATAACCTGCGGGTCCAGCGGCGGTCCGGAACGGCAGCGGTCCGGAACGGGCTCCTGCTACTGAATCTTGTTGTCTTCGGCCGGCGCCATTTTCCAAAATGGCGCCGAAAAATGGCGGCGGCCATAGACGAACACGATTGGACAACAGGAGGTCCTTCCGGACCCCCGCTGGACTTTTGGCAAGTCTTGTGGGGGTCAGGAGGCCCCCCCCAAGCTGGCCAAAAGTTCCTGGAGGTCCAGCGGGGGTCAGGGAGCGATTTCCCGCCGCGAATCGTTTTCGTACGGAAAATGGCGCCGGCAGGAGATCGACTGCAGGAGGTCGTTCAGCGAGGCGCCGGAACCCTCGCTGAACGACCTCCTGCAGTCGATCTCCTGCCGGCGCCATTTTCCGTACGAAAACGATTCGCGGCGGGAAATCGCTCCCTGACCCCCGCTGGACCTCCAGGAACTTTTGGCCAGCTTGGGGGGGGCCTCCTGACCCCCACAAGACTTGCCAAAAGTCCAGCGGGGGTCCGGAAGGACCTCCTGCCGTCCAATCGTGTTCGTCTATGGCCGCCGCCATTTTTCGGCGCCATTTTGGAAAATGGCGCCGGCCGAAGACAACAAGATTCAGTAGCAGGAGCCCGTTCCGGACCGCTGCCGTTCCGGACCGCCGCTGGACCCGCAGGTTATTTAAGTCATTTGGGGGGGGGGGTTCGGGAGGGTGGGGGATTTAATTTAAAGGGTCGGGGGTGGGTTTTAGGGGGTTTTAGTGTGCCGGCTCACGATTCTAACGATTTATAACGATAAATCGTTAGAATCTCTATTGTATTGTGTTCCATAACGGTTTAAGACGATATTAAAATTATCGGACGATAATTTTAATCGTCCTAAAACGATTCACATCCCTAAAATGTAATGCCCCCTTGACCACTTACCTCGCAGGGCATTCCTGGGTATGGGACCGACCTGGCGGGAGCCCCCCTAGGGCAGATTCTGTTGGTCCTCACATTCTTGGCGCCTGATGCCTCCACCTGGGGAAGAAGGTGTTAGTGGGTGGGATTTCCCTCCCTTCACCCCAGGAAAACAAATGGGACTGTGAACAAGGCTGGCAGTGTGTACAAATATAAACAGGTTTATTAGACTAATAAGTATATATAGATTTCTACATGACTATGCACATTGCTAATAGGTTGTCAAACAGTACACTTATCTTTTTTTTTTTTACTTATATTTTATTGAGTTTCACTATAAACAACAAGACAATTCTTGTGGTGGCAAATCCAAAATAGGGATACAAAATATAGTATGAATAAAAGACAATAATAAGCATGTATATATAAGCCCTTATGGATCAAGTCCCCAATCTGGGGAGGATTACACACCTTCAAGTAAATGTAACAATATACAGTACTCAAAGGAAAAGATAGTTGTCTAACAACTGAGAATATCCGTTAATTGGATTCTTACGCTGTGATGACACTTATGGAAGTTAACAAGGACTTTATTCTAGATGGTACTTTATCCACTAAAAATAAAGGACAATTGCAAAGACTGAAAGAAAACATATGAATTCCCCTTATACTTAATGCAGCATTTACATGGGAATTTAAAAAAAACCAAACAATCCCCCAATTTGTAAGACTCTAGGTTTCAATATCAGGGATTGCTGACAACGTTTTTGAGTCTGCTTTGCAACATCAGGAAATACTCTCACTTGTAAATTTAAGGACTCAGATTTATGCCTGAAGAAAAGATGTAAGACCCAATCTCTGTCAGGTTCGAGAAGAAAAGTAACTATTAGTGTGGCCGGTGATATTTCCTCAGATATTGATTGCTCTAAAATGGCTGACAAATTATCTATTTCTAGAGCAGGCTCTTATTCTTGTTGTGATGGTGTAACCGAGCCTCTTCTCATGCCCCTATATAAAAAGCTTTTTCTATAGGTGGTAAAGCCTGATCAAAAAATTTCAAAACTTCCAGTAAGTACTTTTTTTTTAACATATCCTTTGGAGTGATCAGAGGACTTTTTGGAAAACTTATGAACCTTAAGGTCCGATTTCTTACAGTATTTTCCAGATTTTCCATTTTTAAAGACAATTGAGAATTCTCCTTAATTAGAGTAGATTACAAAGCTTTTAAAGATTCTATCTCAGTCTTATTAATGTCCACAAAGTTCTCTGTCTGTAATTTAAAAAAATTCCAAGGGTAGATATCTTAACTCCAATATCCGCAACTTTAGGTTCCAGTGGTTTAAACTGAGATGATATAACTTTTCCAAGTACTTCTGTGGCCTCTCAGACTGAATCCCATGTAATATAAGAGGGTCTTACCAAATAAGAAGCAGTATCGATGCCTTGAGTCTCCAAACCTGATTCCTGTGCAGAAATCCGCGTTCTAGCTTCCATAGCTCTGTCTCCTTCCACAGCTCCCCGCTGCAAATTGGTGGGATCAAGAGCTTGTTCCTCGGAGACTAAGGCTAGTCTCTACGCGGGGAGCAAAGAATAAAGCCATTGAGCACACCTGCCTGCACTTCTGTCCCATCTGGGGTTGAAGCTCTTGTCATTGCAGGATTCAGTGGGGGACTCCGAGTGCTGGGTGAAAGTGTGAATGAGTCAAGAGAGAGTTCCCCTCTCAGCGACTCAGACTCCGGCGGTATCGACCCTCGAAGGACATGTGTGTCCATAGGTCCAGGTAAGTTGGGGCGGGGGGGGGGGGGCTGTTTACATTGCCCTCTCCCTGACCCGTTTCATCTGTGAAGAATGCGGCATTACAGAGGATAAAACATCCAAAGCAATAGTGGAATGCACAAACCAAGCATTAGACTGCCATCTTGACTTGACTCCTCCCCAGCACACTTATCTATTCATGGTTAGTAGTCTCAGGCCAGGCAACTATATACATTTCTACAAGATCGCAAGAACATTTAATATTTGGCAACTTGGGGTTGTTGGCCCCCACTACATACCACCCTTTAAAATAGAAGGGACCTCTTGAATTCCTGATTCATCAAATGTTATTATTATTTTCTCCCTTTTTCCCCCCAAGTCTCACCCATGTGAGAAGATGCAACTGGGCTGGTGGGCAGTGTTGGCCTGGGGGAATCCATGATAACTAAACCATTGCCATCTCCTCTGTGCTGATTCTACTCCATTGAAAGGTGTGTGCCAATGTTGGGGTCCACGCCCTCCTGGGGACCCACCTCCACCTCCTGGTCTGTTGCTGGCATCCACACCTTCCTGGGGGACCTAACTCCACCTCCTGGAATGCTGCTGGGGCTCACACCCTACTGGGAAATCCACATGCACCTCTGGACCTGCCACTGGGTCCCCTTCCTACTAGAGGATCACTTTAACTGCCGCTGGGGTTCACATTCTCCTGGGGGATTGCTTGATCTGCCGCAGGGGTCCCTTTGCTCAAGGGGAACCCAGGATCAACTCTTGATCTTCTGCTGGGTTCCACACTCTCCTGATGAACCACTTGAACTGCCACTGGGGTCTCTTTGCTCAAGGGTGAACCAAGGTTATCTCCCGATGTGCCGCTGAGGGTCCTCTTCCTCCTTGGGACCACTCAATCTGCCGCTAGGGTCCACACTCTCCTGGGGGCCCATTCGATCTGCTGCTTGGGTCCTCTTCCTCCTGGGGGACTGCTCAATCTGCCACTGGGGTCCACAACCTCTTGGGGGACTGCTCCACCTCCGGATTTGCTGCTGTCCTTCAGTTCTTTTCCCTTGGTAGGAGGGTTTTTTCCTGGCTTGGGTTTACCGCTCCACTAGGCACATGATTTATTTATCGATCAGTGATTCAGGCCCTCCCCAGTCTCAGCTTGCAGTGATTTTAGCCTCGCTAAGCTCATGGCCAGTCTTCACTGTTACGCAGCCTGGATAGGTCACCTTCTCTCAGCCAAAAAGGCCAAGACCCAGCCAGGACCATGGAAAGAGAATATAGGCATACCCTTCCATCCTGCCTGGCTTTTTTTTTCTATTGTCTGAGAACTGGGTACCCAAGGATCTGACACCGCTTATTAGTCAGGGTCAGAATATGTTTGCATCCTAGGACTGTTTTTCACTACATTTCTCTCATAAATCCCTTTCTCATTCAGAATTCTCCAATGTAGGATTTTTCCATAGCTATGTAATTAAGGATTTTGTTATCCCATGATTTAAAGTGATATTTCACTGCAAATTACCAACAGTATTCCATTGGCCTGTGAGATGCAAATCCCCTACCTGATTCTCTGACTCATTTATTCAATGGTCATTTAACCACCTTCACAGTAAGGGGTCCGGCAACCTTTTCAATCTTATTCTGGATTTCCTGGGCTGGCGGCTCATGTTACATAGCTGCATTGTCCTCTTTTCTTTTTTTCTCTGCTACAGTTCACTTAAATGGTAGCATGCTCTCTAACTTCCATCTTCCTTGGGAGGTGGGTTTCACAAACAATCTGCACCATCACTAGGGGTCACTCACTATCATGCAAGCAAAAATAAACCATTGCAGCAGTTGCCAATGGGAGATCTATGTCAGAGATGGTAAATTCCTCTATGCTATTCTGAGTGACCTAGCTATCAGACCATGCTGCTTAGTAGGGATCCCAATGGAATCCTACACTTTTGACTGTTCCTTGTTGTGAATTTAGGTTTAGGTTCAGATTTACTAAGCTTTTTACCATAAACACAGAATTGGAGAAAAGCCTTAGTAAATCAGACCCTTAGGCCTGGATTTTCCTATGTCGCACAGCTTAGTGAATCCCGCGATAACAGGGGGTGGGGGTGAGGGGCGAAGGGAGGGTGGGCCTGCGAAAGCCGGCAGCAATCACACCACTGCGGTGTTATCGATGCCGGCTTTCGCACCCAATAGCGCTACTGTGAAAGGTGGTGCTATTGGGCGCACTACTGGCGGCGATAAGGTGGCTTACCTTATCGCCGCCAGCAAAGTTACCTCCGCGTCTGCCTCCTCGCCATCCCGACTCCTCCCCTTCCGGCCCCCACTCCGCCCCCGGCAACCTATCGCACGTGAAAAGTCCCTTTTCGCATGCAATAGGCTTACAAAATAACCCCCTTAGTCTGTTATATTCAGCAGTATTGTTACCGTTTGGAAGTGGTCTGCATTCTACTTGAGAGCACACTTTAATTGATGTATCTGCTACTTCAGAGGCAGTTTCTCTCTGTGTTTTCTCTACTCAGGCCTAGCTTCAGAATAAACCTATAAGCATACCTTTTGCCATAGGCAGTGCAATGGGGTAGGCCACCAGGGCCATGGCCTAGCCAACTATTTTCCCTCACAAAACATCAGCAACTAAGGAACTTGGAGGGCAGTAGGAGGGGGAAAAAGGAAGTGAGTCCAGCCCTTGAGGAGTGCCTGATAACCCTGACTATTATTTTTGCTTGTATAGGGATTCCTTCCAGGCAAGGCAGGACTGTCAAGAGGCCCTTGCAGGCCAAAATGTGTCCCATCACCTTGATACTATGTCGCATGCACATATACACACATGCATTTTCTGTGTGTGTGTGTGTGTGTCTCTCTCTCTCTCTCTCTTCGTCCTGTCAAGGGATGACCCCAGCACTTTCTCCCCATCCCCAAGCCTAACCCCAGAACTCTCCTGATATCCTCAGACCTGACACCAGCACTTTCTCTCTACTCTAGCCTCAGCACTTTCTCCATCCCCCTTTCCCTGACCCCAGCACTCTCCTCCTTGCTAGGCATGGGCATCAAGGCTCCTCCCAGCCCTCTGCTTCCTGCTTCAGCAATTCCTAGGCAGAATGCAGGAAACAGGATGGGAGGAGGTGAGATTGGAGTGGACAGAGCAGAGCAAAGAAGAGCTATTCTGCTTTTTAAACTAGTGCCTTCCCGCTTGTTGTTTCTTTCTCTTCCCATGCAACCTGCAGGGAACAGGAGGGAAGGGGCTGATACATGGAGATTATGTAGGCATATCTGGAGACAAGAGACTTCATTTTAATCCCTGAGTCTATGGGTAAAATCTGGAGAATTTCCAGTTGTGTCCATCCCAGCCCCCCTTTTTAAGAACTTATTGGTGACTGACTGGATAGACTTTACCAGTCAGCTGCCTTCTGCTGTTCACAATCAAGAGTGGATGGAGGGGGTGGTTTCTTCTAATCCTTTCTCATCTTGTGACAGTTGTGACTTTTTCTGCCATTCCCACTTTAAATTGTGATGCAGCTCCCTTTTCTAAAACATTTGCTGACAGAGGTAGAGCTATATAGGAACTGGAACTGCTGTGAAAAAGCTACGAAAATCCCATTTTTTTTGTAGAATTTCTACCATTTTTTAAATTCAAGGCCTAGAAAACAAGTGGCACATATTTTTTGATTCAGATGTATGAGAACTAAATGTATGCATGTCCATACATACATTTGCATTCATATGAGATTGACTGGACCCTTTCATCATTGTGATTGTGAATGCGAATACATATTATGAAGCTCTTCAGGTTACTTTTAATACGTTTTTACTTAGCATGTGTTGCATTTGTTCCAGAGGTTGATAGCATAAATCCTGGTCATTTTTTTGTGTTGGAAATTACTGTTTTTTCTTTTTTTGAGTTTTGAAATTTGTGCTTGACTTTTAACCTGTTTGTTCACTAAAATCTGGTTTTAGATGACTATCAGAAAGGGGAGGTGGGAAGCTGGTAAATACATGGATCACAGCCAGCTCATATGGATCATGATTCTCATGATCCAGAAAAAAAAAATCAGCTCATTTCTCTGTCAAATCTCCAAGTTTTTCTTGTACCTAGGGAAGTAGCAACAGCCACAATAGCTTTGCTCCTGCAAACTTTCTAAGGTTCTTCTCCTAACATGTTTTACTCTCTCCACAGCTTTCTTCCAGAGCGTGCTTTGGCAGCTTTAAACAAACTGCAAGGAATTAAATTTGACGCCATTATCCAGGCCAGCAAGAAAGAAGAATAGATGAATGGGTTCCTTCGGGCAGTATATAGATGTTCAAGGCCTCAGATTCAAATTCATATAAAGTTCTGAAAAATACAAGTCAGTGCTTTGCTTTTAGCCAATAGTTTTTATAAAGGAAATCAACATCAGTACTAAAAATAAACAAAAACTTAACTGCTGTACATTAACATAAAAGCTATACCCAGAGAAACCAAATGGCCAAAGTGTAGGAGGGAGCTTTTAGGCCAGTCCTGGATTTCTTACAACCCTATCCTGATAAATTATGGTTCTTGCAGAGCTAATTTCAAATGGTAGAAACTGGGCCTGCAAATACCATAATTCAGTGGAATATTAAGTTAAAAAAACCAGGAGTGGCCAAAACTCTTCCTCCTTGAACTGAGTCACTTGGCAGTTCTGTGTTCCATCAAGTAAAAACCATTCAGGATTATTTCTCATCATGCCCTGCTCTTACTGAAAATGTCATATTATGTGACAACTAGATGAAATTGATCTTCATTAAAATATTTTTGTTTAGTTTTTTTTAATTATTTCGGAGGGGGAGGGGCTGTGTGTTCTTAATATGATGCAAAATATTCCATCTAAACATGGGGGGTCTTGCCCATTATCTAGGGCAGGGGTTCTCACCCTTTTTGGGAGCGTGGACCCCCTTACAACCTCCAAAATATTTGAGGACTCCCACATGCTTCCATTCCATTTTTACCTACAGTTATGTACCATATATAGAAAGGTTATTAATATAATAACAAAGAAATAATTATATGCATATCAGGTTTATTCAAAATATATAAAATGTATTAAATGATGCTTTCTGATATAAATGGAATACATATAATTGAAAGCACAGCAGTAAATGTGCAAGAATGCACTTATATTCAATAACTTGCATAGTGAAACTACAAGCACCCTCACAGCTGGATCTGGAGCAACTGGTGGGAATGTATAGGGGGAAGGAGGGACAGATAGAGACTGCAGGGTGGGAAAAAGAAACAGAGTGGTGGAGATAGACTGTTGGAGAGAGAGAGAGAAAGAGAGTGAGTGGTGGGGATGGACTGTGGGAAGGAGAAAGACTGGTGGAGGGAGAGCAGATTGCTAGAAATGTACTGAAAGAAACATACTTGATGGAAATGGAAATGGACTGGTGGAGGGAGAGAGAGAGAGACAAACTGGTGGGGATGGACTGATGGAGGGAGATTGGTATAAGGAGACAGAGAGAGAGGGACTGGTGGAGGGGAGAGAGAGAGAGAGAGAGCTTTATGAGGATGGACTGGTAGAGAGGGAGAGAGAGAGAGATTGGTTGGGACGGATTGTGGAGAGAGGAGAGAGAGAAACTTGCAGGATGGACTGGTGGAGGGAGAGAGAGGGACTGGTTAGGATGGACCATGAAGCAGAGACTCACTCAGAGAGAGACTGGTGGGGAAGACTATAGCGATAGAAGTATACTATCGTCCACCTGGTCAAGATGGTGAGACAGACAGTGAAATGCTAAGAGCAATTAGGGAAGCTAACCAAATTGGTAGTGTGGTAATAATGGGAGATTTTAATTACCCCAATATTGACTGGGTAAATGTATCATCAGTACATGCTAGAGAAATAAAGTTCCTGGATGGAATAAATGACAGTTTTATGGAACAATTGGTTCAGGAACTGACAAGAAAGGGAACAATTTTAGATCTAATTCTCAGTAGAGCATAGGATTTGGTGAGAGAGGTAATGGTGGTGGAGCCGCTTGGCAATAGTGATCATAATATGATCAAATTTGAATTAATGACTGGAAGGGGGATAGTAAGCAAATGCATGGCTCTCGTGCTAAACTTTCAAAAGGGAAATTTTGATAAAATGAGAAAAATAGAAAAAAGCTGAAAGGAGAAGCAACAAAGGTAAGAAGTGTGCAAGAGGTGTGGTCATTGATGTATTCCACAGTCCAGATATATTCCACACAGTAAGAAAGGTGGAAGGAAGGCAAAACCATTACCGGCATGGTTAAAAGGGGAGGTGAAAGAATCTATTTTAGTCAAAAGATCTTTATTCAAAAATTGGAAGATGGATCCAACAGAAGAAAATAGGATAATGCATAAGCGTTGGCAAGTTAAATATAAGACATTCATAAGACAGGCTAAGAGAGAATTTGAAAAGAAGTTGGCCATAGAGGCAAAAACTCACAGTAAAAACTTTTTAAAATATATCCGAAGCAGAAAGCCTGTGAGGGAGTCAGTTGGACTGTTAGATGATCGAGGGGTTAAAGGGGCACTTAGAGAAGATAAGGCCATCATGGAAAGATTAAATGATTTCTTTGCTTCGGTGTTTACTGAAGAGGATCTTGGAGAGGTACGCGTACCGGAGAAGGATTTCATGGGTAATGATTCAGATGGACTGAACCAAATCACGATGAACCTAGAAGATGTGATAGGCCTGATTGATAAACTGAAGAGTAGTAAATCACCAGGACCAGATGGTATACACCCCAGGGTTCTGAAGGACCTAAAAAATGAAATTTCCAATCTATTAGTAAAAATTTGTAACCTATCATTCAAATCATCCTTGGTACCTGAAGACTGGAGGGTAGATAATGTAACCCAAATATTTAAAAAGGGCTCCAGGGGCGATCCGTGAAACAAGAGACTGGTTAGCCTGACTTCAGTGCCAGGAAAAATAGTGGAAAGTGTTCTAAATATCAAAATCACAGAACATATTGAAAGACATGGTTTAATGGAACAAAGTCAGCATGGCTTTACCCAAGGCAAGTCTTGCCTCACAAATGTGCTTCAATTTTTTGAAAGAGTTAATAAACATGTAGATAAAGGTGAACCGGTAGATGTAGTGTATTTGGATTTTCAGAAGGCGTTTGACAAAGTTCCTCATGGGAGGCTTCTAGGAAAAGTAAAATGTCATGGGATAGGTGGCGATGTCCTTTCGTGGATTACAAACTGGCTAAAAGACAGGAAACAGAGAGTAGGATTAAATGGACAATTTTCTCAGTGGAAGGGAGTGGACAGTGGAGTGCCTCAGGGATCTGTATTGGGACCCTTACTTTTCAATATATTTATAAATGATCTGGAAAGAAATACGATGAGTGAGGTAATCAAATTTGCAGATGATACAAAATTGTTCAGAGTAGTTAAATCACAAGCAGATTGTGATAAATTGCAGGAAGACCTTGTGAGACTGGAAAATTGGGCATCCAAATGGCAGATGAAATTTAATGTGGATAAGTGCAAGGTGATGCATATAGGGAAAAATAACCCATGCTATAGTTACACAATGCTAGATTCCGTATTAGGAGCTAGCACCCAAGAAAGAGATCTAGGCGTCATAGTGGATAACACATTGAAATCGTCAGTTCAGTGTGCTGCGGCAGTCAAAAAAGCAAAAGAATTTTGGGAATTATTAGAAAGGGAATGGTGAATAAAACGGAAAATGTCATAATGCCTCTGTATCGCTCCATGGTGAGACCACACCTTGAATACTGTGTACAATTCTGGTCGCTGCATCTCAAAAAAGATATAGGTGCGATGGAGAAGGTACAGAGAAGTGTGACCAAAATGATAAAGGGAATGGAACAGCTCCCTTATGAGGAAATAATAGTTAGGACTTTTCAGCTTGGAGAAGAGACGGATGAGGGGGGATATGATAGAGGTGTTTAAAATCATGAGAAGTCTAGAACAAGTAAATGGGAATCAGTTATTTACTCTTTTGGATAATAGAAAGACTAGGAGGCACTACATGAAGTTAGCATGTGACACTTTTAAAACTTATCAGAGAAAGTTCTTTTTCACTCATAAGAACATAAGAACATAAGAAATTGCCATGCTGGGTCAGACCAAGGGTCCATCAAGCCCAGCATCCTGTTTCCAACAGAGGCCAAAACCAGGCCCCAAGAACCTGGCAATTACCCAAACACTAAGAAGATCCCATGCTACTGATGCAATTAATAGCAGTGGCTATTCCCTAAGTAAAATTGATTAATAGCCATTAATGGACTTCTCCTCCAAGAACTTATCCAAACCTTTTTTGAACCCAGCTACACTAACTGTACTAACCACATCCTCTGGCAACAAATTAACTCTCAACAAATTAACTCTCAACAAATTAACACTCAACACACAATTAAACTCTGGAATTTGTTGCCAGAGGATGTGGTTAGTGCAGTTAGTATAGCTGTGTTTAAAAAAGGTTTGGATAAGTTCTTGGGGGAGAAGTCCATTACCTGCTATTAATTAAGTTGACTTAGGGCAGGATTTTAAGAGGGACGCTCGTTCGAACATTTGTGCGCGCAACCCGGCGCACACAAATGTAAGCCCGATTTTATAACATGCGTGCACAGCCGTATGTATGTTATAAAATCCAGGGTCGGCATGCGCAAGCGGGTGCACAATTGTTCTACTTGCGTGTGCCGAGCCATGCAGCCTTCCTCTATTCCCTCTGAGGCTGTTCCGAAATTGTAGCGGCCTCGGAAGTAACTTTCCTTCTGCCCCCCCCACCTTTCCCTCCCTTCCCCTACCTAACCCGCCCCCCAGCCCTACCTCAACCCCCCCTTACCTTTATCTTATAAGTTGCGCCTGCCTCCAGGCAGGTGTAGGTTGTGCGACAGCCAACAGCCGGCCCGCGATCCTGGGCACAGCGGCAAATGGCTGCTGTGCCTGGAGGCTCCAGCCCCGTCCCCGCCTCGTCCCGGAACACCCCGCCCTGCCCATGCCCCACCCACACCCCGCCCCTTTTTTCAAGCCCCGGGACTTACCCACGTCCCAGGGCTTGCGTGCGTCGCCGGGCCTATGCCGCCCCTTAGAAAATAGCCACGGCTATTACTAGCAACAGTAGCATGGGCTAGACTTAGTTTTGGGTACTTGCCAGGTTCTTAATGCCTTGATTGGCCACTGTTGGAAGCAGGAGGCTGGCCTTGATGGACCCTTGGTCTGACCCAGTATGGCATGTTCTTATGTTCTTATGAGCACTCCATAGCAGTGGATGAGAACTTGTGAGCAGAAAGACACTTGTATTTTGAACTAAGCTTGAATTGAAAGCATGAAGCTAAGGAATTTAGAAGTAGATGCATCTGTATTTTATGACCATCACAGCTATGCTGACGTCTGGATAACCAGTACATTATGACTAAAAACTGATATTTTGGGGGTCACTGGATGTGATGGACTCAGTAAGATGTGCTTCAGCTGAGCTTTGGGTGCCATCCTCCTATTAAAGCTATTTTCTCAATTGTATTTAGTCCAATTGGAGTCTAATCGGGAGGATGACTACCAATAACTATATGGACAAATTTGTTTTTAAAACCAAAGAAGAAATGGAAATAAAAATAACTAGAAAAGAAAAAGACAAACTAAAGGCACTTGAAAACAAAATGGAGGCAATGAAAGCAGACCTACCACCAACACAGTGGAAGGCACGCTAGACATGAGAGTTACAGTGGCGGTGGTTGCTGCATTAGACGGCAGACTAAATGGAATCTTCAAACAGATAAATGAGCTTCAGATTTCGGTATCTGATTTTGGAGGTTGTTTAAAAACAGTGGAGGGGTGCATTACAGTAAGGGAAGATGATACGACCCATTTGGAAAAAAGAATTGCTGATTTGGAGAAAGTATCAAAGGCCAGAGAGGAAAAAATCAATGAGCTCGAAAACTGCTTGCAGGGTTTGTGGAGAGCATTCCTGTCCATAAGCTAGTAAATATTTTGGAAAACTGGGTAATGAAAGGGCTTAAGCTTGCTCAGTACCTGGGGCCTATTATAATTGAATGTGCCCATCACATAGGCCCGAAAGCAGTTGCTAATCAAAAGGCTTGGGTGATAATTGCCAAATTATTGAATTCTGCGCACAAGGCATTGATCTTACAAGCTTATTGTAAAAAATGTGAGATTTATCATGATGCCAAAAGGATTTTGATATTTCAAGATTTCTCTCACTTATAATTATCCTGCACAAGGAATTCTCGACAGTATGTGTGGTGCTCAAAAAGTGCCAAGTGTGATTTGTATTACAATACCCTGCGTGGCTCAGAATCTGGCATCAAGGCTCAGTGCAATTATTCAACAATTTTGCATTGGCAAAGGACTTTATGCAACAACTGCCCAATGGAGATACTCCTATCTAAAGCTTCCAGATGAAAGCAATAATCTGAATAGCAAAATTAAGCTTGTAAGCAATGAGCTGTATTGCCAGGTTTATTTGGGAGTCATGAAGTTTAATATGTACAAGTCTGTTCGTCCTGCCTAAGGAACTTGTGTTGGCATAGTGAGCCATAATCTTATTTTATTTTATTTTTATACTTTAATTTTTCTTCACAAAAAAGTTGTGAGCAGCATAAACTAGAGATGTGAATCGGAACCGGAATCGGTTCCGATTCACATGTGGGGGTTTTTTCATCGGGCCCGATCGCGGTTTTGTTTATCGGCTGCACCCGAGCCGATAAACAAAAAACCCACCCCGACCCTTTAAAATTAATTCCTTTACTTCCCCCACCCTCCTGACCCCACCCAAAAACATTTTAAAAATGGCGCGGGCCATCCAGTGCTCCTACCATGTGACAGGGGCCGGCCAATGGCACGGATACCCTGTCACATGGTAAGGGCAAAGGGCCATCGGCGCCATTTTGATTAGTGGCAGCCGACGGCCCAGGAGTGGGAGATCGCTCCCGGGACCCCCACTGGACCAACAGGTACCTGTAAAATGTTTTTTGGGGGGTCAGGAGGGTGGGGGAAGCAAAGGGATTAGTTTTAAAGGGTCGGGGTGGGTTTAGGGGTTATTTTTATGTGCCGTTTTTCCTGCCCTCCCCGAAAACGATAAGAGAACCCCCACGATCAATATCGTGGGGTTTTCCTATCGTTTCGGGGGAGCCCCCGATTTCTGACGATTTTGAAAATATCGACGATATTTTCAATCGTCCGAAGCCCGATTCGCATCCCTAGCATAAATTGTTGTTGCAAATTATTACTGTTTTTCTCTGGAACTGGTTAATTATAGCTTATTGGAAATGATGCATGCTGGGGCAGAATGGAACACCTGATGTTGCGAGCTATATGTGGGGGGTGGCACCTGAACATTCACGTGAGAAATGGATTGATCCCATCCTCCTATTTGGGGGATGGTTGTAGTGAGGGAAAAGAGTAATCTGAATGGGAAAGGTGGGGGTTTTGAATACATGGTGGAAAGGAACACAAGCATGTAGAGGGGAGGGATCGCTATAAGAATTTAGGAAAGGGAGGGAGGGAAGTCTCAAGTTGGATTGTTCTTGGGGAGCAAATGATATTTGGGAATGTAATGACAACTATGATCTTATGGAAAAGTCGGTAGTCATGAATATGATACAGAAGGTCAGATGCTCTGACTGGGACCTCCCATACCCTCTAAGGCGCAATAGATATGTTTCAAGTATACTCCTAGATTCATCAAAATGCTATAAATATAGCAGAAATTGTGCCTGCGATAAAAAAAAAAATGGGCATGGTTAGGCTAATTTCCTATCTTCCACAAAGTGTGAATCGGTATCACAGCACGTTATTTGGTTTATGCATACATCAACTGCACGAGAGAGAGAGAGAGCACCCTGTAATAGGGAGAATAGCTGCATTGTACAAATCAACTCCTTTTGTTGTACTATCGATTCAAATGATGGAAATTCTTCAGTGATTTCAAATTTACAGTAAATTTCTCTGTGTATATAACACCACCCCCAAACCCACCCTGAGTTGAATGTGCTAGATATATATAGAGAGAGAGTTCTCTCGCTCTCTCCCCCCCCCCCCCCCCCCCTCCTCCTCCATGTGTTCGGGCTAAGTTGATAACATGGAATGTGGCGGGTTTAGAAATACACCAATTAAAGAGAAAAGGGGCTGATTTGTAATTTTGCTTGGGGAGCTCATGGAACATCTTACTATATTGGTCTTGGCATATGCCCCTAATACATATGACCTCAAGTTTTTTGCTAATCTCCTTTCTAATATAATAGACATGGGAACATATCCTATATTGATGGGAGGAGATCTCAATTGTGTTTTGGTTCTTTTTGGGATAGTCAGCCGAGTTTGCATAGCTTACCTATGAGCAGGCTAAAAGGGATACATTTTAAGTGCTGTCATCTTAAGCTGATAGATTTGTGAAGAATGTTTCATCCTGGTGAGAAAGATTTCACATATATAGCCAGGGTGAACAACACTAAAACACGAACTGATTACCTTTTGATCTCCGAACATTTACTACCTAAGATACAAAAAGTGAACATAGAGAAACTAATTATATCAGATCACTGCCCGGTTTCATGTATGATGGCATTAACTGAAAGTGTATGTGTGTGTGTGTGGGGGGGGGGGGGGGAGGGGGGTTCAACTCAATGGAGAATGCCCCCGGAATTGATAAATGGCCCTGATTTTCCTTCCTTTTTAAAGGAACAATCAAGAGAGTTTATGCGTCTTTCAACACGCAGCACATGGTTACCCCAATTTTGTTTTGGGAATCTACCAAGTCAGCATTAAGGGGGGAAATAATTAGTTTTGAGCAGTACAAAAAGAAGAGACTAAATTCTGATATTCTCCAGTTAGAAAGAGAGTTGCAAACTTCTAAACAAAAAGTGATAAGGAACTTGGATGTAAAAATACTCGAGGAAATTAAGGCTACCCAAATGGCATTTAAGCAATTTATTATATCAGTGGGCCACTGCCTCTTTGCAATATCTTCAACACAAATTTTTCCAATTTGGGAATAAACCGGCATGACTTCTAGCCAATGTGATGAAGAGTCAGGAACAATCAAAATGTGCAATTAAAAATAAGAAGGGTGCATTGCTGTCCTCAACTGATGAACAGCAAAAATATTCTTAGAATATTATCAAGATTTATATGCTGGAACTGATGTTGATGGTGATTTAATGGAAAGCTTTATGGAAGAAATAATAGGGCCTAAAATGAGTGAGGAAGATCTACAAAACTGAAATAAACCCATTGAAACCCAAGAGATTATTACTGTAACTAAAACTCCCCTTCTCTCAAAGCTCCAGGGCCTGATAGGCTAGATTCTTTTTTTTTTTTTTATAAATCATTAATAGATGAAGCACCTGAAACTTTGAGAAAGTATATGAGGCAATGTGTAATCAGGAAAAAATGCCAGACACAATGCGAAAGCCTATTACAGTACTGTTGGCAAAACTGGGTAGGGATAGGTAGCTCTCTTCTTCATATTGTCCAATATCTCTTTTAAATTTAGATATGAAGCTATATGCAAAGATTTTGGAGAATCGGCTAAAATTACTAATGCCAAAATTAATATCAGATGACCAAGCGAGTTTTGTCCATGAGAGAAGATCAACAGCTAATATCTGTAAGATCTGAGCAACCTTGGAGGCTTGCTTATATAAAGAATTCTCCAAAAAGAAGAAAAGAGTAACTTGGCCTTTTCTTTTTAAGGTCCTTCAGAGGTTTCATTTTCAGGAGAAAATTTTGGATTATATTAATTTGTTATATACGAACCCCTTTGCTCAGATTTTGATAAATGGCCAATTATCTAATGCTTTTTTTTTTTTTTTTTTTAATTTAAAGAGACATGACAGGAATGCCCTCTATCCCTTCTCTTATTTATTTTAACAGTTGACCATATTTTGACAACTAATTGTTTATCTGAGGTAGTCATGGGAGTCAAGGTGAGAAATCTTCAGTTAAAAACATTGTTGTTTGCTGATGATATTCTTTCATTATTATCAAAAGTACGAACTGCACTACCAGTGGCATTACAACATTTTGCTGACTATCAAGCATTTTCAGGCTTTAAGCTTAACCTTGACAAAACAGAGGCCTTAGATGTATCCAATACTTTAAAAAATCAGTAGGAGAATTTTACTACAAATGGGCGGAGAACCAAAGAAAATATCCTGATTTATTAATTCATATAGATTCAACCCATTGGTACTCCACTAATAGAAACATAGAAACAAAGAATATGAAGGCAGAAAAGGACCAAACCAATCCTAACTAATCAAATTTTTTTTGTTTTTATACTTACTTCTGCTCAGCAGCTGAAGTAAGATGCACACATCAGCCTAGCTGGCCCCCGCCCAGCCCCACCCAGACCCCATCCCCAGCCCTCCCCTTTTGAAGAGCCCGGCACTTCTGCGCATACCGGGAGATACGTGCATGGCCAGGTCATTTTTAAAATGCGCTCAGTGTGTGCTCGGCCTGGCCACATGCATAACTCCCAATTTTTGTGCACATAGGATTTTAAAAATTTACTTATAAATTTCCCAAATAGTCAAAGTCATGGCCCTTGTAAGTTGTTGTCTGAGCCCAATTCCCCATTACCTCTTGCCTTTGAAACAGAGATCAATGTTGGAGTTGCATCAAAAAGCATCAGGCTTATTGATCAAGGGTAGCAACAGCTGCATCAGCAAGTTACTTGTTTTCCCAGACCATAAAATTCAATGTGCTTGGTTGCTATCTGAATTTAATTCACCTTTTCCTTTTTTCCCACTACCATTAAAGCAGAGAGTAATAATGGAGTTGCATAAACAATATGAAGGCTTATTGGTTAAGGGTAGTAAACACCACACCAGCAAGTTACCCCCATACATTCTTTTCTTCATTTCCACTCTCTAGCCTTTAAGGATCTACAGTGTTTATCCAATGCCCCTTTGAAATCTTTCACTGTTTTTGTCTTCACCATCTCTTCCGGAAGACCATTCCAGGCATCCACCATCCTCTCTGTGAAGAAATACTTCATATAAACAAAATGGGTGACAATTACTTATACTCTCAACAATTCTATAACACACACATGCACATAAGAGAGTTAACAAACTTTATTATCTCCAATTTTTTAACACATACCATAAAATGTGTATTGATTGTTTCAGAACATTCACTTTTATACTCACTCACCCTTATTCAGTCATACCATTTAAAAACCTACATACCAGTATTGTCATAATACTGGGACAGAACCTTCTTAGGTCACCACCTACTAATAGTAGTAGGTGGTGACCTAAGAGGGTGGTGACCAAAGAGGGTTCTGTCCCATTAACATTAAAAATGGTCTGCGGCGTGAGTCGTCTGGGTTAAGAGCAGCTGAATCAGTATTATAGTGATTATCTTTATGCTTTCGATGCAGTGTGTCCCCTGATGAAGCCTCTAATGGAGAAACAAGGTCCTCTTGTAGGGTGAATTTAGAGGATATTGTCAACGGCCAAAAGAAGGAAGAATAGAGTAGCATGCTACTAGCCTTCTTGTGATCCACACTCAAGTTGTGGTTCATGGAAGACATGGGAAGATCTAAGCATTTGCTACAATATTAAAGATGCATGGAAAATTGCTGAAAATTTGTATGTCTTGATGCAATTTATGTATACATTTATGTAAAGTGTTATAAATAACATATGAATCACTGAAATACAAGAACATTTATAGACATATGTAAAAGATAGCTGTTGCTATACATGTCAGTGATACAAACAGTTAGGCTGTATTATGACAATACTGGTATGTAGGTTTTTAAATGGTAAGAATGAGTAAGTGTGAGTGAGTATAAAAGTGAATGTTCTGAAATCATCAATACACATTTTATGGTATGTGTTAAAAAATTGGAGATAAGAAATACTTCATGACATTGGTTCTGAGTCATCCTCCCTGGAGTTTCATAATGTAATCCATAGTTCTATTGATTTCTTTCCACTGGAAAAAGTTTGTTGATTGTGCATCATTAAAACTTTTCAGGTATCTGAAGGTCTGTACCATATCTCCCCTGCACCTCCTCTCCTCCAAGGTATATATATTTAGGTCCTTCAACCGCTCTTCATAAGTCATTTGATGGAGACACCCCCCACCACCACCACCATTTTTTTACACCCTTCTCTAGACCGTCTCTATCCTGTCTCTGTCTCTTTTGAGATGTGGTCTCCAGAATAGAACACAATACTCCAGGTAAGGCCTCACCAAGGACCTGTACAAGGGGATTATCACCTCCTTTTCCTACTGGTTATTTCTCTCTCTATGCATCCCTGCATTATTCTGGCTTTAGCTAGCGCCTTGTCACATTGCTTTGTTGTCTTCAGATCTCTAGACACTATCACCCCAAGGTCTCTATCTTGCTCCATGCACAACAGCTCTTCCCCTCCTATCACATACAGTTCTTTTGGATTATCACACCACAGATGCACGACTCTGCACTTCTTGGCATTGAATCCCAGCTGTCATATCTTTGACCACTCTTCCAGGTCCTTAAATCACGTCTCATTCTCTCTACTATTTCTGGCAAGTCCTCTCTGTTTCAGATCTTAGTATCATCTACAAATAGACAGACTTTACCTTCTATCTCTTCAGCAATGTTGCTCACAATAATATCAAACAGGACTGATCCCAACACTGATCCTTGTGGCACTTTGCTTAACACCGTTCTCTCTTCAGAGTAGGTTCAGTTTGCCATTACACACTGTCTTCTATCCATAAACCAGTTTGTAATTCACACTACCACCGTGGCCCTTACTCCCAAGCTTCTCATTTTATTCACAAGCCTCCTATGTGGGACCGTATCAAAAGCTTTGCTGAAATCCAAGTAGATCACATTGAGCGCTCTTCCTTGATCCATTTCTCTAGTCACCCAATCAAAAAAATCAATCAGATTTGTCTGACAGGATCTTCCCCTGGTAAATCCATGCTCCTTGGGGTGCAGCAATCGTCCTGACTGTAGATAGTCACTATCCTTTTCTTCAGCAGAGTCTCCATTAATTTTCACACCACTGAGGTGAAGCTAATCAGTCTGTAGTTTCGAGCGTCCTCTAAAAACCTCCTCTAAAAATCTCAAATCAAATCTAAAAAAAAAATAAATACAATAAAAAAATAACTAAATACAGATAAAATTCAAATAAGAAAATATAAAATAAACATATACTGGCTGGTTTAGTTAACAATCCATTGTAAAAAAGCCTGTGCAAACAAATAAGATTTTAGTGCCTTCCTAAATTTTTAAAATTGTTTCTCAAGACAAATATAAAGAGGTAAAGAATTCCAAAAGTGAGGAAATAGGTAAGAAAAAGAAATTACACAGGAGCTTTCAAAACTAATATTACAAATAGAAGGTAGTACTAAAAGTTATAGTTGTGAAGATCTTAATTGCAAGAAGGAAGATAGGGAGATATCGCAGAGGCAAGATAAGAAGGAGTGCCCCACTTCAAAGCTTTAAATGTAAGGTATCCAATTTTAAAGAAGATTAAAAAAGATACTGGAAGTCAATGTAAATTAAACAGCAGAGGGGTGAAGCCAAAAGAGACCCTGAGTGTTGAAAGCCCACCAAGGAGAGTGCAACAGAGCAGGAACAGTGCCAAAAGAATGATTCTGCAGTGACAGTGTTGGCGAAACCAGAAAGCTCATGGTGGAGCTCCATAGCCTGGCCTGGAGAAGGCAAAACCAACTACCCAGAAAGAGGAAATACAGAACGGGCTACTGGATGCAGCATTGCTTGGCCTATAGGAGGCAGTGCAGAGGATGCAGGGGCTGCAGAGAGCCCGGATGGAGGCCACGCAGAGAGACCAGCTGGAACCACTATAGTAGGGGCTGGATACAGGTGCTGCAGTGAGGTCTGAAAGAAGTGCTGCCAAAATGTCAGATTGCAGGGCTGCAGAAAATCTGGATGGAGCCGCTGATATGGAGAGCCCAGAGAGAGGTGAGCCTAGACAGGCACTGTGAAAAACCCAGACAGGTGCGGATGCTGGGTAAAGATCGGCCCGGGGATTTTCCCCCAAAACCGGCCCAGAAGATACCCCATGGTTTGCCGAGCGCGGTTCTGTCGTGGCCACGCTTGGCAGACCACGTGACCAGAGTGACCAGCCCACGGGGGGATGCCTGATCCCCCGATAGGCCAATCCGCCCCTGAACCCAAACAGTGGAGTCACAGAGAGCCCAGAGAGAGATGCCAGGAAGATCCCAATGAGAGGGGCTGTAGAGGAGCCAATGTGTAGCACTACAGAGCGTCCAGGCACGGTGCTGTAGAGTGGCCAGAGGGCAGTGAGAGGAATGCCAGAGAGGAGGCATGACGGAGAGCACCTGCAACTGGTACCAAAGGAACCACCATATGATGTCCCACAGCCAGTCCATAGAGTCCGGCTGAGACAAGATTGGAACCCTGAGCCAACAAGGGACTCAGTTAAAGGACTGGGGGAGCACACTGGGCAAAGGGCATAGTGGGTGGTGGTCATAGAATTGTTTGGGGTAACCCTATAATAGGTGTGGTAATTGTGACCCTAGAACCCCAACCCCAAACCTAGCTGGGAGGAAGCCAGATGAAGGGGAGTGGGGATGTGAGGCACTTCCCTGGAAGGGATCCAAGGAGAGTGAAAATGCTTGGACCAATAGGTCCAAGCTCAAGGGGGGGGGGGGGGGGGAGGTATGTGATGAAATTACATTTTTCCCCTTTAACCTATGCGGGACCATTCATTTAGTCTGGTCCACCTTAAATCCTAAAAAAGGAGAGATCTCTGTGGGCAGGACCCTGATGAAAATAAGAATATGAGCTCAGATGGGATCCGAAGGCCTCCACATCTCCAGGAGCAAGGAGCGCCTGACCCTCTCTGAAGCTTTGTTAGTACACTGTCCTGAGTTAAGGCAGTCTTCTATTGGCTTAAAGAGCTGTGTATATGAATAAAAGTTGAAATTGCATTAGAAAAGGCTGGAGTCACTGTGGTTGTCTGCTCCAGCCTAGGAGATTTGCTCAGTCATCCTCATACTCCCCTTAGGGCCTCATATTAGGGATGTGAATTGTTTTTTGACGTATTAAAATATCGTCCGATATTTTTTAAATCGTCAAAAATCGTTAAAGTGTGCGATACAATAGAAATTCCCCGATTTATCGTGAAAAATCGTTAATCGGGTTTGTGTCCACTAACGGGAGTTATTTGGGGGGGGGGGGCGGGAAAACAGGCACACCAAAACAACCCCTAAACTCACCCCGACCATTTAAAACTAACCCCTTACCTTCCCCCACCCTCCCAAACCCCCCAAAACGTTTTAAAAATCACCTGGTGGTCCAGTGGAAGCCCCGGGACCGATCGCCCGCTCTCGAGCCGTCGGCTGCCACTAATAAAAATGGTGCCCATGTCCCGATAAAAAAAAACCCACCCCGACCTTTTAAAACTGACCCCTTAGCCTCCCCCACCCTCCCGACCCCCCCAAAAACGTTTTAAAATTACCTGGTGGTCCAGTGGGGGCACTGGGAGCGATCTCCCGCTCTCGAGCCGTCGGCTGCCACTAATAAAAATGGCGCCGATGTCCCTTTGCCCTTACCATGTGACAGGGTATCTGTGCCATTGGCCGGCCCCTGTCACATGGTAGGAGCACTGGATAAGATTTTATAAGATACGGCTACGTGCATATCTTATAAAATCTGGCGTACTTTTGTTCGCGCCTATTGCGCGAACAAAAGTACGCGTGCGCGTACTTATTTAAGATCTACCTCAGAATTTTCAAAAGGGAAACTTTGATAAAATGAGGAAAATAGAAAAAAACGGAAAGGTGCAGCTCCAAAGTGTACAAAAGGTGTGAACATTGTTTAAAAATACAATCTTAGAAGTGCAGTCCAGATGTATTCCACACATTAAAAAAGGTGGAAGGAAGACAAAATGATTACCGACATGATTAAAAGGTGAGGTGAAAGAGGCTATTTTAGCCAAAAAATGCATCCTTCAAAAACTGGAAGAAGGATCCATCTGAAGAAAATAGGAAAAAGCATAAGCATTGGCAAGTTAAGTGTAAAACATTGATAAGGCAGGGCTAAGAGAGAGAGAGAATTTGAAATGAAGCTGACCATAGAGACAAAAACTCATAATAAAAACTTTTTAAAATATATCCAAAGCAAGAAACCTGTGAGGGAGTCGGTTGGACCGTTAGGTGACCGAGGGGGTTAAAGAGGCTCTTAGGGAAAATAAGGACATTGCAGAAAGACTAATGGCTCGATTTTCAATGGCACTCACGCGTAAAAAACAGGAGTTACGCATGCACAAGAGCCGGGTCTTGGCAAAGGAGCAGTCCGGGGGGCAGGGCAGGGCTGGAGGCAGCCGGTACAGCGGCCATTTGCAACTTGCTACTGCTCCTTTGGAGGAGCAAAAGGTAAATTTTAAAAAAAAGGGGGTAACTAGGATAGGAATAGGGGGCAGGTAAGAGAGGGGAATGGGAAGGGAGATTACGGTAGGGGGTAGGAAACTGGGGGAGCCCTGATCTCATCGCTGTGCAAATTAGCTAAACACTACCCCCCCTTGCACGCACTGCTTGGAATTTTATAACATGCTCTTCTAAGAAAATGAAAAAGTCATGGGATAGGAGGTGATGTCCTTTAATGGCTTACAAACTGGTTAAAAGACAGGAAACAGAGAGTAGGATTAAATAGTCAATTTTCTCAGTGAAAAAGGATAAACAGCGGAGTGCCTCAGGGATCTGTACTTGGACCAGTGCTTTTCAATATATTTAGAAATGATCTAGATAGGAATACGACAAGTGAGGTAATTAAATTTGCAGATGATATAAAATTATTCAGAGTAGTTAAATCGCAAGCAGATTTGATAACTTGCCTGAGGACCTTGCAAGACCAGAAGACTGGCATCCAAATGGCAGATGAAATTTAATGTGGACAAGTGCAAGGTGATATAGGGAAAAATAAACCTTGCTATAGTTACATCATGTTAGGTTCCATATTAGGAGCTACCACCCAGGAAAAAGATCTAGGCATCATAGTAGATAATACATTGAAATTGTGGGCTCAGTGTGCTGCAGCAGTCAAAAAAGCAAACAGAATGTTAGGAATTATTAGAAAGAGAATGGTTAATAAAACGGAAAATGTCATAATGCAGAATGCCTCTATATCGCTCCATGGTGAGACCGCACCTTGAATACTGTGTAAAATTATGGTTGCCACATCTTAAAAAAGATATAGTTGCAGTGGAGAAGGTACAGAGAAGGGTGACCAAAATGATAAAGGGAATGGAACAGCTCCCCTATGAGGAAAGGCTAAAGAGTTTAGGGCTGTTCAGCTTAGAGAAGAGACGGCTGAGGGGGGATATGATAGAGGTCTTTAAAATCATGAGAGTTTAGCATTGCACATAAGCTTCCAGAAACTATGTATACAAAGATATATAGTCAACACCTGTATGAACCTGAGAAGCTACAGATCTGCAGAGAGAAACACAGCCCCTAAATACCACAGGAGTGTGAAGGTACTTGAACATAGGAAATAGTAAGACACCAGTATGGAAAATAAAAAGAAATTAATGGGGGAGGGAGAACATGAGGAGGTCAAGTGTGGAAGATAAAAGGACATGGAGCAGGGGCAAGAGGTGATGGGATTGTAGGTACAGAGGGGTGCTAAGACTGTATTATGGGCACATGGAGGATAAATTAAAGATGGCTTGACTGTGGGGTGTCGGAGTTAGAAGTGATATGAAGTAGGTGTTGCAACATCAGTCGGAGAAGAGGGTGTATGAATGAAGGGGTTGAGGGTCAAATGTGTCCAGAAAGATAGGGGAAGATAGAATAAAGGAGGCAAGAAGGAAAAGAACATCTAGGAAGAAGGACCAGATAGTGATCAATATCTGGGAAAAGGCATTTGGAAAAAGAATGGAGAAATACCAAGGGTAAAGAGAAAGAGAGATGGGGGAACAAATGCTGCAGGCATGAGTCAATAAATTCAGGCTGGTGTCATTTAAACAGCACATAGGAGACTCCTGGGACTTCTGAATAATTGATCTTTCTAGGTTTTAGTTTAGTCAACCTAAACATATTTCAATAGAAGTAAATAGTAGAAAAATCACAAAGAATTTATACGACTGTGGCAGACTCTTCGGTCAGCCACTAAATGGCCCTAGGACTCTTACCATCAGGGCTAGTATCAGCTTAGTGGGATTTTCCATTCTTTTTCAGTCTCTCCAGTGAGGTTGACTCTGATTGGTTATCCCTAAGACATAAGGTGGAGCTAGAGGTATAGAGAGCATGATCATTTTGAATTGGCTCTTGAAGAGTAAGGAGCTATTTTTCCTTTACCCTGCTGAGTTGGGGCCTACTAACTCAACTTAGCATATTTTCCTGAGTTCAGAGGAGATTCCTCATCAGTGCATTTCCAGTCTGAGAGGGTCTGCCTCATTTTTGAAGAGAGAGAGATTTTTAGTGAATTTTGGTCTGGGTTTTGAATAGTTTTTCTCGTTCTGGGGAACATCCTGTACCCTTTGGAGAGGTCAACCCCCAAAATCAGAGAGCGGGGCCTGGAGACCTGTGAGCTATCCCTCTACTCCCTAGAGAAAGCAAGACCAATGACAGCACTACCCATTATGGGATTTTTGAACTTAGAGCAAATTGGATTTTTCCCCTTTTTGTTAGTGTGGAGTTTATTTTCCCACCCCTCCTCACTACTTGGAGTCAGGAGAGTGAGAACTTTGTTCAAGACTGGAAACATCTAATTTTTCCTCCCAGAGAAGTCACACAGAATTGAAATATAGAGCGGAATGAAACATCAAGATCTGGAGACTCCATCCAGATCTCCACCCCAAAGGGACCAAGACACAGGCTGTGAGCAAAAGACAGAACTTTGGACTCAGGTAGTATATTTTTCATGATTTTGGGTTCCCCCCCTAGGATTTCCCGTCTGACTGAACTGTTTGTACTATGATAAGGAAACAGTGCTTCACTTTAACCAGGGTGGAACCAGGCTGCTGGTACTAACCTTTAAGAAAGTGAAAGATCAGCTTTTAAATTAGAACAAGGGGGAAAGCCAATGGTCGCTCAGCAACTCATGGCTTGGAGGGACGTATTTTCGAAGGATATTAACGAAACAGGAGAGTTAGAGAATCCTGGATCCAACAAAAGCAAAACTAGTCTTTGCGCCTATAAGTAAAGGACCACCTGAGTTAAAAGATTCCAAATGATCCCTGTCAACTGAAAAGCAGGTTGTTAATACGAACCAAAAACATACTTTGAAATGTCTGTATGCCAAGTCTCTCTCAGATCCTTTAAAGATTTTTCCTATGCTTTCTCTTGGAACTGTTTAGAAACAGATTGTTAAAATGGAGATACAGTATAGTCAAACATGCTCTTTTTGCTGAATCACATTGTAATAATTTATAATCACCACCAGAGGTCACCAATGTACTTTAGGAATTTACTGGACACTTGATGTAGTATTTAAATATGACAGAAAAATACTTTGCAAGTGTAACATTATAATTGCATTATAAACAAACAAAATTAAAAAAAAAAATTCAGAGCTATAGATGCCACCAAAAGAGTAGAGAAGGAAAAACAGTAACAGGATTCAAGAATGCAAGGGTTAAACAAAGAGTCTGCCATCATAGGCCTAGATTTTCTAACCTACCGCGGCATTGTGAATCGCGCAGTACAGGGGAGCAGGGGGGCGAAGCGGAGGGCGGGCCTGCGAAAGCCGGCAGCGATCTCACCTTTGCGGTGCGATCGCTGCCGGCTTTCGCACCCAATAGCACCATCATAAAAGGTGGCGCTATTGGGCGCGAAATAGGCAGCGAAATAGACAGCCAAAAGGCTCCTTACCTTTTCACCGTCCACGTTGTCTTCGTGGCATCTGCCCCAGTGCCGCCCCGACTCCTCCTGTTCCGGTCTTGACGCTGCCCCTTTTCGCGTGCGATCGTTTTGAAAAATGACCCCCATAGTCTTTGTTTCCAGCCTTATACACTAATGGCATATCATCAATGGTTTGCTAGAACAGCTGCCCACAATTATGTGGAATACTAAAGGTTACAGTTTTTCTATATAGGTCATGCCATGGGATAATACTGCACAGTGCCAAAAATGTAATGGACAGTTTGGCATGCTTTGTGAAGATTTAAAATTATGAAGAACACTTTGCGCTGAAGTTCGTGCCTCCACAGAGATGCCCCGGCACCTTCACTGTTCACTGAATTGTCCGTTGAAGCAACTGAGGTAATACTAAGCAGCTCATACCTGCTCAAGGAACAGGAAGTTTTGTCATCTCCCGTGATCCTACGCGCGGTTCTTCTCTTATACCTGGGAGACAATGAATGAAGTAAAGGTTACCAAAGAAACCATTTATTTATAAACTGAAAAATTACAAGTCATTAAAAGGGTGTGCTTTCCAAACCAAAACTGTGAGGGAAGAACTTAGCTAACTCCTGTAAATGATGATTGAATAAGAAGGATGGAAAACCATGTTAAGGTAGAAAGACTTTAACACAACTGTCCACTGCTCACTTATTTGTATCTCCCCTGGACTTGAGGCACTGTTTGTCCTGCATTTCATTTTCATAGCTGAGGCAGACACCGGATGGACCATGCATGACATTGCTGTGCACTGCATATACTTTATGTCAATACATTCTTCCAGAAAGATCATCTGAAATTGTTTTGCTGTTCTATGCATTATCCAAAATTAGCCACTAATCTCTATTTGGACCAGAGCTTTGCCATTAACCAAACATATACAATAATGTTTCCTCATGGATATTCACTGAAACTTGATAGGGGTTTTGTTTCATCAGTATGAGCTACAGTTCTTTACTTTTTAAAATCAGGACACCTATGCTGTTCATCTTAAACCTGCATAATAAAACCACCCAATTCAATAAAAGCTAAGAGGTTCAAATGATTTGTCCTGGTAACTTCAGGAGTTGCCCAGAAAAATGGTTGGTTTCAAAAATTTGCCCCTCCCCCCACTCTTCAATTCTCCATTTAAATGTGTTAATATTGGTAACTCATTACCCAGACAACATTTAGCCAGGTAAAAACGAGGTTGTATTGAGGTATTCTGGGGCGGGGCGAAACTTTAGCCAGATTGCACTGATATTAAACACTATCAGGAATAAGATATCTGGGTAAGACTGATTGTGCTGGAAGACGATCCGAAAGTTATCCGGATAACTTTATTTCCATAACTTTGACTTTAGCCAGGTATATTTGGTGAAAAGTGAACCAGCTATGTTCCACTGAATATCTGAGTAAAGTTATAGCGATACTTATACCCACTCCCCGCCTTACTCAGTAGGGATCTCTACACAAATAGGGAAAGCATGCAGAAGTATGGTTTCCAACACAGATTTGAAAAAGGGATGTATGTGGGGGTGGTGGTGGGAGTATGCTTGGGAGGAATGAATGCTGTGGATGCATGACATGGTGTGTGTGTGTGTGTGTGTGTGTGTGTGTGTGTGTGTCAGTGTTCTCTGCATGGATAGAGGGGTGTGGGTTGCAGAGGTGTATGTTTGGAGATATAGTGCTGTGTATATGGTGCTCTAGGGCTGTGTATAGTTTGTGGGTGGGTGTGCAGATACTTAGAAAGGTGAAAGTTTAGGAGTGGGGGGTGTATTTGGATAGGTAGAGGGTTGTATGTGTATGGAATTGTGGGTTATACTCTCTTGGGGGTATGGCTGTGTGTTTGTTAGGGATGTGCATTGGAAAAATAAAATTCACTTCGGTCCATTTGGCTCAGTGATTTGTTTTATTCAGTTTGGGCCAAGTAATGTGTTCAGGTTTTCACATCATTCGGTTATTTGTGTCCCATTAAAGTCAATTTGGGAATCAATGCATAGGATTTTGGACTAAAAGAAACTGGATTTTCTATCCAAGCTTAGTGGCACTTGCAGGCAGGCATCTGCAGCCGGGGAAAGAGCAGTCCAAGATACCAAGAGTGAGACAAAAAGGCACGAAGAGTGGCATAAATAGCCCAAGGCACTGTCACAAGTCAAAGCAACCCAAACAGAGGCATCATCACTCCAAGGCACTGTGAAAGGAGCAAAACAGTACCATGATTGGCAAGAATGTCATAAGACACTGAAGGAAGGAAGGACAAAAGGCACCAACAACAGTGGCATGAAGACTCCAAGGCATAGAGTGACGGTAAGGCAGCAAGTAAAGTGGCATCAAAACCAGTGCTGGTGCAAGGATGTCCAGCAGCCCTAGGCAGTGATCTCTCTCTCTCTCTCTCCCCAAACCCCCCCCCCCCCCCAAATCGCACTATCAGCGATCACACCTACCTCCCTGTTGCACCGTGCAACTCCTTCCCTTTTCAAACATGACGCCCTCACGTCGACCTATGGCTCCCTGCCCCGTTCTGGCGCCCTAGTCCTCCTAATACGTCCTGCCGTCTCCGATCAAAACCCAAGAGCATCATGAGGGGGGCAAAGGGCATCGACGACGGTGACACGAGCAGCCCAAGGTACCACACGAACAGCAAACAGCACCGACAGGGTCGCCAAGGCACTGCGAGAAGCACAAAATGTACCAGCAGTGGCAGGAGTTCTCAGTCGCAAGATGAGAGGGTCAGAATCAGGCTGGGAGGTAACAATGGCAGAAAAATACAGCAAGGAGCTGAACCAGGAGAGAGGCAGGGCACGAGGCTCGGAGTGAGCAGCAGCAGCAGCAGCAGCAGCAATGTGAGTGGAGACTGGCAACAACAGCAGCACATTGCCGGGTGAAAACACTGTAGGCATTGTTATCACTGTAGCTGTGCACTCAGGCCTCCTCCACTCAGTCCTTTTGGGTTTCCAGGAAACCCAAAAGAGGGAGGTTTATTTTCATGACGCTATAATGCAATAAGGAGTGTCCTCTCTCACACAACATAATTAACCAAGATTAAAAAAAAATGAGGAGACCAGTACTTAATAACAGTGAGTATATTGGCAAAATAATTTTTTTCAAATGTTTCTTGCTGAATAATGTATTTGCATCAACACCAACTGGGAGAAACTACAGATCGTCATCACTTGCCAGTCCTTAGATTAAATGATTTAAATATTTTTTTTATATATGTAAAATCTGATTTATTCCAATATTCCAATTTGAAAGTCCTTAAAATCCATATGCCTCAGATTTGAGAAACAACATTCATAAATGATCTCACATTAATAATTTGTCAATGCAATACTTAGCTTTTCATTAAAGACTTCACTGCAATGGGTCTTGAAACCTTTGTTTAATAACACTGCATTAGGGATCTGTTCAAATGAGACTGACATTAGTAAAATGTTTTGCTAAAACATTTGTACAGATCACATAAACACCCCATCAAATCAACCCCAAGTCATATGACACCTTCAGCCAAAGAAAAAAAAATCATCAATAAAATTCAAACAAAATAGTTCATCCTATTCCTTTGTAACAGGCCAGTATTGGCAGGTGGCCCAAATCACAATACGAAAATCAATTTTTAAAAAATAAATCACAAAAATCTGGTCCAGTCAATCTCAGGTTTTACAGTGTTAAGTTTGTAAATCCACCATTGTTCCAATTAAACCAGTGAACAATACATGTCACTCCATCGGATGGAAGACTTCAAGATGTCCAAAACACACAAATGCAGATCTTCGTACATTTGATTAACAGCTACACAATGATTAACAATTAGCACTTCATAATGCATGTTGGTAATATAGCTACGTTGTTCTGTCATACACTTCTAAAATGATCTTTTGGTCTTCTAATATAAATCAACGGACAAGGGTAGATGATTATGGGACTCATTTTCCAGTATCACATTGGTATCGCATGCGATACCAAATGCTAATAAGCATGTGCATTGCAAATTGTGAAAAGCTGTTATCACAAGTTGCACTATTAGCCCAATTTGGGCTACATTGCCAGTATATATCATGGTGTTTCTGGACAGGCCTGTTTCAGAGAGAGAGAGAGAGAGAGAGAGAGAGAGAGAGAGACTTGCTATAGTGCCTCCTCCCTAGACAGGTATTTGTATCCCTATGGGAGGCCCCACCTAGTAACTCGAGGTGGGGTTTAGGTATGAGTGTAGGGGGTTAGGAGCCACTTTGACATTCAACGTGAGATGTACGAACAGAACAGTGGTCTCTTGTGAAGATGAATGTCAAAGTGGCCCCTAACCCCCTACACTCATACCTAAACCCCACCTCAACAGGCCTGTCTGGAAACATCGTGAACTGCAATAATGTAACGCAAATGAAAGAGGTGTAGTTAAGGACAAACTGTGCATCTAGTATACAGAATTAAACCTTTCATCAAGTTTTCAGAAGGTGGACTTAATATTTTCTGGCATGGACAAACAGACTAGAAGGTCCCTGAAATTCCATGCACATTTAAATGCGAAAATAGGCAGTAATTTAAAAACTGAATGTGCAGCTAATATGGGCCAATAATATAATATAAACTGCTATATTGGGTGTCTGTGCTGATAAAGATAAAATAGAAATGCGGTGATCATCTTGGCACTATTGTTTTGCCCAAAACAAAAGATCATGATTTACATACAGAGCCTGATTATAGGTTCTTTAATGCACAGACCTGAGCTTGTGACCAGAGAAGTTTAATTTTTAATTTGTTAGCCATAATTTAAACTGATTCCTTGATGACATTGTTCTATTATCTGCTATATTTCCTCTGTTGCTGCATGATTTGAAATCTCTATCTAGCTAGTGTTTTTAGAAATTTGGCTAAGAAATAACTTTTTTTTTTTATCTTTATGCATTTTACAAATATTTCAAGATAACATATTGAAAGAAATACAGAAAATAAACAACATTTTCATAAGAAAAATTTCCACCCCAAAAAAACAAAAACCATTGGGCCAGATTTTTAAACCTATGCATGGGTGTATATTTGCGCACACAACCCGGCACGCACTAATCTATGCTCGATTTTATAACATGCGCACGTAGCCTCCAGCATGTTATAAAATCTGGGGTCGGCGCACGAAAGAGGGTGCACACTTGTGCACCTTGCGCACGCCAAGCCCTAGGGGAGCTCCGATGGCTTTCCCTGTTCCCTCCAAGGCCGCTCCGAAATCGGAGGGCCTCGGAGTGAACTTTCCTTCCACCCGCCCCCTAGCCCTATCTAAAACCCCACCCTGACCTTTGTTGGCGAAGTTGCACCTGCCTCCGGACAGGCGTAGGTTGCGCGTGCCAGCAAGACCGCTGTGCCAGAGGCCTTGGTCCTGCCCCCACCCCGCCCCCGGCCCGCCCACTTTTTCAAGCCCCGGGACATACGCGTATCCCTTAGGCTTGCGCTCGTCGCCGGGCCTATGCAAAATAGGCTTGGCGCGTGTAGGAGCGGGTTTTCAGGGTTAGGCACGTAATATACGCTCGTAACCCTTTGAAAATCCACCCCATTAGTTTTCTCTGATATTAAAGTCTTCAAAATGGGAGGAGGAGATACTCATCCTAAAGAAATAATAACTGCTTTTTAAGTTAAAAAAATATAGCTGGTTGCCTCTGGGTCTGGTGACTCACAAGGCACTGTAGGGGGTTATTAAAAAGTAATATATATATAGAAGTAAAAAATATTCAGGTGCCTCTCCAGAGACACACAGACCTGAGCTGGTGACCAGAGAAGTTTAATTTTTAATTTGTTAGCCATCATATAGATTAATTTCTTGCTGACATTGTTCTATTATCTGCTATATTTCCTCTGTTGCTGCATGATTTGAAATCTCTGTTTAGCTAGTGTTTCTAGAATCTTGGCTAGTGTGCATTGAAAAAACTCTTTTTGTAATTAATAGAGCAAAGGGTGGTATCTGCAGGAGCGGTTCGCAAGGGATGTGGGGTAGAGAAGAAACATTGTGGACCATCCTAAATAAACAGAAGATAGTGCTTACATTTTTACTGGTGTGAGCTACAGGCCACCAACTCAAATGGAAGAACTGGACAGAGAATTCATTGAAGACATCCAAAAGATAGGAAAGAAGGGTGAAGTGTTGTTTGTTGGAGATTTTAATCTGCCAAATGTGGATTGGAGTATCCCTTTTGCAGAATCTACGATAAGTAGAGAGATAGTGGATGCTCTTCAAGGAGCTCTGTTCAAACAAATGGTAATGGAACCCTTGAGGAAAAGTATGATACTCGATCTAGTGCTCACTGATGGTGATAATGTCTCTAATGTTCGTGAAGGAGCTTACCTGAGCACCAGTGATCATCAGATGGTATGGTTCGATTTTGCAAATAGAATAGAGAAAAGTCACATGAAGACCCAAGTTTTAAATTTCAAAAATGAGGACATACCTGGAGAAGAGCTGTAAGACTGGGAGAAAATGGGTGAGGTGGAACAACAGTGAAAAGGAGCTATTACAAAGCAATAAATCTATATGTTAGAAAAGTAGACAAGAGTAAGAGGAAAAAGAAACCTATCTGGGTCTCTAAGAAGATGGCTGAAAAAATAAAGGCTAAAAGAAAAGTGTTCAAGAAGTATAAAATATCCCCAAAAAAGGAACACAGGGAAGAATATCTGTTTAAACTGAGGGAGACAAAGAAAGAAATAAGGAAAGCAAAAGGTCAAGCAGAAGAAAGGATGGCCAACGAGGTAAAGCGAGGAGACAAAACATTTTTCAGATATATAAGTGAAAGAAGAAAGGTCAGAAATGGTACAGTGAAATTGAAAGGTGAGAAGGAGCAATGTGTAGAGACTGACAAAGAAATGGCAAAAATAGTAAACAAATACTTCAGTTTGGTATTCACTAAAGAAAACCCTGGAGAAGGACCGTTGCTTGTTAACAAGACCGTAGATGGGGATGAAGTAGATGAAACTCCATATACAGAAGAGAATGTATGGGAAGAGCTAGGAAAACTGAAAGTGGACAAGCCCATGGGGCCAGATGAGGTGCATCCCAGAATACTGAGAGAGCTCAGAGACGTGTTGGTGGGTCCACTGAATGACCTGTTCAATAGATCCCTGGAAATGGGATTGGTGCCGCAGGATTGGAGAACAGTGGTGATAGTCCCGCTTCACAAGAGTGGTAGCAGAGAGAAGGCTGTAAACTACAGGTTAGCCTCACCTCGGTGGTGGGAAAATTAATGGAAACTCTGCTGAAGGAAAGGATGGTGAAGTATCTACAATCCAGTGGGTTGCTGGACCCGAGACAGCATGGATTTACCAGGGGAATCTCCTATTAGACAAATCTGATTGATTCTTTTGATTGGGTGACTAGAGAATTGGATCGAGGAAGAGCGCTCAATGTGATCTCCTTGGATTTCAGAAAAGCTTTTGATACTATCTCACATAGAAGGCTTGTGAATAAAATGAGAAGCTTGGGAGTGAGCACCAAGGTGGTAGTGTGGATTACAAACTGGTTGACAGAAAGGAGACAGAGTCTAATGGTAAATGGAACCTACTCCAAAGAGATGTAAGTGATGGGGGATGAAAGGCTGATGTGCACGGACTAAGAGTGGTGCCTTGGGGTGATAGTATTTGGTGATCTGAAAATGGCGAAGCCATGTGAAAAAGTAATAGCTAAAGTCAGAAGAATGCTGGGTTGCAAAGAGGAATAACCAGTAAGAAAAAGGAGGTGATAGTACCCTTGTACAGTTCCTTGGTGAGCCCTCACTCGGAGTACTATGTTCAGGTCTGGAGTCTGTATCTCAAAAGGGACAAAGGCATGATGAAGGCGGTCCAGAGAAGAGCGACCAAAATGGAGTGGGGTAAGTATGAGATCTATGAGGAGAGGCTGAAGGTTCTAAATATGTATACACTTGAAGAGAGGAGGTGCAAGGGAGATATAATACAGACCTCCAGATACCTGAAAGGTTTTAATAATGCAAAATCGACAAACCTTTTCTGATGGAAAGAAATCAGTAGAACTAGGGGCCAAAAAAATGAAACTCCAGGGAGGACGACTCAGAACCAACATCAGTAGATGCCTGGAATGCCCTTCTGGAGGAGGTGGTGAAGACCAAAACATTGAAAGAATTCAAAGGAGCATGGGATAAACACTGTGGATCCCTAAACACTATAGGCTGGAAATGAGGAAATGAGTGCATGACGGTAACATTTCTGGCGTGGTGGCTACTACCATTAATTAATAAGCCTTTATACTATTGATGCAACTCCATCATTGCTCTCTGCTTCAATAGCAGGGGAAAAGGAGAATTAGATTCAGACAGCAAGCATCGAGGGCCCTGACTTCTAAGGTCCAAGAAAACAAATAAGCATGGGAGTAACTTGCTGATGCGGCAGTAATTTATCCAGTAAGTCTGATACGTTTGATGCAACTCAACATTGATCACTGCTTTAAAACAAGGGGTAGAGGGAAATTGGATTCAAACAGCAACCAATGAGGGTCCGACTTTTACGGGCTGGGAATCTGTTAAGCATGGGGGTAACCTGTAATGTGCAGCATATACTACTATAAGCTTGCTGGGCAGACTGGATGGATCATTTGGTCCTTTTCTGCTGTCATTTCTATGACAACAGTGAACATACCAAAAAAACCAGAGAAACCTCGTATAGAGAAAGCTAATATTCAAAAACAACAAAGAATCCCACATACTACAAATGCTGTAGCATATCACAGTGACTGTCATATAGATGCCTGGCAATGGAAACTGAAATTGCCATGCAATTCAGTAGCATTTGTTATAATCATTGGTCAGCTGTTTGAAACAATAGTCTTTTTTTAAGGATATTTTATACATCTTGCAAATACACATTTTTGTTTGTATAATTCTTTTTATTGAGGGTCAAACTAATACAAATACAAGCAATTCTAGAAACATATTTAGTTCTTATGAGTACCAGGACAACTGTAAGAAATTATGACATAGGATTTAACTTTTATCCCCACTGTGCCATCCCCTATCCCCTATCCCCTATCCCCTTACCTAACACCTGACGCCCTGTTCTCCCAACCAAACCCCTTGTTGCTACAGCTGGAATGAGCTTAAGTATTGTAACCAAAACTCATTGTGTAGTTCACCAAACTCAATGTCAACCATTGAGCATAGTATTTTTCCCTTGAAGATGTGAAGGTAGAGTCTATGTAATCATCCAGATCTGATGGAAAGAGGTAGACTACTGCTTCTTCAAAGTCCAAGTTATAAAGTCCAGATTTAAAAGTTTGGACATTTCTGCGAGCCAAGCAGTTAATGATGGGCCATCAGATGAGATCCACTGGGCCAATGTACATTTTTTTAGCTATGCAGAAACCCTTTACTAAAAATATCAATTTAGATTTAGAACAAGTAACATTATAATTGAAACTCTCCTAGAACACATAATTCAGGTGACAATGGTACTGAGACCTCCACCACCCCTGACAGAAAACTTATGACCTGAATGGGGGACATTCCCACAGGCCATGGCTTAATGTTGCAATCACTTCTGGGCACTTCAAGCTAGCAGGATTATCTATAAGTTTCAGTTGAGAAGCCCTATATGGTGATATAACCAACCTCTATAAAACTTTGAGATATTGTTCCCTCACTACTACTGAGGAAATATTTTTATATAACCAATTTAAACCATCTAACAAATCGTCATCTTCCAGAGATGTTTTAAAATCAGTGTTCCATACCTCTGCCAGGGTTATAAAAATATTATATTTGGTCACTGAATGTAGAAATTTGTATTAGTTAGACATGGATTGTTTACTCCCCTACACAAATGAATAAGTCTTTGAAAGGCTCCTGACGCATAAGGCTGAACTTTGAATTTTAAATAGTTTCCAATAAAGCTTGCTACTTGGTGATAGGCTAGATAATCTGTGTTATGAAAACCCAGATGTGCTTGACAATATTTAAAGGAAAATATTTCCTTGGTCTGAGGGTCAATAAAATCGAGAAAAAATGTAAAAGTGTCTCCAGGATTGTCCCTATAGGAAACCACCGAAAAGATTTCTAGGGTAAAGCCAAAAGTTGTCTAACACTTCTCCACCAATTTGCATAGTTTGCACGATCAAGTTCTGGGATAAATGCTCTGGCAAGTCTTTCCACTCACATGCAGTAAAAATCTTAATCAAACTGGATGTACAAATGTACTTTCCACCGAGATATCTGCATAATTGGAACTCCCGCATAACTAATTTCCCACCCACCTCAGAATACTAGCCATCTCCTGCACTCACACCCTCGGCTGCCAATATTCAAAATGGCCCCCATCTTGTGGGGGTCCCCCAAGACTTGCCAAAAGTCCCTGGTGGTCCAGTGGGGGTCCGGGAGTGATCTCCTGCACTCGGGCACAAGATGGCGCCAGCCATCCATTGCTTCTACCATGTGACAAGGGCTGACCAATGGCACCGGTAGCCCTGTGACATAGAAGGTCAAAGGCTATCGGCACCATTTTGAATACCGGCAGCCGAGGGTGTGAGTGCAGGAGATGGCTCCCAGACCCTCCGCTGGACCACTAGGAAGTTTTGGTAAGTCTTGGGGGGGTCAGGAGTGTGGCGGGGGTTGTACTTAATTCAATTTTAGCTGGGAAACTGATAAGAATTAATGCATGTATGTATTGGGGCCCCCCCCCTTGCCAAATGCAATGTGTCTGCCCCCCCGACGAATACGAATCCCGAATGCAATGTATGGCGTCCCTCTGCACATCCGTACTACCCGGCATGTACACACGTACGCCTGATTTTATAACATGCGCGCGCAGGTGTGTGAATGTTATAAAATCAGGGGTTGGCGCACGCAAGGGGGCCTTCCCCTACCACCCCCACCCTTTCCCCCCTACCTTTTTCTTTTTTTAACTTCTGCCGCGCGCATGTTATAAAATCCGGGGTCGGCGCCTACAAGGGGGTGCACACTTGTGCAGCTTGCGCACGCCGAGCCCTAGGGGCTTTCTCTATTCCCTCCGAGGCTGCTCTGAAATCGGAGGGATCTTTCCTTCCATTCCCCCCACCTTCCCCTCCCTTCCCCTATCTAACCCACCCCCCAGCCCTATCTAAATCCCCCCTATCTTGTTTTCAGTAGTTATGCCTGCCTCCGGACTGCCCTCGGACCGCCACCCCACCCCACCCCCGCCCTGCCCCTTTTTCAAAGCCCCGGGACATACGCGTGTCCCGGGGCTTGCAAAATAGGCTCGGCGCGCGCGAGGTAGGGGTGGGGGGGTGTTTAAAGGGTTACGCACGTATATTACGTGTGTAACCTTTTGAAAATCTACCCCAGATTGAATAAAGGATTTTGCTTCGGCCACCGAGGAGCAAAATCGCGAATCCCCATTAAACCACACCTTAAATTTAGTTGGAAAGATCAGTGTGAAAAAGATCTGTCACTTGACAAGGCCAAGCAAATTGGCACGAACTCTCCACTGCCCTGAGACTCTTGTGTAGAAATTCTGAAAAAGAAGAATTCTCTGGTTTTGGTAGATCACTTCCTTTTTCTTAGGTGAGTCTGCGAAATCATAGCTTTGTGAATGTAATTTAGTATCTTCGCGATTACCATGGGTGGTTTGTTCCGGCCTGCAGGTTCCCAACCTGTGCGCACACTCCACCTGCACATGGCCTACCAGCTCTTGCAGGCCCAATGCAGCAGGGAGCCATTGCTCCAAAAGATCTTGTAATTTAGCAGCATTAATCTCCTCCGCAAAGCCCACAAATCTAATATTTGATCTCCAGGTACGGTTTTCTAGGTCCTCAAGTTTCCCGTCCTGTGTCCTGATAAATTTCTCCAGTTTAGAGATTTTAGAGGTGAGAGACAATGCATCAAGGCGTTCCCTGACTTCACAAAAAGAAGATTCAGCCTCTGCTATTTGGGCTGAAATGTCTTCAAATTTGGAGTTTAGGGCAGTAACAACTGTCGCAGTAAGTTCAGCAACGGTAGCCTCATCTAATGCGACAGTCTGGGTATTGCCCGTAGTAGTGGCCATTTTTACTCAGACATTCGTGGTTTATTTTTTTCTCAAAAGATTCACTTTTAGGATGGAACGGATGTTGCGGGAGCCAACTTAGGAAATTGCAGCAGTTTAGGTCAAAAACCAAGCTGAGGGACCCTACTGAAGAGGGAGGGCACCCGGAGCTCAAGAGAGTAAGACTTCCCCAGCTCACCATATCACAGAAGCCCCAAATAAATATTTTTTAAGGTCACTTATCTTGAAGAACAATCACTTAGAAGTAAAAGGCACCTGACACTGGCAGTGTTTCCAAAATTGCAGAAAAATCTGCTTCAGGTGTGACAGGACTCAAAATGAACTACAATGCAGCATTCCTGCACAGGGAAACTGTAAAAGAACCTGTCAGACAATGTCAGCACTAAGAATACTAATGCATTGAAAGGATCTTACTCATAGTGACAAAAATAGAAAATGCCATGTTAAAATACATCATATCTCATCATTGTGCTATTTAGAGTGAAACTATATTACCTGGAAGCGATGTGCTCCTGCCTGGCGCCTTCCCGCCAGGGAAAAAAACCACTGATGCTGTATTATTACAAGTCGAATGATTTAGCTAAACAATTGATTAGATAAGCAGTGGAACAAAGATCAGGCTCTCACTGAGTTTCATCTTCCTTTATCTGTGATTTAGCTGATTTAATATTATGTGAGAATTACTTTATGTTTGAGAGCCAGTTTTATTTACAAACTCACAAAGTGGCCATTAGTTCTATTACACCAGATGTCGCCAACCTATATGTCAATGAATTTGAAGAAGTTGTTTATTCATCTCCATTTTTCACTCATGTTCAACTTTGGAGCAGATACATTGATGATATATTTTTTGTTTGGCTTGATACAGAACAACTTCACCTTTTTCATCAATGGTTAAACATGCAAAATAAACATTTATATTTGACAATGCAATATCATCATGAAGAAATATCTCTTTTAGCTATTAAGATTATGAAATCAGACACATGTTTTGTCACCACTTTATTTCTCACACAACTTGAACACATCTTATTGCATTTTCAAAGTTATCACCCATGACTTTTCAAATGTACTTTGCCTGTCACACAATTTTTTCAGATCAGACTTTTGTGTTTTATCATGGATAAATTCAAACATCAAACAAGTCTTCTACCTTCTAGATTTTCCTCTCAGGGTTACTCAGTACATGTTGCGCTCGGGGATGGACCCTTGTCCTGGAGCTGTGGAGAACGGCTCCCTGGTAGGGACCAGGAAGCACCTGCCCCCAGGGGGCGGAGCACTGGAGGGGACAGAGGCTTGAATGAGCTGTAGGGACCCGGGCTGCTTGGACTTAGGTGGGCCTTGCAGGGTCTCCTGGAGAGGTAGTAGACAGGCGTGCCCAAGGACAGCAAGGGAGCGTGGTCGAACTCGAGACTGTAGGAAAGATGGAGCAAGGAGGACCAGATAGGGATGTGCAGCTAGAAAGTATTCGTTGGATTCGGGATACGTATTCGTCGGGGCCCAGATACGTTGCATTCGTTCAATGGCGCCCCAATATGTTGATACGTGCATTCGTTTTCCGGTTCCCATTAAAGTCAATGGGGGAAGTATTTGCAGCCTATTTTTGGCTGCAGAACCGGGGTTTTATTATCAATTTTGATGAAACTTCTGGGGAGCAATCATCAGAACAACAAAATAGCTCCAAGATACATAGACTGTTGCAAAGTGGCACCAAAGTGGCATGAATAGCCTAAGGTACATTAAAGGAGTACCAGGAGTGGCAAGAAGAGTGCTTTAATAGAGGCACAAAGCAGCAGCGAGAGTGTAAAAAACACACTACAGCTTCAAAAGAGAGCACAGATAAGAGATGCATGAGCCCTCGAAGGCAGCACAACAGGCAAAGCGGCAAGACAAGTGGCATCGACATTCTACAGCACAATGAAGGAGGAACATAGCAAGCAGAAAGACTAGCACCAATACACTGAGGAACCATGAGAGTGGCCAGAACACCACAAGGAGTTGAATGAGTCATCTGGAGATGGCAGCAAGGCACTGAGGCAGAGGGTAGATACAGGCTGGCTACACCCGGGGAGAGTTCCCTTTCCTTTGTGCAGGAAAGGGCTCCCTAGAATGGGTTCACCCTTAGAGTGGGGTGTTTCCGTTGGCATCTAGTGAGCTCTTGCTGGTCTTTTAAAATCTGGTAGAGTTAGCAGATATACAAAAGAGAATGTTCAAGGCCGAGGCGGAGGAGGTTACCATGTAAACAGCAGTTCAACATGTGTCAGAGGATAGATACAGGCTGGCTACACCCGGGGAGCGCTCCCTTTCCTTTGAGCTGGGAAGGGCTCCCCGGAATGGGTTGGCCCCTATAGTGGAGCATGGGCCTTCAAAGTGTGGCGACCTGGAGCAGGACCTCACTGTGAACATGGTCTCACTGTGTTGTGTTTGCCACAGTCTAAGGACCTTGGAGATCTTTTCTTGTTCTGAACATGGGTCAACAGGTGGTAAGAGATAGGCTGCAACAACGGGGAGAGTTCCTGTTCCTTGAGCAGGAAAGGGCTCCCGGGAATGGGTTGGCCCATAGAGTGTATAATGGTACAAATTGTTAGGATTAAAGCATTTGCAAACAGATCATGACTTCATAAGCAAGACAGAGGAAGTTCTCTTCTCTGCCCTGAAACTAAAGAAAACTGTTTGTTTTATTTAAGGATCCATGCTGTGAAGGATTACTAGTTTGAATTGCCAGAGACTGAGGTTTCCCTTTGCAATGAGGGTTCAGCCATTAGGACTGGACATAAGGCCTGGACAAACAGGCACAGCAGTTGAGGACAGACATGAACCCCACCTAGGGACATAAGGCCTGGATGAACAGGCACAACAGTCGAGGACAGAGGTGAATCCCACCTAGGGACATAAGGCCTGGATGGACAGGCACAGCAGTCGAGGACAGAGGTCAAGCCCATGTAGGGACATAAGACCTGGATGAACAGGCAAAGCAATCGAGGTCAAACACTTATAGGGACACAAGGCCTGTACGGACAGGCACAACAATTGAGGACAGAGTCAGTACCACCTAGGGACATAAGGCCTGGATGAACAGGCACAGCAGACGAGGACAGAGGTCAAGCTCACGTAGGGACATAAGGCCTGGACGGACAGGCACAGCAATACAGGACAGAGACAATCCCACCTAGGGACATAAGGCCTGGACGGACAGGCACAGCAATACAGGACAGAGTCAATCCCATGTAGGGACATAATGCCTGGATGAACAGGCACAACAATCGATGACAGAGGTCAAGCCAACGTAGGGACATAAGGCCTGGACGGATAGGCACAGCAATTTTTTTTTAAATGTATTTATATTCCGCTTTTCACGCTTTTCCAGCACTTCATACTGGATTACACTCAGGTACTGTAGGTATTTCCCTATCCCCAGAGGGCTTACAATCTAAGTCAAACCCTTGTAGGGACATAAGGCCTGGATGGACAGGCACAGCATTCGAGGACAGAGGTCAAGCCCACGTAGGGACATAAGGCCTGGACGGACAGGCACAGCAATTTTTTTTTTAAATTTATTTATATTCCGCTTTTCACGCTTTTCCAGCACTTCATACTGGATTACACTCAGGTACTGTAGGTATTTCCCTATCCCCAGAGGGCTTAAAATCTAAGTCAAACACTTGTAGGGACACAAGGCCTGGATGGACAGGCACAACAATTGAGGACAGAGTCAGTACCACCTAGGGACACAAGGCCTGTACGGACAGGCACAACAATTGAGGACAGAGTCAGTACCACCTAGGGACATAAGACTTGGATGGACAGGCACAGCAGTCAAGGACACAGGTCAAGCCCACGTAGGGACATAAGGCCTGGACAGACAGGCACAGCAATACAGGACAGAGTCAATCCCACCTAAGGACATAAGGCCTGGACGGACATGCACAGCAATCGAGGACAGAGTGAATCCCACCTAGGGACATAAGGCCTGGATGAACAGGCACAGCAGTCGAGGACAGAGGTGAATCCCACCTAGGGACATAAGGCCTGGACGGACAGGCACAGCAGTCGAGGACAGAGGTCAAGCCCACGTAGGGACATAAGGCCTGGACAGAGAGGCACAGCAATACAGGACAGAGACAATCCCACCTAGGGACACAAGGCCTGGATGGACAGGCACAACAATTGAGGACAGAGTCAGTACCACCTAGGGACATAAGGCCTGGATGAACAGGCACAGCAGATGAGGACAGAGGTGAATCCCACCTGGGAACATAAGGCTTGGATGGACAGGCACAGCAGTCGAGGACACAGGTCAAGCCCACGTAGGGACATAAGGCCTGGACAGACAGGCACAGCAATACAGGACAGAGTCAATCCCACCTAGGGACATAAGGCCTGGACGGACAGGCACAGCAATCGAGGACAGAGTCAATCCCACCTAGGGATATAATGCCTGGATGAACAGGCACAGCAGTCGAGGACAGAGGTGAATCCCACCTAGGGACATAAGGCCTGGGCGGACAGGCACAGCAGTCGAGGACAGAGGTCAAGCCCACGTAAGGACATAAGGCCTGGACAGACAGGCACAGCAATACAGGACAGAGTCAATCCCACCTAGGACATAAGGCCTGGATGGACAGGCACAGCAATCAAGGACAGAGTCAATCCCACCTAGGGACATAAGGCCTGGACGGACAGGCACAGCAATACAGGACAGAGTCAATCCCACCTAGGGACATAAGGCCTGGATGGACAGGCACAGCAGTTGAGGACAGAGATCAAGCCTACGTAGGGACATAAGGCCTGGATGGACAGGCACAGCAATACGGGACAGAGTCAATCCCACCTAGGACATAAGGCCTGGATGGACAGGCACAGCAGTCGTGGACAGAGGTCAAGCCCACGTAGGGACAGAAGGCCCTACGTGGGCTGGCACAGCAGTACAGGACAGAGTCAATCCCACCTAGGGACATAAGGCCTGGACAGACAGGCACAGCAATACAGGACAGAGTCAATCCCACCTAGGGACATAAGGCCTGGATGGACAGGCACAGCAGTCGAGGACAGAGGTCAAGCCCTTGTAGGGACATAAGGCCTGGACAGACAGGCACAGCAGTCAAAGACAGAGTTCAAGCCCACATAGGGACATAAGGCCTGGACGAACAGGCACAGCAGTCGAGGACAGAGGTCAAGCCCACGTAGGGACATAAGGTCTGGACAGACAGGCACAGCAATCGATGACAGAGGTCAAGCCCACGTAGGGACATAAGGCCTGGATCGACATGCACAGCAATTTTTTTTTTAATTTATTTATATTCCGCTTTTCACGCTTTTCCAGCACTTCATACTGGATTACACTCAGGTACTGTAGGTATTTCCCTATCCCCAGAGGGCTTACAATCTAAGTCAAACCCTTTTAGGGACATAAGGCCTGGATGGACAGGCACAGCATTCGAGGACAGAGGTGAATCCCACCTAGGGACATAAGGCCTGGACGAACCGGCGCCGGCCCGCCAGTGCTCCTACCATGTGACAGGGGCCGGCCAATGGCACGGATACCCTGTCATATGGTAAGGGCAAAGGGCCAACGGCGCCATCTTTATGAGTGGCAGCCGACGGCCTGAGAACGGGAGATCGCTCCCGGGACCACCACTAGACCACCAGGTAATTTTAAAATGTTTTGGGGGGATCGGGAGGGTGGAGGAAGCTAAGGGGTTGTTTTTAAAGGGTCGGGTGGGTTTTGTTTTTATCGGGCCATCGGCACCATTTTGAGTGGCAGCCAAAATGGCGCCGATGGACCGAGAGCGGGAGAGCGGTCCCCGCGCCCCCACTGGACCACCAGGTACTCGTAAAAAGTTTTGGGGGGGTTCGGGAGGGTGGGGGAAGTTAAGGGATTAGTTTTATAGGGTCGGGGTGGGTTTAGGGGTTGTTTTGGTGTGCCGGTTTTCCCCGCCCTCCCCCTCCCCCGATTTACGATTTTTCACGATAAATCGGGGGAATTTCTATTGTATCGCGACTCTTAACAATTTTTGACGATTTAAAAAATATCTGACGATTTTTTTAAATAGTCAAAAAACGATTCACATCCCCTATTCAGCATAGCCCTCTGCTTCAACGGCAGGGGAGGAAATTTTGACAATTCACACATATCCAGCATAGCCCTCTGCTTCAACGGCAGGGGAGTAAGTCTGATATTTCACTTCAATGCAAAGCCAGCATAGCTCTCTGCTTCAACGGCAGGGAAGAAGTTTGACACTTCACGCATATCCAGCATAGTCCTCTGCTTCAACGGCAGGGGAGCAAGACTGATACTTCACTTTCAATACATAGCCAGCATGGCTCTCTGCTTCAACGACAGGGGAGAATGAAGAAAGGTTGATCTATATTCAGGCAACAATCAACAAGGACTGAATTACACAGTCTGAATAAACAGATAAGCATGGGTGTAGCTTGCTTACTACGGTGGTTAATACCCCTAACTAAATTAAGCTATTTCACTTAGATGCAGTTCCAACACTGCTCTCTACATTAATGGTGGGGGTGGAAGGGAAATAGAATAAAAAAAGGTTACTAAGAGCCAAGAGAAACAGATAAGTATGTGAGAGAAAAAAAAAGTGTGAAAGCTTGCTGGGCAGACTGGATGGGCCGTTTGGTCTTCTTCTGCCGTCATTTCTATGTTTCTATGTTTCTGTGCTTCCAAGATTAAGCAGGGCTCAGCCTATTTAACCCTGCCTCTGGCTAAGCTCATTGCCTTGTCATTGAGTCTCCTCGGCTTTCTTCTTGGCCCTGTCCTGTCTTGGACTACTCTCTGACCTTTGGCCTTCCAGTCTTGCTTTAGTTTGTCTTGCCTCATGCCCTTCTGTGCTTGCCTTGTCCTGTGGCCTTTCAGGCCTTCTGCTCTATCCCTGCCTTGTGGCCTTCTCAGGCTTGCTTTCTAGCCTGTTGTCTTCGGGCTTTTGTGCTCCTTGTTCTGATTTGTTAGTTTTGTCCTTGTCTTATCCTGTCCTGTTCTGTCTGTTCCAGTCTGTTCCAGAGTTCTATGCTTGCCAGTACCCTGTTCCAGACTCCAGTCCTGCACTGTCTTAACTCCAACCTCACCTTGTCTTGCTTCAGACTCCAAGTTTCAGCCTGCACTTCAACTTCAGCTACAGTCTAAGTCTTGCGGCCACCAGAACCCATGGGCCCAACCTGCAGGGGAGGTGGTTGGTATCAGCTGAAGATCCCCCAGCTCTGTCTGCATCTGTTCTGAAGTCCTGGACTGAACCCTTTGGGGGTTCACCAGCCCTAGCTGGGCCCTCAGCCATAACAGAACCCTCTAGACCTGTAAAGGCTCTAGCAGGGCTTCTGTGCTTGCATATTTCAATTTAGTGATTTCTTTATATTCTGTTTTGGTACCTTCAAAGCAGATTACATTCAGATACTATAGGCATACCCCTATCCCCAGAGGGCACACAATCTAAGTTTATCCCAGAGGCAATGGATCCCTGTAGGCTCCACACACTGTACCAGTGTATGGAGCCTACAGGGATCCATCAGAAAACTCTACCTCACTCCTAACAGAATCTTAACTCCAGACAAAATCAACATCCAACTGTACTTAGAGTATATTCAGTTTATACAGGGGAGCTAGACCAATCCCAGCACACTGGGTAGGAAAAAGAAAATCTTAGGGATGGTCTTAAAGGATGGTAAAAATCTCCTAGTAAATTCCAAAGAAGGTTAAGAGGAGCAAACTAAATCTCCACTACACTTATAATCTGTAAGGCCCAATGCTGGACGATATTTGTAGCAACGGAGATTTTAAGGAAGAAATCTGTTGTATATGAAGCTTCCAAAGGCACAAAAGGATTGAGAAATGATAAATCCCTTGACAAAATGATAGGATGGCCTGGGGAATTTGATAGATTCTTGTGAATTTTAGGAAAGATGTAAATCACTAGTGCAATTGGATGGGCTACCAACTAAAAATATTTTTCTTTCTGAGAAATAAATTGCCTCATAAAAGCTATTTCCACTACAATCCTGTTGAACCTCTAATGCAGGTCATTGGGGAGGAATTGATAAAATATTGTATCATTCAATTGAGATAATATTTCCCTTACATATTTGTCTTTGTCTGTAACAACCAAGGCACTGTCTTTTTCAGAAGGTTTAATGATAATGTCTGCAATTATCACTGCTTTCCAATCCATCCTTGAAAAATTAGAGTATCTTTTACTGTAGGATATCACAGATATGCTGGATTCTTTGAAATGCAGTGCTGTAAGGATCTACAGGATCTGGTGCAGACCAATTAGTTGGATTCCATACTATAGAGCAATCCATCTCAATGTCAGCACAACAGTCAAAGGACAATCTAATTATAGTGAGCAAAAAAATTGCTCCAATGCTACAGGTACCTGAAAAGGATCTGTATTTACTGATGGTGCAACAGACAAACCTTTAGCAAGTACCTGAAACTGGGTCCATGATAAGGATAATTTTGATCTATTCATGATGGCCCTTTCCGTAAAGTCCACTGCCTGATCGTAGTACCTTATCGCATTGTTTCAGATTAGCTCCTGTCTCGAAGTACTGTCCTCTACAGCATAGATCTGATGAACGTTTTTCTAAAAGAACTGTTTGTTGCACTTCATGAATCTGCAGTACTGTCATCACTTGATAAATCATTGGAATTACTAGCAAATGTTTCTTATGAACCTTATCTGATTTTGCCAACATCCAAGGTAAATTGAACCCCTGTTACAATCCACAATGAATATACATGAGATAGATTTTCATACAGAGGTGGCAGTGCATGCAAATATACCTCATGCATATTCATTGTGGCTATCCTGAAAACCTGGCCTGTTTGTGGCTCTTGATGACAGAGTTGGCAACCCCTGTATTAGTCCAAATGAGAACCAGTCATGTAAAGGGGTTTTATGAAGCTGTTAAGATACAAAGGACTGTGAGCTGCATAATTTTAACACGGAACGTGATTATTTTCTATTTGTCTAAACTGATGAGTAACCTTTAACTGTAAATCGAGCCTAATAAGCTGAAAAAAGTATTTCAAGTGAGTAAAAGGTTGTAATCAGTAATATAATCTTCATTTCTACGAGGCTTTCAAAGTTGTACAGTACTGCGCGTATCTCTGGTATAATGATGATAATAATATGTCATCCCTATGAATTGACACTATGTAAAATCAGAGACCCTGGTACATGCCATTTTAGTGAAGATACATTAAAAAACTTATGTGAAGCTGGCATGAAGTCAAGTCCAGAAATGCAGAATCCGGAATCAAGGGCACAATACCCACTGCTCAAAGAACCTCACTCGAGAAAGAGCTAATAACATAAGACAACCAACATCACTTGCCAAGAATATAAACAAAGTTTCCATCAGAGATTTTCATGGCTTATTGTCCATCGAGGAATCACAATTGAACAATAATGTCATCAGTTCATCATTTAACAAGTCTATCTTACCAAAGATCACAAAGAGAAGCAAACTAATATAGAGTCAGTTGACTACTGGCACAGCAACATTTAAGCATCAGATCTTTTTTAAAAGCATGAGAGTCAGTTCCCAATCATGTAGGAAGCCCACCCATATTTACAGCCTTTAGAAGAACAGTGTATCAAAATCATGGTTCTGATGTCTTCATGGATCAAAAGCGGAAGGTTTAGTTACTGTGAAATCCAATATCCAGGAAGTGTTTTGAACTCTCGTAACACAAGTAAATTATCTAGGAATAACAGAATATCTTGTGCTTTGCTTTTAAGCAATTAATAAGAAATAAATTAAAAAATATATTAATCTCTATTTCTTGTATATGCAACTGCCTCAGTTGTCCATTTAGTCCATTTTGTCCATTTAGTCCTACTCTCTGTTTCCTGTCTTTTAGCCAGTTTGCAATCCACGAAAGGACATCGCCACCTATTCCATGACTTGGGGTGATAGTGTCTAACGATCTGAAGTCGGTGAAACAGTGTGACAAAGCGATAGCTAAAGTCAGAAGAATGTTGGGCTGCATAGAGAGAGGAATATCAAGTAAGAAAAGGGAAGTAATTATCCCCTTGTACAGGTCCTTGGTGAGGCCTCACCTGGAGTACTGTGCTCAGTTCTGGAGACCGTATCTCCAAAGGGAAAGAGACAGGATGGAGGCGGTCCAGAGAAGGGTGACCAAAAAGGTGGAGGCAGGGTCTTCTTCGAATGACTTATGAGGAGAGATTGAAGAATCTAACTATGTATACCCTGGAGAAAAGGAGGAAAAGGGGTGATATGATACAGACGTTCAGATACTTAAAAGGTTTTAATGATCCAAAGTCAATAACAAACCTTTTCCGTTGGAAAAAAATCAGCAGAACCAGGGGTCATGATTTAAAACTCCAGGGAGGAAGACTCAGAACCAATGTCAGGAAGTATTTCTTCAAGGAGAGGGAGGTGGATGCCTGGAACACCCTTCCGGAGGAAGTGGTGAAGACCAAAACTGTGAAGGAATTCAAAGGGGTGTGGGATAAACACTGTGGATCCATAAAGCCTGGAGGATGAGAATGAAGAGAAGAGGTATGGGGGTGACTTGCGGGAATGATGGCTACTACCTGGTGATTAATACCCTTATTCAATAAACGTTCACATGGTTAATGCGACTCCAACATTGCTCTATGCTTCAACGGCAAGAGGAAATGTGGAAAAGAGGATTTATATTCAGGCAACAACCAACAAGTTAGCACAGTCTGGGTAAACAAATAAGTGTGGGAGTAGCTTGCTTGTTGCGGCGGTTAGTACCCCAAACCAATTAAGCCTGATACTTCACTTTCAATGCATATCCAGCGTAGATTTCTGCTTCAATGACAGGGAGGAATGAAAATAAGAGGATTTACATTCAGACAACAACCAACAAGGACTGAATTGCACAGTCTAGGTAAACAAATAAGCGTGGGAGTAGCTTGCTTATTGCGGCAGTTACTACCCCTAACAAATTAAGCCTGATACTTCACTTTGAATGCATATCCAGCACATCTCACTGCTGGCAGGGGAGAATGAAGAAATAAGATTTACATCCAGACAGCATCTAACTAGGCATTGATCTGAGCAGTATGAGTATACAAACATCGGGGTGACTTGCTCGATACGATGGTTACTATCCTCAAACATTAAGCCTTATACTTCACTTTGATGCAGCTCCAACACTGCTCTCTGCATCAATGGTGGGGGTGGAAGGAAATTAGAATCAAAAAGTTACCAATAAGGGCCCTAAACTCAGGGGTCGGAGTAACAGATAAGTATGAGAAAATAAGTGTGAAAGCTTGCTGGGCATACTGGATGGGCCTATTGGTCTTCTTCTGCCATCATTTCTATGTTTCTGTGTTACCTTGTTATATCCCCTATGTTATTCTTCAGTCCTTCCTCATGCCTACTTTTTCCCTCACTCCCTCTCTCCTTGTGATCCCTTTCTCCCCATCTCCTCCTTCCTTCTGAAATCTCTTTCCTCTTTCTGCTCAGGCTCTCTCTGCCTTGAATTTCACTCCCCCCCCCCTTCCTCCATTTTCTGCCCCCTTTGGCTACCGCATCAGGTTCTCCACAAGTCTTACAGTTCCACCAGATGGTTGCAGTGCTGCAAAGCTCTGCATGAGCCAATAAAGCTGCATGGACAAAGGAAGCACAGAGAGGTAAGGGAATAGACCTTGCAGTCCCTGGATCAGGCGGAAGGGCAGGGAGGCCGAAGCAAATGGCCCCACTCCTCCCCTACTCTTTACTTTTGGTCATGGAGGGGAGGAGGAGGCAGCAAAGGAATGTCCTGCTCCCCCAACACTCCTTCTCCCTACCTTTGCTGTGACTTACAAACTGATAACTGTTACATTACACCCATGAAACAGTTGTGAACAGAGCACACTGACATCTGTTCTGATCTCTCTTTATATGTGATGTAATAATTAATCAGTGGCCGAGGCCTGGGTTCTAACACCCTCCTTCTTTTGACATTCAGTAACTACAGGACTCTGTAGACTTTGAACAGGTAATAATAAAAAAGTCTCCACTGTACTGCTTAGGTTGCATAATCTCTCCCCTGATTAGACCTGAATCATTCAAGGTGCTACAATAGTTAGTGGCATGCAGCAGTTTCTGTTGCTGATCTTATTCAGATGGCTATAAAGTTCAGTAACTGTCATTTGTATAGCTCTGAAACTTGGCACAAAGTCTGTATGCGGATATATATTTTGCAAGATTTATGTAAAATTGTTTGACCCTTTCTTTATTAAAGAGATACACACAAAGTATTTGCTTTTATGATTTGTCATATTAAAACTCCACAGCAAAGTCAGAAATCCTGAAGTTATTATTTTAAGGTCTTCTACCCCATGCCATATTGTTTTATTTATTTCTAGTCTTTTTATACCACACATTCAGAAAGAGCGGTTCACAATACATAAAACAATCATATAAACATACAATACAATATTATTCCAAATAAAAACTTAAGCAGTCTATCAAATCCACTAATTCTATTATTCACTTGGGTACTACCAAGCCTTCACCTTCTTTCTAAACAATAAGTAATTGGTTTCCAACCTGATTTCTAATGGGTTTGAATTGAATTCCACAACATTGGCCCAAACACAGAGCATTCTGCTTCAAAAAGTTGCCCTTTTAATCTCTTTAACCACTGGAACTACAAACAAAACACCATGTACTGATCATTAATTATGACTTGGTACATATCTCCCTATTAATTTCTGTAGGTATTTTGCTCCCTCTTCCCAGGCCACTTTGTACATTAAGGAAACAATGTAGTTCATTCAACAATGGCCTAGCACTCATTCTCCTTGGGCAAGTAAAAATCAGACTGGCCACCATATTCTGAATCACTTGGAGTGTTGAATGTTTTTTGCTGAAGCTCCTAGTAAGACCCCATTGCAATAATTTAGTATCGGCATCACCAGAGCTTGGACTACCAACCCAGGATTTTCTTCATTTGACATAATTTCAGGAATACCCTCTTTGACATCAAACAGTTTACTATCATATCCTAAGTTTCTTTTTAAAGAAGAATTTAAAATAGTATTATTTATATCCTGATTCAACTCTGCTGGTATCTCCTTTGCTGTGAATAATATGCATTCTGATTTCCCCTCTTTTAAAATCAACTTATTGGCAACCAACCACCTTACAATAACATTTAGACCCTCCTGAACACTACCAAGGGCTGTAACTAGGTCCTTTCTTAAGGGCAAATCATTTGCATATCATCTGCATATACAGTATGTACCCTGAAAAAAACAGACTTTGAATCAGTTGTCCGAATGGCTGCATAAATCATTAAAAAGCAGAGGGGACAATGGGGATTCCTGGGGTACTCCATAATCCATGCTATAAGGCATAGACTTCTACCCTCGTACCTGTACGTCTATCATTTGTCCTTTTAAAAATGAAGAAATCCAATCTAAAATCCTCCCACGCATACCCAACCTCTCACACCGCTGTATTAAAATATCATGACTGGAGAAGAGGTGGCTGAGGGGGATATGATAGAAGTGTTTAAAATCATGAGAGGTCTAGAATGGGTAAATGTGAATCAGTTATTTACTCTTTCGGATAATAGAAGGACTAGGGGGCACTCCATGAAGTTAGCATGTGGCACATTTAAAATTAATCGGAGAAAGTTCTTTTTCACTCAATGCACAATTAAACTCTGGAATTTGTTGCCAGGGGATTTGGTTAGTGCAGTTAGTGTAGCTGGGTTTAAAAAAGGATTGGATAAGTTCTTGGAGGAAAAGTCCATTACCTGCTATTAATTAAGTTGACTTAGAAAATAGCCACTGCTTGTTACTAGCAGTGGTAACATGGGATAGACTTAGTTTTTGGGAACTTGCCAGGTTCTAATGGCCTGGATTGGCCACTGTTAGAGACAGGATGCTGGTCTTGATGGACCCTTGGTCTGACCCAGTATGGCATGTTCTTATGTTTTTATGATCTATCAGATCAAACAAACATGATAATCTAGTAAAATTAGACACACTGCCTCTCCCCTATCTAAATGCCTACACATCATATCATTTGGTTCCACCAACATTGTCTCCAAGCTATATCCATGCCAAAATCCTGACTAATGGACTAGATGAGTGACTAGCTATTGAGATAATCTCAGAGTGACTCCTTCCTCAATCACTTTTGCCACTGGCCAATAGTTGGCACAACTCTCCCTATCTAGACTAGCCTTCTTTATTAAAGGGTTGACAATTGTCCTTTGTAAGGAAGCTGGTAACTCACCTATACTCTAAGAACAGTTCATTATTTTTTGCCACCTTCCCATCAATTCTTCTGGGAGATTTTTATTTACCAAATATGAAGGGCATGGGTCCAATATGGGTCTACAGGAGCCTAAAATCCCCTGAAGCTCTTTCCTTCCTACATCCTCAAACTCTTCCATCCCATCCTCCACACCCATCAATTGTCTGCCTTCCTCTGCTAAACCACCATCACTGAATGAAGTAAATGTCCCCAACGTCAGTGTCCCCAACGTCAGTGTATCCACCGTATTTTTCCAAAACACTGCAGAACTATCATTATTCAAATGGGGAGCCTGTTCTTTCCCAACTACTCCTGCACTATCTGAAAAATCTCTTTTCAACTGTTCTCCGCCGATAAAATCTGTTCTTCAAAATATTTCTGTTTCTCCTGTTTGACCCTTGCTGAGTATTTATTTGCACTTTGCACCGTGCTAATTTATCACACCAATTATGGAATTTAAACCTTTTTTTCCAGCTTTTGCAAAACCTGTCAGTCTATACAAAGCCTTGGGGCTGTAACCTGTATTTTCTTTCTTCTTTATTGGGGCAATTTCATTCAAAATCTCTGATAATGAAGACTTCCACTCATTCACTAACTCTCCTAATGTAGCCTCAGCAAGCTCTGAATGAGTCTCTTCCCACTTTAAATAAAATAGATCCGGATCTATTTTCTCTCTTCATACTTTCTCTGTTTTCCCCTTCTCCAAAACCCTCAACACTGTATCAGGAATGAAAAATATATTACTCTATGATCTGACCAAATCACCTCTTCCTCTCTATTCACCCTTAGTTGGCTATCCCCCAGGACATTCTCTGAATTAAATATCAAATCTAGCACATGCCCACCTTTATGAGAGGGAAATCCCACCTGCTACTGTAATTCAAATGTAGTCAGGGCTTCTAAAATAGCTGATACCTTACTGCACATTTGATCCTCCACATGGAGATTAAAATCTCCTAACACAATCTATTGAAGCACAGAGCTACCTCCCCAATAAACTCTATTAAATCTGTTACTGTTGCATTGGAGGTGGACTCTTGGGCTGAGGTAGGGTTGATGCAACCCGTAGGCGAGGGCCTACGGGTCCCCACTGTCAGCAGGTGGAGTGGGCTGAAGCAAGAGGCCACTGGAGCTTCACCTATACCAGCCCATGTTCCCCTCGGGTTGAGCCTTTGGGTGCCGGGACCGACAGGACTTAGGCGGGCCTCGAGATTTGGTATGGGTAGTAGATGGTTCAGCCCAGAGACAGCAGCCAGCAGATGGCGTGGTACTGACTTGGACGGGATATGGAACTGGAACTCAAGCACCAAGGAACGAGGAGAAACTGAGGTTGCCTGAGCAGAGGAAGGCCGAAGCCTTAATAGTCCATGTCCAGAGGATAGAGGCTGATAAGTCACTGTCAAGCTGGAATTAAGATTGGCAGCACTAAAATGGTGTAGCAAACAATGTGGAACTTTGGACTTGAGAAAGTCTGAAACATAGTAGTCCATGGCTAGGGTCAGAGCACAGAGAAAGCAGGCGTGGTCAGACGAAGCAATGGTCAAGGCACAGAGAAGGCAGGCGTGGTCAGGCGAAGTAATGGTCAGGCTTGGAGAAGGCAGGCGTAGACGGATGAGGCAGAGGTCAAATCAGGAAGTCGATCAACACATGAAGACAAGATGAACACAGGAACCAGGAACCAAAGACACAGGAACACGATCAGGAGACAGGGAGAAGCAACTAACACTTGGAAACCAGGGACAGGCAAACGAAGGAGACTTGTTGCAAAGGCAAAGCTTCTGTGGAAAACCGGAGTATTTATATGGTACAGGACGTGTCATCACCATCCGGGTCTGTGGCCTGGTTCCCGCCGCAAGCCCTTTAAAGGTATCAAGGTGGCGCGCACACGCACCTAGAGGGAGGCGTCTCTCTGCGGCCCTTATACAGTAAGGGATAATAGCGCGTGGAAAACGCATGTCCAACCCCCCCGAAACGAATAGCGCCCTCAACATGCATGTTGATGAGCCTATTAGTTAGTCCTGTGCGATACAGAAAGTAAAATGTGCAGCCAAGCTGCACATTTTACTCTCAGAAATTAACGCCTACCTTTGGGCAGGCGTTAATTTTGGCCGGCACCAGGCAAGTGTACAGAAAAGCAGAAAAAACTGCTTTTCTGTACACCCTCCGACTTAATATCATAGCGATATTAAGTCGGAGGCCCCCAAAATAAAAAAAATAAAAAATCTTTTAAAAAAAAAATCTGCCTGCGGCCCGCAGGTTGGAAGACAGATGCTCAATTTTGCCGGCGTCCATTTTCCGAACCCATGGCTGTCAGCAGGTTTGACAACCGACACCAGTAAAATTAAGCGCCAGCTGTCAGACCCGCTGACAGCCGCCGCTTCTGCCAATAAGGAGGCGCTAGGGATGCACTAGTGTCCCTAGCGCCTCCTTTTTACCGCGGGCCCTCATTTGCATAGAGAATCGTGCGCCCAGGAGAGTGGCCTGGGCATGCGTCGGGAGAGTGGGTGCTCGCCTTGGAGCGCGGGCTCTCCCGCGCATTTTCTGAATCGGCCCGAGAGTTAGCATTGCTAGATCTTGCAAACTAACCTTGCTCTTTAGAGATAAAAAGAAAAGATTAGGGAGTTCCTAAATGTACCTGGATGACTTCCTGGTAGTACTCAAAATTTAGGATCAGAATGAACCATCTCCTCTGTAACACTGTACAGTGAAACTTTACCCTTTTATCAAACAAACAGAACCTGTCCTTGTTCCCTGCCTCCTCTATGATCAAAACTGCTCTTCAGCTACTCAGCTCTGTATCTGGAAAAAATAAGCTTCAGGACTATGGGCTATGGGGAGTAGCTCCATCAATAGCTGAAAAGGAAGACATAGAATAAATGCTATGAGGGGAGTCTGTTTAACATTTTCATAAACAATATTGCAGAAGAACTATCAGGAAAGGTTTGCCATTTTGTGGATGATACCAAAATCTGCAACAGGGCAGACATCCTGGAAGGTAAGGAAAACATGAAGAGGGATCTAATGAAGCTTGTGAAATGGTCTAGAATCTGAAAGCTAAGATTTAATGCTAAAAAATGCAAGGTTGTGCATTTAGGTTACAAATATCCAAGGAAGAGATACCGTATAGGAAGTGAAGTTCTTTTATGCACAAAAAAGGTGATCATATCCGATGAGCTTAAGGGGACCAATCAGGTAGGTAAAGCAATGGCAAAAGCCAGAAGGATGCTTGAATGCATAGGGAGAGAAATGATCACCAAGAAAGGGGAGGTGATATCGTCAGTGGATAAGTCTTTGGCGAGACTTCATTTACAGCAGTGTTACAGTTTTGGAGGCCATACCTTCAAAAGGATCTAAACCATCTAAAGTCAGTCCAGAGGGCAGCTACTAAAATGGACAGAGGTAAGCATATAGGGACAAACTTTAAGAACTAAACATGTATACCCTGGAGGAAAGGACGGAGAGAGGAGATATGATAGAGACATTTAAATGCCTCAAAGGAATAAATGCACAGGAGGTGAGCCTCTTTCAACAGAAAGGAGGCTCTGGAATGAGGGGTCATGGGATGAGGGTGAAAGGATATAGTCTCAGGAGTAATCAAAGGAAATATTCCTTTACAGAAAGGGTAGGGACACATGGAACAAACTCTGTGCAGGTGGTGGAGACAAGGAGAATATCAGAATTCAAGAGAAAATGGGAGAAGCACAGAGGATCTCTGAAGGAGAAAAAAGGACTTTAAGCTGAGCAGGAGATGTGAACGGGCAGTCTTGATGGGTCATAAGGCTTTTATCTGCCATCATGTTCTCTGTTTCTCCTTCGCTCCCTCTTGTTCAAACACAATTCCCAGTCCTCTCTCTCTTACTCCTTCTCCTACTCCAGTTGATCATGGGTCCTCTTTCTAGCCTCTATCCCTAGCCCCAATTTTTCCCCTCTTCTCCAAAATAACCATAATCCTCTCTTCCTACTGACTGGCAGTAGAAGAGCAGCACTTCATATCTGTATTAGTCTCCTCTGCTGTGCTCATCCAGTTTTGTTGTATGAAATGTATGGTGCCTGTACATTCTGTGAGATCCCTGGGGCACTTCATGGTTCATACTGGACATGTGGCAGAGGAGTCTGACATGGGTATGAAGTGTCTCTCTCCTTGTGCCAGGTGACGGGATAGAAGGGCTGGGATTAGGGAGGAAGAGGGAGAGGGAGAGAGACCCCCAGCACATTCACTCCTTCTGGAGGTTCAGTGAGCACTGGATATCAAAACTGGGGAGCAATGCCTCCTAATTCTCAGGTCTCCAGTGTGGATTTGTCACTAGATAGAGTAGACCTGTGCCTATGGTGGAAAAAATCTGGGAGCTACAGGGTGACTGAAAATGTGCTGCCTCTCAGTTGGGCAGAATCTCACTCAGCAGAGAACAGGCATCTGCTTCCTGAGCCAGCCCCTCCTCTTCCAGTCAGCAGGCAGGGAGCAGGAGAGGAGGGAGTGAACCTGGAGCACACATAGAAAAGCAGACCCTCCACTTCTTTTGTTCAGAGACAAGGATGAGACTGGAACAGACTGAGCAAAGGGAGACCATTTTGGAAAGGTTTAGAGGGACTAAGTGGGAGATCAATGGGGGGTTGGAGAGAGATAGGCTGGGGGATGCTAAGAGATCCGTTGAGGAAGTATGTGTATGTGTGTAAGAGATAGGATATAGTGTTTTTGTGTGTGAGAGAAAAGAAATTGGTGGGTGTGTAGGGAGAGAGGTTATAGAAGAATTGGAAGGGAGAGCAAGATCAGAGCACAGTAGTGACATCTGTCTCCTCCCTTTCCCTTCACCACAATTTAGATTCACTCTGTCTTGATCTCAGATTCTCTCCCCCAGGTTTTCTTCCTACTGTCTCCCAGGTCCAGGAACCTAGCCTGTAATCCTGCCTATTCCTTCCTTACCTTCCTCAATCCCAGAAACAACCTCCCTCCTTCTTCTCACTCCTCTCCCCCATCTCTGACACCTGATCTTCCCCTCCCCTTCCTCAATCCTGACCATTCTCCCCAGCCCTGGTCCTCTCTCCACCCCTCCATCCCCAGTCTTCTTTTCTTCTTATCAGGGGCATGGCTAGCCAGGGGCACACAGGGCTCATGCTCTGAATCAAAAGGCCAGTGCCCTGAATCTCAAACTGTTCTGATTACTGAGCCTGCTCCTCCCCTCTAGGCAGCCTGCAGGGAACAGGAAGAGAAGGGCTTGAGGACTTCTGGTGATCCAGAAGAGGAAGTGTAGGGCTGGAAAAGGGAGCAGAGTGTGTCTGCTCCAGACTCATCCCTCCCCCTCCTCTCCCAACATGAAGGAAGGGATGAGACTGGAGCAGACACTGCAGGTAGCATGTGGGGAGAAAGAAGATGGGATGGGCTGGGCAAGGGAGCCCAGTCTAGTCCCTCCCAACCTTCAACCTATCCCCTTGTTTCAACAGGCAGAACCTGGGAGAGCCTAGGAAGGGAGCAATCACAGAAAAAGCCATAACCACAGCCTATGCTCACAGGGCTCTGGACTCAGTTGAGGAGAGAGTGATAGAAGAGGAAGGAGGCATCTTAAAATACAATCAGGGAGTTGTAAATAATTGATAAGAAAGGAGATAAATGCTGAAAGTGGGTGAGGCGAAGAGTGAGTGAACGCTGGTGGTGAGAGAAGGGATGAATGCTTGGATGAATGCTTGGAGGGGGTATGACAGGGTCTTAATATAGGGGGAGGTGAGGCTGGGGTGGCATGAAGAGGAGTGAATGTTAGGGTGATGAGGAGCTGTAATGCTGAGGGGATCATAAGGAGGGGGAAGCATGACAAGAGGAGGTGAATACAGTTTCCTCCCTCATCTCTCTGAAATCAACAATGCAAACTTGGGCTATCTGAGGCGGCGGGTGAGAACAACGAGATGGGGGCGCATGAGGGCTATGTGGGAGGAGGGGTTATATGCAGGAAAGTACACGGACACAATTCCTGGGGGAGGGGGGGGGGAGTCCAAATGAGCTGGTGGTAATGGGGTGTGAAAGAGAGCTGGAAGGAGAGGGTCTGTGTGAAAGAAAGCCAGAGGTTGTGATGGGGGTGAAGAGAGCCAGAAATAGTATTAGGGTAGGGCAGAAGTGGTGATGTAAGGTGTGTGTGAGAAAGAGCCAGAGGTGGTGAAGGGGGAGGCAGGGCAACAGAACCAGAGATGGTGAAATGGGGGCTGGTGACAGAGACAATGGCGATGGGGAAAGAGAGCAAGAGGTGTGATTGGGGGGGGGGGGGAGGAGCAATGAGAGAGAGCCAGAAGTGTGATGAGGGGGAGGGGGGGAGGGGGAGCAGTGAGAGAGAGCCAGAAGTGTGATGAGGGGGAGGGGGGGAGGGGGAGCAGTGAGAGAGAGCCAGAAGTGTGATGAAGGTTGAAGGAGTGAGAGGTCTAGAGGTAGTGACTGGGATGAGAAAGAGTTTGATAGAAAGAGAAGGTTGAGGGAGAGGAATGGTGAATGAGAGCCAGAAGAGTGATGGGGGAGAGTATATGAGCCAAAGAGGATATATGGGATGGGGAAAAGGGACTATATGCAAGGGATGACTGGGGGTGAGAATGGATCAGAGATAGGGTGATGGAGGAAGTATGAGAGGGGTTCACTGGAGGTGAGGGAGTCAGAGCAGAGATGATGGGGTGAGGGGATGGGAGAATGTGACAGGAGATGAGTACATTAAAAGGGTTGTGAGGAGGTAAGAAAATCATTAAGGGATGATGAAGAGTGGTGAGAGGGAAATGGGTGGCTATTGGGGGAGAAGGAAGCCCTATAGCAGGAAATTGATGGGAGGAGTAAACCAGCAAGGTGAAGCTGGAGGGGAAAGTAGGGAAAGTGAATTGTTGGGACAGGGAGAACTGAGGGGCGAGAGATGAAGGACAGATTAAGAATGAGGGATGAGATCCAGATGTGAAAGGATAGAGAATGAAGTGGTGGTAATGTAAGGGAGAGATTTAGAGGCAAAGAAGAGAGCAATAAAAGACAATTAGATGAAAGGGAAAGATAGATGTTGGGAAGGGGGTGGAACTATTGAAGACAGGAGAGAGAAAACAAAGCCTGGGATGGGCCTTAGCAGACGGCAGACAATATAAACTCAGAAAAAAAAAACCCTTCAGAAATTGATGCAAAAGAATTCCTTAGATAAAGGTAGAAAAAAAGCATCTTATTTTCAGTGTAGCGGGGATTAGAACCCGCAGCCATATTTTTACCCAGGGGTCATCCTGGGATTTTTGATATGGGCTTTTTGCATATTGTGAGCCCTCCCCAGTGTTTGGGCCACCCGTTTTTTTTGGGACGGGTTATTTGTCCCTTTATATCCTAAGGGCTGAGCACGCTCGGGTCAGATCAGTTTGGGATCTCACCATGCAGAGGAGTGATGTGAGAAGAAGTTTGAATAGTTTATGAAAGCCTAGTCACTTGAGAAGGTTTTTGGGATGAAGAGTCTTTGAGAAGTTTGGAATGGGCTTTTGCTCTTCTGGACCAGTTCCTGACCGAGAGGGAAGACTTCACGGAAGGAAGGACTGGATCACGTGCTTTTGCACCTTTCGCTTACTTAACAGCAAGGTTGGAGACAGATTGGGTTTTAGAGAGTTTTGAGAAGTGTTTTTGGAGAAGCCGTCTAACTTTGAAGTCAGAGGAGGAGAGGAGGAGAACTTTCCTATCCTTACCACAGAGGACATTTTGGACCAGACCATGGCTGAGAGGAGGAGGGTCCTCAAAAGAAGTACCATGCATAGAGGAACCCAGGGCTTCCTCTCCCAGACCTCTACCACACTCGAGCATAAAAAAGAAAGAAAGAAACCAACTTACTTTATATTTGTAATTTAGGATTTTTGGAATCCTAGCGTGGATATTGCTTTTTAAGTTAAAGTAAACTATTTTTTTGTAAGTTGAACATCACTCTTGGACTCTGAGTCTTCCTTCCGGTGGGCTCTTTTGGTTCAGCCACCCCTCTACTGTGAGTAATTGTGTGTAGTGAGCAAAGAATAAGAGTGACTGTGCAGCCTGCTTACCCGACTACAGAGCCCAGGTCCCCAGAGGCTCAGATCTCCTTCCCTTTCGGAGGACCCTGGCCCCCAGGGCTGAAGGTTTGTGCTCCAGTGTGATAGAGGTCCTGGAGAGTAAGCCCTGGGATTTTGCTGTGGCCCCTGCATCAGGGACTCTCCCGAGAGTAGGTTACACCAGTTTAGTGACTGGAATATATAAAATGGTGATCTAGTAGATGTTCGGCTCCTGGAGTAAGTTAGATTCTCCGCAAGCTGTGATGGCTTTCATTGGATCAATGCAAGTATTATCGAAAAATATTATACATGAGCTATCGAGACCACATAGGGCCCTCTTGCAGATGTGAATAATGGCTCTGATGTGACATCTCAAGAAAGGGCATCTAAGATTTCAAAAGCTCATGGAGAGTATTTTTAGATAATTTATATGCTGATCTAGTATTTGCCAAGAATCCCATGAACAGAATGTAAATGTCAGTGTTAATTTATTGTATGCTCTATTTTAAAAACCGCTACATACGCGTGTAAAACAGGGACCGCATGTACATTGGCGTGTGTAAAAAAAAGGGATGGGCCAGGGGGTGTCCGGGGAGGGGGACAACATGTACACGTGTAAGTTGCTATGTTTAAAGCTGCCAAAGCGATGCGCCTCCCTCTTTTACTTGCGTATATTTACTTCTGCTCAATATCTGGTGTAAGTGATTGTAAACATCTTAAAAATGCAAATATGACTGGGAGAAGGTTCTGGTTGACTTGGGGGGGGAAGGGGGTTGGGCTGAAGAGCCAGGAGAGTCTGTATCAGCTGCAGATGGACTGAGCAAACTGGTGGACTAATTGGTAAAACTGGTAATCTCCTTATCGTGTGCATTTTACAAAATTTGAGGATTTAAGTGCATAAAAGATGACAACTGCTAAGAAAAATACATGAGTTAAATCTTATGCAAATTATTAAATTTAGGAGCACAAATACCCATGTATAGCAGATATGTGCCACTTATCCGGATAAACTGTGACTTCTCCGGGTAAGTGGAGATTTTGCTGCCACTCAGCCGGCTAAGTAAGATAGGCAAATAGGTATTAAAATGCTACTTATCTGGCTATGCTTAAAATTACATTCCATGTATCTTTTAGATATGTGAATATATTTTTGGGTAGAATTATGTGTATTTTATATTGTGAGTGTGCATTTGCATGCACGATATAAAATACATGTGTGTGCATGCCTGAGTCCATATACCTGCATATATGGGCAGGTGGGCTTGTTTTACAATTATCCTCCCTATTTTTTGTTATATGGAGAGTGGTGATGGAGGGTTAAATAATTTTGTGAAAATAAAGAGTGCCTCACTAAGTGGAACAGAGCTGGTGGCAGCTCCTTGATAAGAATCTGGCAGCAGATCACTGATTGTGTAAGAGTCAAGTAGTACAGAGTATTCCTTTGGTTTTTCTAATATGGCTAGTCCAGTTTTTTAAATTGTCCCCAGAAGGCCAGAAGGATCTCAACAACCCTAGTATCCTGTATTAGCATAGGATTGTATTCAATGAGGGAGAGGTACATGAGGGAGGGGAGTAGAGAAGGGAGGGGTGTCTGATTATGATTGTTGTTTCACTTAATCATCAAAATCTTGGAGAGAGATCAAAATGGGTCCAAATCCCATAGTCCTGTGCCCCATGTTTTCTATGTACCCAGCAATGCCACTGCTTTTCATACTCCTCCCACCTCTTTGTCTTCTCATTTTCTCCTCACTCCATTCCTGGTCTTCCCCCTTCCTCTAACCTTCCCTGGTCCTCTCACCCTCTCTCATTCTTCTCTCCTCATCCCTGCATTCTCCTCCCTTTTCCTCATCCAGCAAAAAGAAAATTAATTATGCAGACTCAAGCAAGGTTGAAAAATGACTTTATTTTTATAATGTAATATAAAAGATGGAAATGTTGGTCAATGTGCTCCAGAGCTTTCAAACGTCTGCCACAGAATCTACACCCGGGCTGCTGCAGAAAACTGTGGGACTATACCTTCAACCTTCTACTTCCTATTGTCCAGTCTTATAGCAGTGGGGTATCAGCACCAACAGCGCCTAGGGGCGGCAAAATCCTAATTCCATTGCTGCTAATGCCCACCATAATGCTGGGCCGGGAGAGATGTATTGAGAATTTGGGGGTGAAGGGACAGTCAGAGTCAAGGTGAAAACAGAGAGGGAGAGCAGAGAGGAGCAGTTGGTGGGAATGGCAGACTAAGTTGGCCGAAGAGTCTTTTTCTGTCACATTTCTGTGCTTCTATGAGTATTATTGCAAGTCAAGGGGTTGGGACCGTGTTGAATTGAAAATCAAATTAAGCATTTCCTTAGGCTGGGGAGGTGGGCAAATTTACTAAATTAACTTGCCACCTGATGTAATGGTTGAATACTCTTCTTCAAATAAAAAATAAAAGCAGAAGTTAAGTTAGTACATGAAGATTGCACTACATACACTTAGCAATGAATACATTAAACATTGTGGAATTATTTCATAAACAGCTTGCAGTTAATGGCTGTTATATAAATAATGTTTAGAATAAAGGCTCTGTGGTAACAGCCAGACCTGGTTAATCTGTTCTCTAGACATCTGGGGCTTATGCAACTATTTAACTGATAACCAAATTTATAACATGTGTATAAACTAAATTATTTTCTTAAAGGTTTGCTAATCAGGATTAAAAAAAAAATAAAGATCCATCACTGTATTCATATTAGCTCAGTCTGTATGCAAAACATGTTAGATTCATCAGATATCCTGCCAAGGAAAAGGACAGCATTATGAATCTGTGCAACTCTCATGACTATGTATGACAATATGTCCATTACCTGAAATATTTCATTTAATGTCAGTATAACAGCACATAGTAAGAATATTTCGGCTTGGTGTGATCTGGACTGTGTTTTGTTCCCTGCATATCTGGAAAGCCTGATACAAAACTGCCCTTCACTTTGCAAACCGATGCAAAACCATGGGTAAAACACCAATGCGGGCAGTCACAAAATTACCCCCTGTGTGGCTAACGACTGTTCGCATGGGGAAGGTAGAGCACATTTCCCCACACTGCTGCATTTGTCATATCATGCCAAAATCCCCATCTCTGTTAACAACATGATAGGATGGAGGTGTGCTGATGGCATCACATCCTCTAATTACTTTGCTTGATCATTTTGATAGGGGCCTTTTATTTTCAGAGGTTTGTTGGGTGGGAGGAGGAACCTGTTTTGGGTGGCTTTTTTTTTTTTTTTTTAAGTCTGAAGCGGCAGCGTCAAAACAAAACCATTTTTGTTTCATTTTGAAAACCAAACAAAAATTGTTACTTACTTACTCAAAATTCACCACAGAGGACCCCGGCTAATATATACATCTACTCGATCTGACCTCTTTCCTGTTAATGAATGCAGCATTGGAATAGAACTCAAGGATATGGCTTATGACCGGTGGGGCCTGCCAGAGTGATACCCCATTATACTAGATTAAGAATGACTCCCATACAGGAAATATCAGCCCAGGCTTTTTTCAAAACTGTTCCATGGGATATGTGTCTTACTCCTTCATGTACTTTCCTTGCAGCACATGCTTCAACCGTTCCCTAAAGGATGCCAAGCCGACTCTTGCGAGGTTCATCAGGTGACTTGAGCCCTGGCAGAATTGAACCTTAAAATCTCCAACATAAATTTCACAATTTTCCTTAATAAGAGGTAGAGCACACTCTAGACCAGGGCTGGGCAAACTGACCTGCATTCCTGATGTTAAAGTCTCTTGCCAACCAATCAGCTCTTGTCAGTTGCCAAGTAATGAGACAACCACACTGTTAACCAATATCAAGCACACATACACAGACACTTGTACTCTCTCTCTATCCCTCTCTCTCTGGATGTATCTTTGTATTGGAGAGAGACACCCACACACAAACATGTTGTCTGCATCAGAGAGAGAGAATGTTTGTGGTTTTCTTTGACAAAAAGACACACACACACACACACACACACACACTCAATCTCTCAGACAGAATCACACACACACACACACACACACATTCTGACACACACATTCTGCGGTTCGTATGCTCACTTAGGGCCGGATTTTAAAAGCCCTGCGCGTGTAAATCCGGCTGGATTTACGCGCGCAGGGCATTCGCACGCCGGCGCGCCTATTTTGCTTAGGCCGCCGGTGCACGCACAGCCCCGGGATGCGCGTAAGTCCCGGGGCTTTGTAAAAGGGGTGGGGAGGGGGCGTGTCCGGGGGTCAGGGGGCGGTTCGGGGCGGGACCGGGGGCGTGGCGCCAGCCAGGGGGCGTGGTCGAGGCCTCCGGACCAGCCCCCGGGTCGGGTGATGGCGCGCCAGCAGCCCGCTGGTGCGCGCAGATTTACGCCTGTCTGCCAACAAAGTTAGGGGGGGTTTAGATAGGGCCGGGGGGGTGGGTTAGGGACGGGAAGGGAGGGGAAGGTGCGCGCGCCGACCCCGGATTTTATAAGATACGCACGGCTACGCGCGTATCTAATAAAATCCAGCGTACTTTTGTTCGCGCCTGGTGCACGAACAAAAGTACACGCTCGCGCAAATTTATAAAATCTACCCCTCAGTAAGAGCTCCTGCCCCAGCACTGCCACATCATTATATAAAGCTCTTGATTGCTGCCAGTCCTTTCCCATTTCCAGGGCTGTTTTATCCATAGGGCAAATGGGGCACTTGCCCAGGGTCCAAAGCCTTAGAGGGGGCCGGCTTGATCCCATAAAAAAAAAAAAATTAAAATGGTAAAAAAATTAAAAAAGAAGAGAAGGTAAAATAAGATAGCTAACATGCCGTATTATCTTCTTTAGGTCTTAACAAGAATCGGCTGAGTCCATGCTTCGTAAATTGCGCAAAGGTTTTATATGGTGAGGAATGGGGGGGGGGGGGGGCATACTAGTGAGGTTTGCCCAGAGCCTCATGGATATACCTGAGAACTTTTGAGTTCTGCTCACTCTGAGATTTCTCAAGGGCTTGCGCATGCCGAGCCCTAGGGGAGTCCCGATGGCTTTCCTTGTTCCCTCCGAGGCCGCTCTGAGGAACTTTCCTTCCGCTCCCCCCACCTTCCTCCACCTTCCCCTCCCTTCCCCTATCTAACCCACCCCCCAGCCCTACCTAAATCCCCCCTCCCTTTATTTCAGGAGTTGCGCGCGCCGGCCAGCTGCCGGCGCGCCATCCCCTGGCACGGCCGCTGTGCCGGAGACTCTGTCCCACCCCTGGACCGGTGCCCTGCCCCTGGCCCCACCCTCTTCCCGCCCCTTTTTCAAAGCCCCGAGATATACGCACGTCCCACGGCTTGCGTGCATCGCCGAGCCTATGAAAAATAGGCTCGGCACGTGCAGGAGCAGATTTTCAAAGGGTTACACGCGTAACCCTTTGAAAATCTGCCCCACATTCTCCTAGAAATGGAGACCTGGCAATTCCTCTACATTTCCGGAGTCTCTGGGCTAAATCTGGAGAGTTCCCACGAATGCTCATAGAGGCTTAAAATGGCCCAGCCCATTTGCACCCTCACTCTCCAGGATACTCACTGGTTCTACAGCCAGCTACTCCTTTCAGATCTCCTGCCTAACCACCGGCGACAGATGCCTCCCCAACACTGCTTAGACACCTCCTTTTGGTTTACCCACCTCTTTCTGTGATTGTAGCTACCAATGAAAAGGTGTCAGCTAAATCCAAATAAATAATTAAAAAAAAACCAAACACATATGTATATTATATTTACATGCACTGTTGTGGTGCCAGCCAGAAGACTCTGCAAACAAATAAAACAGAAAAGACACTTGAAACCCATATGGCATCACAGAAACAGTAACAGCTCTACCTATGAAAAGACAACACTGCAAATATTACAGCAGACACTAAAACACCAATAAACCTGTGGCCCCCTACTTCGGTGTTAGGGCCGAACTGATGCAGGGGACACACCCAGTCCCAGGTCTAAGTCCCAGTTCTCTTGCACCAGTCCTTTCAAATCCCGGAGCTTGGATTCTCGTGAAGGGGGAAAGGCTTAACCTCCTGGGCTCAAGCCATTTTCAGTCTCCCGCCTCTCACAGCCCTCATGGAAGCTGCTCTCAGAAGAAGGCTGGATCTCACATTGGAAAAATGGAGGCTGAGAGGAGTTCAGAATAAATTTACTGTAACTTAATATAAAGACCATTCCAAAAATAGCAACAAAATACAAAGGAGAATGAAAACTCCAAATGATGTAAGTTCCTTCTCTTTTCTCAGCCTCTGAGCCAGTGTCCAGAATCCTTTCCCAAGGGGGGGGGGGGGGGTGACGGACGGGATGGGGGGACCCCAAAAACTCTTCTCCAAGAGCAGGGAGATGGCGGAGGGAAAAATCTCCCTCCCACTTACAGGCAAAACCCAAAAAACAGCTGTCCAAAACTAGTTCTTACTTATTGGACACTGCTAACCCCATTTTCACAAGGTGCAGGGACAAACAGTATCCAGGCAGCTGCAACTCTGCTTTAGCAAGGTGCAGAGCACAGAGCCACAGCCCAGGGGATAAAAGCCCTACTAGAATGAGAGCAGGACCAATAAAGAACCCACTCTCTTTAAAATACCAAATTCCACTCAAGCTCTCTTGGCACAAGTCCTGACCCCCTCAGAACTGGGCGGGCACTGGTATGGCCCAAACTTCACAGAAACCCCAAAGTAGCAGACAGGGGGCCTGCTTGGGTTCTTCAGCAGCTACTCTCCTTCCTTTCTCAAAAGGAACTACATCCAACCGCACTGCTCATGCTCAGAGACCAGGTTATATAGCTTGAGCTGGACCAATCCCAGCATTCGTCAGTGGGAAAACCTTAGGAATGGCCTCCAAAACCAAAGAAAAGGTGGTTAGGGATGGAAACGAAGTGTCTGTCACACACCTGTTAGAAAAACAGGACAAGTCAGGTTGCTATTGATCTCTACACAGAAAATATACACTAACAGCATACATCACCTTAGTCCCGTGCAGAATATATAGACCTTCACCAAATACAGAATAAAGAGACCATAAAGTATAAATAGAAACGAGCAGACAAAAGCTGAACTGGAAACCTCAAGAAGCCAGACTCTGCATGCAGTGCAACAATGGAAAAATATAACTTCACCATTCCTCATAAAACAACAATAAAATAAAAAAATATAGTACATCAATCATACTAATAAAACCTTACTAATAAAAAGAAAAAATATTTCATATTTCAAAACAACTAATGGATAGAACATCCAATAATTAAAAAGTCATTTTTTTTTTTAATTTCCTAAACAGCAATAAAATATTTCAAAATGGGGGTAAAGAGTTTATACAAACTTTTTCTTCTCTCACTCATATATACATACTCTAACACATGTTCATTATCATACGCACTCTCTCATACACTCATTCACACTCTCCTGACACACAAGCTGAATCACACACACACTTTCTCTCACATGCTTTCATTCACACTCATGCTCACTGATGCACTTGTACACTCTCACATACATGCTCAGACTCACATGCTCTCTCCTGCTTACATATGTGCTCTCACACACAAGCTCACTGACTCACATATGCTTTCTCCTGCTCATACATACGTTCTCACACAAATGCTCACTGACTCATTCACTCTCTCTCCTGTTTACACAAATCATAACTTATTCACACTCCCATTCACACACATACTTACTGACTCACACATAGGGGTAGATTTTAAAAGCCCAGCGCGCGTAAATCCTGCCGGATTTACGCGCGCAGGGCACTCACGTGCTGGCGCGCCTATTTTGCATAGGCCGCCGGCACGCGCAAAGCCCCAGGCTGTACATAAGTCCCAGGGCTTCGTAAAAGGGGCGGGAGGGGCGTGTCCGGAGGCGTGTCCGGGGGCGTGTCGGCAGGTCGGGGGTGTGTCCAGGGGCGGGTCTGGGGGCATGGTGATGGTTCGGGGGTGGGCTGGGAGGGCGGTCCCGTGTCCCCCAGCACTGCGGCCTGTGCCGGGGGATGCCGAGACGGTGCTCGCAAGTTACGCCTGCCTCAAGCAGGCATACCTTGCACAACAAAGGTAGGGGGGGATTTAGGTAGGGCTGGGGGGTGGGTTAGATAGGGGAAGGGAGGGGAAGGTGGGGGGACGCGGAAGGAAAGTTCCCTCCGAGGCCAATCCGATTTCGGAGTGGCCTTGGAGGGAACGGAGGCAGGCTGCGCAACTCGGCGTGCGCAGGCTGCCTATTTTGCGCAGCCTTGCGCGTGCCAACCCCGGATTTTATAAGATACGCACCGCTATGCGCGTATCTTATAAAATCCGGCGTACTTTTGTTTGCACCAGTTGTGCAAACAAAAGTACGCGCACGTGTACTTTTTTAAGATCTACCTCAGCCTGTCTATCATGGTCACACATGCTCTCTCACACTCACACATGCTTTCCGTCATGCTCTCACACACATGCTCACATTCACACTCACACATGCTCTCTCTCATGCTCACACACATGCCGACTCATTCACTTTCTCTCCCACTTACACACATGATCATTCCTCTCCCTCTCAACCTGTAAAGAGGTAAAATAAAATGTAAGTTTTTACTTGCATTGGTGGTAAGGGGGAATCCAGACTGGCCCCAGAAAAGTGGGGTCTGGGTGGGCTTTTGAGGGAGGAGGTGGCCCTTTGGTGTGGGAAGGTCCATGGGCTGGAAAGTCCTGATGCTGTTTATTTTTAAATTGTTTTTTAATATGGCTGGAAGATGAGGGAGCCGGGAGCACAGGAGAGCAGTGAGAGCATAAGGCATTCAGATGGTGACAAAACAGTGATGGGAAGTCTACAGGCTGCCTTCCATTGGCAAAGAGAGGGCCACTGTGAGGGGAAGTGGCGGAAGTGTTTCCTGCTGCTACTGCAGTGATGGGGGTGGGGGTTCAAGACAGACAGGCCCGGAGAGCCACCTCCACCACCACAGGTAAAACAAGGCAGGACTCGGGAGTAAGCAAAGAGGCTCAGGGGAGGCTCCTGCTGTAGAAAAATTACTTCTGCTGGGTTGGTGTTGTTCGCAGTGGTTCCACAGGCTTGGAGCCGCTGCGACCAACACCAACCATGCAACTGGCCTGACTGGCCCATCAGTGTATGCCCAAAGCTCTGATAGGCCAAACTGTTCCAATATAACCAGATCCTCTTTCATCATCTTCTTCACCCCTATGCGGTAGTGCTTTCTGCACAGGTCCACTGTGGCCACAGCCAGCCTACACAATAACACATGCCCCATTCAAATTACGCAGTCTGTGAAGTTCAAATGATCTAAAAGGGACTGCCTCTGTCCCAGGCTAACCTTGGACCCTGTCCTTGTGCTAAAGATCAAACCTCTCAGCTTTTCTAGTTTTTCACTGGGCAGCCTGGATGACATTTGCCACCTAGTCAAGTTCAATGCCAAGGAAAGTCAGTGCCCTAATCAGTCCTGTTATTTTTATGTGACTAAGGTATGCCAAAGACCACCAAACTGAAAGCTGCCATAAGGTTGGCACTTGTGATTCTTCTGGTCCAACAAAAAAAGTCATCCAGGTAATGCACCATATTTTGTTGTCTTATATATTTTATGAATGATTTATTTTAATCCATGTTGGAATATTTTAGATTACATGGAATAGAAACGATTTTTAAATAAGTAAATGTTTTTGTTCCCCATTGACCTGCATTGTCTCCCAGTACACAAAGGAACTGAACATTTCAAAAAGCATACACGAAACTCAGCTCTTTTTTGGCATACATTTGCCAAAGTAATATTCAACTTAGAGTTGGAAGCCCCGCAGTCTAAAGCTTTCCAGGAGAACAGGGAATGTCTGACTTTGCCATTCAGGTATTTGGGTCATAGACCGGTACTGATTCAATAGTGCAATTAAATGATGTATATTGAACTGAACAGGGTGGGGCAAAAAATCATTCATTGAATACCCAACATAAGAACATAAGAATTGCCATATTGGGTCAGACCAAGGGTCCATCAAGCCCGGCATCCTGTTTCCAACAGTGGCCAATCCAAGTCACAATTACTTGGCAAGTACCCAAACATTAAATAAATCTAAATCTACTATTGCCTAATAATTAAAAGCAGTTTATGGATTATTCATCTAGGAACTTATCCAAACTTTTTTTAATCCCAACAACACTAACTGCTGTAACCATATCCTCTGGCAATGAATTCCAGAGCTTAACTCTGCGCTGAGTGAAAAATAATTTTTTAAAATTTGTTTTAAATGAACTACTTGCTAACTTCATGGAGTGCCCCCTCGTCCTTCTATTATCTGACAGAGTAAATAACCGATTTACATTAACTTGTTCAAGTCCTTTCATGATTTTGTAGACCTCTATCATATCCCTCCTCAGTCGTCTCTTCTCCAAACTGAACAGCCCTAACTTCCTTAGCCTTACCTAATAGGGCAGCCGTTCCTTGTCCCTTATCATTTTGGTCACCCTTCTCTGCACTTACTCCAGTGCAACTATACCTTTTCTGAGATGCAGCGACCAGAATTGCACACAGTATTCAAGATGCCGTCTCACCATAGAGTGATACAGAGGCATTAAGACATCTATCATTTTATTTGCCATTCCCTTCTTAATAATTCCTAATATTCTATTTGCTTTTTTGATCTCCACAGCACACTGAGCCCACGATTTCAATGTATTATCCACTATGACACCTAGATCGTTTTCCTGGGTGGTAACTCCTAAGGTAGAACCTAACATTGTGTAACTATAGCAAGGGTTATTTTTCCCTATATTCATCATCTAGCACTTATCCACATTAAATTTCATCTGCCATTTGGAAACCCAATCTTCCAGTCTCGCAAGGCCTCCTGCAACTTATCACAATTCGCTTGCGATTTAACTACTCTGCATAATTTTGTGTTATCCACAAACCTGATCAGCTCACTCATCGTACCCCTTTCCAGGTCATTTATAAATATATTGAGAAGAACCGGTCCCAGTGCAGATCCCTGAGGCACTCCACTGCCCACCCCCCTCCACTGAGAAAATTGTCCATTTAATCCTACTCTCTGTTTCCTGTCTTTTAACCAGCTTGTAATCCATGAAAGGACATTGCCACCTATCCCATGACTTTTTAGCTTTCTTAGAAGCCTCTCATGTGGGACTTTGTCGAATGCATTCTGAAAATCCAAATATACCCCATCTACTAGTTCACTTTGTCCACATGTTTATTCACCCCTTCAAAAAAATGTAGGAGATTTGTGAGGCAAGACTTACCTTGGATAAAGCCATGCTGACTTTGTTCCATTAAACCATGTCTATCTATATGTTCTGTGATTTTATTCTTTATAACAATTTACACAATTTTTCCTAGCACTGAAGTCAGTCTCACCGGTGTATAGTTTCCTGGATCATCCCTGGAGCCATTTTTAAATATCCGGGTTACAATGGCCACCTTCCAATCTTCAGATACAATGAATGATTTTAATGACTGGTTGCAAATTAACTCAAATAGGTCTGAAATTTCATTTTTTAGTTCTTTCAGAACCCTAGGGTTTAAGCCATCCGGTTCAGGTGATTTACTACTCTTCAGTTTGTCAATCTGGCCTTTTTGGTTCATTTCTTGAGCTGCCGCATGCATGTTATAAAATCCAGGGTCGGCGCGCGCAGGGGGGTGCACAATTGTGCAACCTGCGCGCGCCGAGCAGCCTGCCTTCGTTCCCTCCGAGGCTGCTCTGAAATCGGAGTAGCCTTGGAGGGAACTTTTTTTTTGTCCCCCCACCTTTCCCTCCCATCCCCTATCTAACCCACCCCCCCAGCCCTAACTAAATCCCCCCCCCCACCTTATTTCGTGGAGTTACGCCTGCCTGCGTGCACTGCTGGCTCCCTGCCCCGGCACAGGCCGTTGTGCCGGAGCACTTGGCCCCGCCCCCGGACCACTGTGATGCCTCCTGCACTGTCCACGGCCCGCCGCCACGCCCCTGGCCAGCCCCTTATTCGAAGCCCCAAGACTTATGCGCGTCCTGCCGAGCTTATGCAAGATAGGCTCAGCGCACACAGGGGGAGGTTTTCAGGGGTTGCGCACGTATCTTACGCATGCAACCCTTTGAAAATCTACCTCATAGATAACTTTAACCTTAACTGGCCATTGGTTGAATATGGCCGGTTAGATGTAAATTATCCGGCCTCATGAGGCCGGATAACTCACTACTTACTCGAATATCTTCCAAAAAAGGTTGTGGGGCTTCCTGGAACCCTCCCCACCTAAATATTTTGCAATTTACCTCCCCCTACAGCCACCCTCCCTCTCCCACCCCAGGATGACACCCCTCCACCTACTCATTATGTTTAAACAGGGCCCCATCATCCTGCTGAGATTGCTGTGCTTCCAGTGTTAGATCACTGAGCAGAACTAGCCTGGCAGGATGATGGGGCCCTTTTTAAAGGTAACAGGTGGGTGGGAGGGTGTCATCCTGGGGTGGGGGAAGGAGAGTAGTTGTAGGGGGGAGGAAAATTGAAAATCTTTTAGGCATGGAGGGTGTCAGGAGGCCCACAACCTTTTTTGGATGGTGCACTACGAACCCGGATATCTCTGAAGATATCTGGGTTAAAGTAACAAGTTATCCGGTCTCATGAGGCCGGATAACTTTAAGTCTGCTTTAAAGCAGGTCTAAAGTTATTCAGCTAACCTAGCTGGATATCTAAGCCCCTCCTCGGAAAGCCCTCAAAATGCCCCTTTTTAATCTGGCTAAATTCTAGCCGAGTAACTACTTATCTGGCTAGAATTTAGCCTGATAATGGCTGAATATGAGCCAGGTATGCCATTTAGGCAGATAACTGTTAGATTGTCCATGTAAATGGTTTTTGAATATGGAGCCCCCTCCAGTCCTGCCTTGCAGCCCTGGGTTGCATCTGTGGGGATAATCCCTGATTCCAGCCTGCCAGACCAAGACACCAGCACATACCAAAATGCATAACAAATGACAGTTACCATCTACCCGTTCTTTATTCAGCATCCTTCACTCACAGCTGTCTTGTCCATGAAGGAGCAGCACTTAAAGGACCCTGGCTAAGTGCACCTTTCCCTTGCACACACTGAGAGGGTACTTGAAGAAAAAACTGAAAGAATGGTGACAGGTTTTGAAACCTGTGTTCAGTACAAAAATATGTAAAAATCAGGCATCTGGAGTACAAAAATCAATGCCTGTGAAAAAAAAAAAAAAAAAAAACCTCAAAACTGCATAGAGAGGCTTAAAGCACTAAAAATGAGCTCACTGGATGAAAAAAACAGAATGTAATAGAAACATTTATGAATCTAGCAGGTTTCAAAAAAGTCCATGAAGGAAACTTGCCAAAGGTTTTTCTTCCAGCATTCCACTCCTTTCCGTACACTGACACTGCAAGCGTTTTCCAAATTAATGGGCTGGTTCGTCATGTTCCCTCTCTGGCCATATTCAGATCTGGTCTAAACACTCACCTTTCCAAGACTGCTTTTAAATCTTATACCCTGACTCTTCCCAATGATAATCTTGTTGATTTTTTTAAATCATTTTGTTAATAAAATTTTTAAAGCTTATTATTTGACCTGTGTGTCTTCACTTGCTTTTAAACTCCACAGAGCTCTTATATGTGCCTTACATTGCTTGTGCCTCTGGTGGCACTACTGCAGTATAATAATATTGCAACCCTAGCCAGCCTTCATTCAACTCTGTCACCGAGGTTAAAACCAGTCCCCCCTCAATTAAATCCATGGACGTTAAGAACAAAACACAACGACAAATTATATAAACTTAGCTTTATATCTAAAACCCTTCTGCTACACCTGCATAAACCCCGTAATATTGCTAACCATAATATTTACTATGAAAACCTGCACATTGGTCCCTATGGGTAATCATATACACAAATCTGGGAAAACAGGATGCATGCAAGAATGTGGCAGAACTGGCAAAACAGGCTTTTGGAAAACTGAGACACTAGGGTGGTATCACTCCCTCTGCTGGTGTGTAATGAGGGCATTAACTAAAACAGAAACAGAACCAGAGTCCTCCTTAAATATTTTACAGCCTCAACATCATAACTGATGAGAATCAGAATCCTCCATTCAACCGCACCTGTACTAACCAACAACCCTAAACCTTCTCCGTGAGGACATTTTATCTGTAATATTATTGTGTAAGACTGTTTTTGTTATGCATTGTGCTTTTGCGTTCTAATGTATGATCAACAGCGCACTCAAAAAAAATAAACTCGTGTTTTTAATTGTTTCATGTTGTGTGTCCTGTCTGTCTTGACTAGATTGTAAACTCCAATGACTAGGGACTGTGCCCCCATATAGTGCTGCATTCATTTGTTATGCACTATATAAATCATGGTAATAATAATAACAAGGATACAATTTATTTTTCTGTAGATATCATCAGCTGTTGGTCCAGAACATCATGTTTCGCTCCCTCCTCAAACACAGTTTTAAAAAACACCATTTTTAACATCAAATTAGTCACTTCTGTCCTTTTTTACCTTAACCCCCTTTAGATCTATGATAAAATAAAATCTTTTCATTGAAATTCAGGATGTGATGTATAAATAATTGTCCTTATAGAAACAAAAATAAAAGTTGTGGGGGGGGGGGGGGGAAGATGTATCTATTATATTAATACTCCAAAGAAAAATATTAATAATTTTCATCTGCTTCAAGACTTATCTTTGCTTCAGATTTTAAAAAAATTACTGACCCTTAAGGAAGCCTGAGCTAGTACAGCGTCTAGGCATAAACAGAATGCATATTTCATTTACCATCCATGCTAATCCTTCTTTTTTATTTCTAATTGCATTAAAAATCAGATCTGTATCAACAAATCGCAGTGTGGCAAACATCAATGTACCGATGGGCTATTAGGACAGAGAGATGTAAAGGGTCATATTCCTTTAAATGAGCGCCAAAACAGAAGAAGGATACAGAGCCGGCTGCTTCAGGTATCAGCCTGTCACACAAAATGAATGCCAGGGCCAGGAGTCACAAGGTGACTGCACTCGGCAGACAGGAGTGATAACATTTTAGTGAAAAGCCCTAGGCAGGGGACAAAATATAATTTCTGGCCCCTTTCACTTTCATCTCTCCAACCTACTCAAAGATCAGGCCGAGGGGAGGTGGTTGAATGAATGTAGCAGCGCTGATTGTTCCCTGCCACACCGGCTCTCCCAGTAGTTTGTAAACTGGCAAGAGCAGTGCGTTGTTGGTATTATTGTTTTGTTTTTTTAAACCAAAATGTTTTTTTTAAGATAAAGGGGAGAATAAGATAGAGAAAAGAGACATTTTTAACACATCGGGTCCTGTTTTCAAAGGGGTTTTTTTTCTCATTCTTCATCTGTCAACTGTCAAAATAAGGGTGCACACACACTGGAACATTTACTGGTGGAGTTGCCAGCTTAAGGCAGCTAAATCTCTCATCTCTTTCACACAAATTCTGCTGAGATCCCCACAAATAGAAATTATTATACTACTGTACTTAAGAACCCACTTTCCAAAGATTTTGCCCATTAACATAGTCATAAAAAAGATATGTAAACAGGCACTTCAACCTGGTGGGCAGAAAGATTAATCAGGCAAAATGCTCTCCTTGTAGGAGTGTAATACTAAAATACAACACTGAGCCATCTTTAAAAAAAAAAAGAAACATGAACTTTTATTCTTTTCATCATAGTTTGGGAATGTTGCTTGCCTTCCAGCCTCGCAGCTGATGAAAGCAGATGCGTTGCGGCACCAGGCGGGAACGGGCTCAGTCTTCTTGGCACATACTAAAAGCCCAAAGTATTCCTTATGGGGAATGTATAACATTAGGTATTTTGTGCTCCAGATCAGGAGGAAGAGGGATGGAGCCTGAGTCAGTTCACTTCAAAATACTGCTTCAATAAATAAGCTTCCTTTGTTTGTGCAGGCTCTTTTCCACGTTGAAGGTCCATATAAAATGTAGTGAAAGGGAAGTGCCTGAGTGGGCTCCAGGTCCTCAGCAAAGGAATGCATCCTGAGGGCAAGGCAAGAAAGAGCAGCACAAATTCTTGGCTATAAACAGTGAAGGACAGAAAAATACACAATGTATAAAAGTCGTGTTTAAAAGATAATATAGCTCAAGGATGATTCCGAGGGATCAGTAGCTCTTTGATCTTAATTGTCAACACACAAGGTGTAACATAATCACATTTTGAAGCCTTAGGAATTCACACACAATTTCCTTTTTCATGTTTTCCGCCAGACTTCCTACACAGGTGTACTCACTTGTATTCACCCTTGTTTCTGCTGATTTCAGTCTTAACACTTATCCAATTGGCCATCTTAGGCTTCCAAATACCCCTTCATTCTGCATCACTGGACCTCTGTAATTTTAGTTACCCAGAAAGCCAGAATTGCTTGGGGGTAAAGGGACAGTGTCCTCAAGTATACTGAATTTGGGCTACTGCCCTAGTTAGGCCCAGACCTATAACCTGCAGGTAGAGATGCACATACAATTCAATATCAAACTTGATCCAGGGGAAGTTCAGCCCATTCTAGTTCAGTGAAATATTTTCATTTTCTCCAGACTTGCTGGAAAAGTCTGCCAGATTATGTATCAGCAGATCTGCGGGGAATTGAAAGGCATCTGAAAAAGTTGAAGGAGACTGAAAACATCCAAAGCAAATCCGCAAGCTCACAAACTCTTGAGCGCATTTTTTCAACAATTTCAAAACAATTTTTTGGAATCTGCTTTTGAATTTCTTCAAAAAGTTTCATCAAATCAGTCCAATAGACCTAAATTTACCCAGGATCATTGTTTTGAAGTTTTCCCCTCCCTACCTGCAAAGTCTTGCCTATGCTCCCCCAACCTAAAGAGAAAGCCAGAGAGGTTCCTGCCAAAAATATCCGCCATGCACTAATAATCAAGAAGGCCTTTGGATAAGTTCATGACATCAGCCCTTATCTAAGGATTGTCACAGACAATCAGGTGGGCACTCTAAGAATCTTCTGACACAAAATTTCAGTGTGTAATTCTATTAGTGAACTGGCAAATGGTATCTTGCATATATAAAGGCTGATAGTGTGAGCTGATCCAGATGCCTCCACTAACTGAATTTCACAGGCAATTGTCTGTCATTTGTACTCAACCAAAATTGCTATAAAAAAGGAGACGTGATTATTTTATGTTTCTCTGCAAACCTCTCCCAAGACAGGTAATTACAAATAGCATTTTGTCATTGTAACATGACACACTGTAATGGCATTGATTGCACGGCTGAAAATAACTTACTAAGTTTGGTATGAATCTGGCATCCGTGTTTCCAAGTTGGACACCAGAAAAGATATAAAAAATAAAATACAGATGTTGTACACTTTAGAGGCAGTAAACAACCTGAAACAAGAGCAATTGTTATGCTATGCTATGCTAGAGTTGCGGAAGTATAGGATTTCAGCTTGAAAGACTTCAGGAGAAGTCAGAAAACACTGTCCCAGGCGTCTGACAGTTACTAAACACTCAAATAGTCACAATTCTCTCTTTTTCCTAGAAGTACAAGTGGTAGCACACACAGAAAATTGATTTCATTACCAGGAGTCTGAATCTTGTGAGCAGCTTCAGACTTAGCTATTGTAAAATTTTTCTAAATAACTCCTAATTCAATCATCTTTCAAGCTTGTTCAGACATCCATTCATTTTTGTGCACACTGCTGTGTCTCATGCCCAGGGTACATGTGAGTGGCAGCAATATGTGCAAAGGTAAATAAATGAATGTACAAATGTTCTTAGAAGGTGATTTTGTATTATGAATATTTTTGATATACGACTAAATGTCTCAGTAGCTATGGCAGAAGCCTTTAAGATTGGCAACGCCGCTCAGAAGTTTCCGACCTGTGTAAATTTTTCTAGTTTTTTCTGGGTATTCTTCTAAAAGATGAGGCTGAGTCCCTTTATGGGCTAGATACAATGTGACCCAGCCAGTTCTGCAGTGACACTGTATTCCCATTCTTTCATTTACTGATTGATTATTATCCTTATTTGGGACAGGGTTTCTGCAAGTCTCTATAAATAAAGCGATCAGTACTAAGCCTTCCCCTTGCTCTGCCTTCTTTGCATGAAGAAACCTTCAGTTAATAAGAGGGAAGGTAGGCATGCCTTCTGTACAGGCATGACGGCAGACAACTACAACAGTTGAAGGCCCCAGTACTTCCTACTTGTGGTAAGATGCCCATTTGCCATAAATAGGAGGAGGACAACCCAGACAGCAATAAGGGAGTTAAACCACTGAGATCAAATTTAGAAAAAAATAAGGTTGTAGCTAAATTAACTGGTGCCTGAAAAAAAAATGTCTGTCAGGCCCTAAGACACCCCCTGGAGCCAACTCTTTTACTCACCATGCCCCCTGCTCATCGGGATACTTCAGAAGCAGCAGGCATTTGCTGGTCAGGAGCAGCATAACAGAAAGAATCTGAAGGACCATTGGATATTTGTTTTCAACCTAGTGGCCAAATAACTCACTAGCAACCATATTCCCCCACCCAACCCCTAAAAAGGGGGCCTGGTGGGTTCAGCACCCTTTGCAGAAGGTGATTATTCTTTCTGCTGCTTCAGAGGACGTGCTGCAGCTTTTAAACAGGGTTCTTTACAATCCAGCAAATAATCCAATTACCATATGGATGTAGTAAAAACCGGAATTGATTTTTATCTCATTTTTAATCACTATAGACTTCGCGCTCCCTGAGTAAAGGAAGGTTATTTAGTTGGCTGGCAATTTTCCATTTAAGGTGCTGCGGTTTCAATAAGGCAGCCAGGGATGTCTTCCGGTTCAGGTGACTGGGTCCAAGTTGGCTCTTTCCCTTTCGAGTAGGGGAGATGCTTCTAGTTAAGTCACGGACGGGAAAGATGGTTTTTCCTCTGGGCGCGCCCAGCAGCTGCCACACGTCCCCGGAGGTGCTGCTGCTACTTAGGTACTGCCAAGCCTTCTTGCCGCTGTTGTCCCGCACATTCACCTTGACCTTGAGCTTCTGCACCAGTAGTTTCATCACCTTCTGGTGCCCATGGATCGCAGCAATGTGTAGTGGGGTGTAGCCACAGCTGGACTTCACGTCCACGTCCAGGGCTACGCCAGCTTTCCTGGCACCAGTCACCAGCTCCTGGAACATGCGGTTGTCCCCATGCTTGGCCACCCAGTGCAGAACAGTGTAGCCGGAGATGAAGTCCTTCCTCACTGCCAGCTGGGGGTCTTCAAGGAAGAGAGCATATGCCTGTGTCCAAGAGCCTGATGCTAGTTTGACAATCCAGTCATGTTCCTTTGGGTCCAGCGGCACTGAAGACGAGCCCTGATGAAGGGAAGGTGCCCTAGCATTGGATTGCATTGGTTCTTTTCCAAGAGGAAGGCTAGGCGCTTGCCTTTCATTTGAAAAGTCACAGTCTGCTTTTGATCGTCTATTGCCCACAGGCTTGAATGCGATGGATGCATTTATAGCTGGGGCCAGGGCCAACATGGGCACCTGAGATCCCTTCTTGGAGCATGATGAATGACGTTTGCTCTTCTTTCTGTGAGCTTTGTCATACCAGTCATCTTCTGAAGATGATGCTTTCTCTTGCAAGCTTGAAACTTTCCTGTGCCGGTGGAACTTATGAGCTCTGGGAATTGCCTCGGCTTCCTGGTCTGTGCCATTGACCTGGCTGGCCTGTGATGATGCAGTCCCAGACACAGGGGCTGGGTTTCCGATGCCTTTCTCTTGGCGCTGGTGGTGATCCTTGGGCTGCCTTGGCTCCAGGCACACTGGTTTGCTGGCTCTGGTTTGCCCGGCCTCACTAGCAAACTTTCTTACACCGAGGCCGAGCACAGGTCTGCCTTGGTGCCGGATGCCCGCTTCACTGCTCCCCCCCTCCTCCTTCTCATCCCCGCTGTCACTGCCTTCGCTTTCACAGCTTCCTTGCTCCACAAAGTCTTCCAAATCCTGCCAGGCAAGCTGGCACCTGATGCTTTTGAAGACAGGCACATTTCTAGTCCATGCATCTGCAGCTCCCTTATGGTCCTCCGGTGGCAGGCAACTTGATAGCCACTGGGCCGTCTGGTGCAGCTGCGACTCAAGAGGAAGGAGGAGTGCAGGGGATGGCAGGCAGGGCACACCCTGAGACCCAGAGGCTGCAGAGTAGGCTGAAGTAATGGATCCACCACCACCGCTCAAAGCCTCCCAGTCCTGGCTGTAGGCACCTCTTCTCCTGGGTGCCTCGGTGTGTACGGAGTGGGACTTGGCAGCTGCCCCTTCCCGCCCTCCTCCTCTTCCTCCTGCAGGGGGCCACAAGATTTCGTGCCTGTGCCAGTGATCAGTCTGGCTGGTGGCATCTGGGGAGGGCGCTCCCTGCCGGCTGCTTCCAGAGGCTGGGGCGGGCAGTGGGGGGTTCTCCTCACTCTTCCCCGGGGGCTGCAGCTCCTCTCCCAGCAGGTCCCGGTAGCGGCTCCTCAGCACCACATAGGTGATGGTGGCACTGGGGGTGGCCCCCGCCCCGTGCTCCGGCCGCACCACGGCCACCGAGTTGACGAAACGCTTGAACTGCTCCCGGTGCTGCAGCCGCTTTTCCGGAGCCACGCCAGGGTCCCGCAGGAAGCGTCCGAAGTGGCGCAGCAAGACAGCGTTGGGCACCTTGCCCCCTGCCTGGCATAGGAAATCCAGCACCTCCTCCTGAGTCAGTTCCTGGGCCATGGTCCTTCCTAATCACGATGGGGGGGGGGGGAGAGGGGAAGCAGCCCCCCACCCCACCCCACCCCTCACCCCCTTGGGCAAATCAGACCCCCCATGAAAGAGGTAGAAGAAAGTCCAGCAGAAAGAAAAGAAAGGAAACACCAATTCACGGTGCCTTCCCCTGCCTTGTATCGAGGCGTCTTCCTTAATGCCCAGCGCCGGTGAGACTGTCGGCAACTCCCTCCCTGCGAGTCCCGGCTCCTCCCATGACACTGGGGGCATTGCTGCTTGGCCCTCCTCGCCCGCCCTTTCTCCTGTGGGGGGCTGAGTCAGGCAGAGCCAGGGAAGGTGAGAAGGATCCGAGAGAGGGAGGAGCAGAGAGTCGAGTGGGTGGCTGAGCAAAGACGCTCCTGCAGTACCAGGAGATTTCTTCCCTCCCTTTTATTATTATTATTATTTTTTTTTTTTTACTTTTAAAGATCTTGCATCGCTCTCCTTTGGCAAAGGAATGCGGCTGAAAGTGCAGGTTAAGTTAAAACAAGCAACCCTACGTGTCACGACTGGGTCCCCGTCCCCCCCTGCGAATCAGCCTGAAGGTGAATTGCATGCCATTGTTACGGACGTGGGAAGAATCTCGGGGAGGACTTCCAGCCTTCAACGCTGTAAAATAAAAAAGTGAAATAGTAACACAATAGCCCTTGCTTCATAACTTGCTGTCAAGGATTCTTTCTCTGACGTTTCGAGCATCGTGGCACTGATCAAACCTAAACATTACAAAAAAAAAAAAAAAAGAAAACCTTAACCAGACCCTTCGAGGTATATTTTCTACTAGTGTAACATCGATACTGCTTGGGTGATTGAAGGAGTGAGTCAAAGCCCTTGATGTTTTGGCTCCCAACACCCTGTAAGACAGCCATAGCTGCTGCTGCTGTGTCGTCTTCTTTAAATAATATTTATTGTTTGTGTAACACCCCACGTGTGCGCACATGTTGCTTCATTTGGTTGCAAGGTCCCTGCTTCAAAGCTTCAATGACTTGGCTGAAGGTCACCCAGGACGTGGGGGATGTGGGAATTAATTGGGCAGGGCTGGCGGTGGTCTGCAGGTTCGCATCACAGCGCAGTTCTGTGTGGCTACTTCATTACACTGACAACAGGAGAAATCTTATTCTATCCTAAATCCGCACGTTGAATTGCATGAAACATTCAATGTTATCCTCATAAAACAATGAATGAAAAAAAAAACAAAACATTGTTTTCACTTCTTATAGCAACAGATTTTGGAATCTGGCATGACAGAATGCTTAGAATTAGCGCTTTTAGTTTAGGGAGCATTATCACCCGACAGAGAAACAGAAGGCATCAGATTTGTTAAGCGTCCTTGATGAAAAGGAGAAAAAGTATGCTAATGCAAAGTGAAGGAAAACGTCTTACGCAGGAAAACAAAAACTAGGTATTGTTGACAAATTTACGCTTAAAACGCTTTGCTGTGATAAGAGGGTCGGTGTTTGAAAAAAAAAAAAAGGAGGCATTATACTATAGTTACTAAACTGTGCAAAGAGTTTAAAGAAATTTGTATCTATTTGCAAGGACAGGATAAATGGAATAACAATTCATTATTATATTGAGAGGCCAGGTGTCTAGATCTTTTTGCTATAGCTATTTAATATTTGTTTATATAATTGCATGTGTAACCAGGAAACTTGAAAAGTGTTTTAGATTAAATAAAACAAGAGTTTCAGTTACCCTGAGTCAACATAGCGTGTAATAAAGACCTGAGGTCAGGCGGCAGCATTTGGCAAAGCACAAGACCACCTGCTGGAGCTGTAGGTAAATAGTCTACAAGCAGATGCAAGTTTATCCAGGGACAATATAAATGGAGCTGCTCTGTGTTTAATTCACCTGGAATTCTTTATTCTAAAGACTTCCAGGTGAATTTCCAAAAGAGTTAGGCATGTAAATATAACATGCTGTCATAGCAATTTCCCCACATTGAGTGCCCTTACCTGGGTAAATCTTATGGACAATTCAATGGCATTGTATTGTAGCAATTTTCAAAAGCCCACTTACATGGGTAAAGTGCATTTATAGGTGTAAAACCCCAATTTTTAGCATGTAAATGCTTTTGAAAATTAGACTCTAAGGGTCTAATTTATTAAGGTTGTTCTCCTATTCTGCAGCTATGAGGTTGATGTATTAAAATGTGTTTGTACGTTAGGTGCGTTTTTTGTGCGCATTACTGCATTTGCATGTTGTTACCATACATTACTTGCTTGTTTTTTACCTGCTCTGTTTTGCACAGGCAGAACTTAAAATTGCTAATGTGCTAAAGAATCATGAAAACTAGCACATTTTGCATAGCTAATTTCCTATGCGTTCAAACACAAAAGCACTGTTTTTTGCAAAACCTAACTACATTTTGGGGAGGTGTAGTAAAGTTTATGTGTGATACAGTCCTCAATTTTTTTTGTGAATTTTAATGCAGTTCCCTCCCGCTCCCAGCAAACATGATTTGAATACTTTGCAAATGTACTGGTATCACGAAAACAAATTCTCACAATACCAGATCATTTGCTGCAGTTTAGTTCAGGGCTTCTCAACTCAGTTCTGGGGTTTTCAAGATATCCACAATGATCATGCATAAAGTAAATTTGCATGCACTGCCTCAACTGTATGTAAATCAATCTCAGAATTATTCATTTTGGATATCCTGAAAGCCTGAGTAGCTAGGTGTGTCCGGAGGATTGGGTTGAGAATCCCTGGTTTAGTACATCAGACCCTATTACGGGGGTGGCCAACTTTGGTCCTCAGCACAATCAGGCCTGGTTTTCAAGATATCCATAATGAATATGGTCAAGAGAGATTTGCATATTATGGAGGCAATACGGGCAAATCTCTCTCTCATGCATATTCATTGTGGATATCCTGAAAACATGACCTATTTGTAGCTCTTGAAGACCAAAATTGGCCACCCCTGCCCTATTGGAAAAAAATGTTTAGTGAATCAAGGGTTATTTTTAGCAAACCACTCAAAAGCAATGAATTTAGTTCAAAACTATGGCAATATTCATTCTTTCTGTCCATTTTTGTTATAGGGGCTCCAAACCTAGAATCATTTGCTGAATGTGGGGTTCACACTCAAGAGGCTCTCATGGGCTGCTTAGAAATATTTAGAATTATATTCCACTTTATGCACTTTTTTCAGTGCTTCAAAGTGGATTACATTCAGGTACTGTAGGTATTTCCCAATCCCCAGAGGGCTTACAATCTTGAGGCAATGGTGAGTAAAGTGACTTGCTCAAGGTCACAAGAAACAACAGCAGGACTTGAACCCTGGTCTATAGCCCACTGCTCTAACCACTAGGCTACTCCTACACTCTGCCTTTTATAAGCCTCCTGCTCTCATTATGACCTCATTAGCAGGTGGGAGAGACCATCTGCGGCTGATGGAGGGAGGAGAGGAGAGGAGAAGAAAGGTGGCAGAGGAGGAGGGGATGGGGCCTTAAAAGAAAGAGGCCACAGGTCTCCCCATGGTCTCTACACCACTTCTCATCACTTATCTCATAGCTCTCACACTTCACCTCGGTTCTGTTGCTTGAGTTCCATTCCAGAATCTTCAGGTCCTTCAGTCTTCTGAGAGCCAAAGCCAGCAGAGATGCTCACTGCTTGCTGCCCTCCTGTGAAATGCCACTGAGCCCAGGCAGCTCTGCTTTTTATAAGCCTCCTGCTCTCATTATGACCTCACTGGCTGGTGGGAGAGATCATTTGAGGCTGATGGAGGCAGAGGAGGAGGCTGATGGAGGCAGATGAGGACTTATTTTCAAGACCCAGGAAGGGGGCGGAGCAGCCAAAAACTGCCCTACCTCCCTAAAGGAAAAGAGAACAAAAAGGGATTTTCTTTCCCCCCCGGCACACTGTAGTGGGGGCAGTAAAAGAAAGAGGCCACAGGTTCCCCTGTGACCTAAACCCACTCTTCACCACTTACCTGCAGGTAGTCCACCTTGGTTCTGTTGCTTGTGTTCCATTCTAGAATCTTCAGATCCTTCAGTCTTCTGAGAGCCAAAGCCAGCAGAGATGCTCACTGCTTGCTGCCCTCCTGTGAAATGCCACTGAGCCCAGGCAGCTCTGCCTTTTATAAGTCTCCTGCTCTTATTATGACCTCATTAGCAGGTGGGAGAGACCATCTAAGGCTGATGGAGGGAGGAGAGGAGAGAAGAAGAAAGGTGGCAGAGGAGGAGACTATTTAAGGCAAGTTTGAATTATTTTATTTATATTCCACTTTTCACACTTTTTTTTTCAGCACTTCAAAGTGGATTACATTCAGGTACTGTAGGTATTTCCCTAACCCCAGAAGGCTTACAATCTAAGGGGCCGATGCAATAAGGGCACGTAGAAAGTGGGCGCTGAACAGTCAGCGCCCACTCTCTTAACACATGCATGGTGCCCCAAAGGGGGGGGGGGGGGGTGCCATGCAATATTTAAATTAGGGGGTCACGCTAGGAAGGAGGCTCTAAGGTCATGACCTTAGCGCCTCCTTCCTAGCACGACCTGCCACGGCTGCTTGTCCGCCAGTAATGAAAACGGCCCCCGAGTTTACCGGCGTCGGTCTTCATAACTCGGCGGTCTGCCAAGTTTTTTTTTTTTTACTTTAAAAAAGAAGTACAGAAAAGCAGTTTTTTCTGCACTTCTTTTCAATGCGCTCAGCTATTAACGCCTGCTCCAGGCAGGCGTTAATATCTGAGCAATAAATGTGCATCTGAGACGCACATTTATCTTTTTGCATTGGGAGTGAATGAATAATAGGCTTATTTACATGCAATGAGCACTATCTCAATCACTCTGTATTAGACAGGCACTAATCTCCTTATTGCATTAGGGGATTGATTAGCACCTATCTTACCCATGTCTAACTGCTCGTTAAGAGTGCACTCAGGATATTGCATCGGCCCCTAAGTTTGTACTTGAGGCAATGGAGGATAAAGTGACTTGCCCAAGGTCACAAGGAGCGACAGCAGGACTCAAACCATGGTCTCCTGGTTTGTAGCTCACTGCTTTAACCACTAGGCTACTCCAAAATATTTGTTTCTTTAGCTCACTGTTTTCCCTACTTCCTCCCCCAGAATTACCATGTGTAGAACACTGCTTCCCTTTATGGCATTACTAGCATCTGGAGGTGGAGGAATGATTTCTTTTGCCTCTTCTTATGCGCCTGTGCCAGATTTACCCACCCACATGGGAGGAGAGGGGGAGGCAGTGGAAGTGTGAATGACAGCAGGCCTCTCTTTCACATTCACGCTCCCAGTTGTACCTTTAACCTCTTTCTGCTGTCTGGCAACAAGGCTGGGTTACAAGCAGAAGCTGCATTCAGCATTACTCCATACCGAAAACGCAAACCACAAGACTGAGTGAAAAAAGAAATCAGTCTTTGGTTTTCTCAGGGACTCTTGATCTCTGTGGGTTGTGGTACTTGTATGTAATTCTGTCAGTGTTTTTGTGCTCATTTTGCATTTGTTCAGGGAGGTGTGATTTACAAATCTCAATTCATTCTGTGTAAACTGCTTGCTGGTGGGGGGAGGGGCTTCCAACTCAGTCAAAAACAGTGCCAGGAAGCTGGTACCATAAGCCTTCATTTGCAACTATCCAAACTTCCTTCAGAACCACGTACCACTGGCTTTAAATCTGTCCAACAGGTGTCGCCCTTAATGATGGCCAGGGCTCTCTTCCCCACCAGGAGCTGTGAATGCTGCTTCCTCAGCATCCCCAGCCTCAGCGAGCAGAAAATCCAACTTAGGGATTGAACCTGAGACCTTCTGCATGGTGGTGCATAGTGCTGCCAGTGAGTCACCTATAGGGTAACTTTTTAACTGCATTTTCAGAGATATAACCATCCTGTGCTGTTCCTTCTCTGTGATAGCATTGCACAGCTGCTTCAGCAAGCAAGAGGGACGAAGAACAATGTTCACACACTGTATAAAAGGAATACAAATGGATTTGCCATTCTAAGTTGTTATAAAGAACTGACTGTGATTATAAATGTGTGAAATGTCTAATTTCTGAAATGGTGAAGGCGTTTGATTTACTGAGTGTTGTGGCAAGAAAAGTGCAGGAATGTGGTTTGGGTGGCTTGTGGTTACGCAGTGGCAGCAAGATGACAAGAGTTGGACCTTTTTGTATTTTCCCCTGGGCTGTGCGAGTTAGATTTCCTGCTGCCGCAGTCCAAGGTTCAAAATCAGAACGCGGCAGGGGGCAGAGAGGGAGTTGTGCAGATGAAATCTGACACTGCCTGGAGAGTCACGCTCTCACAGGAGTCGGAGTGGGAGGGAAAGGTTAGGCTGAGAAGAGTGCCTATGCCATTCAGTTGCTTTAAATAGAAAATCCTTTAGGTGGCTACTTTCTATGGATGTGCTTTTCATTTCAAAATAACGCAGACACAATAGCAGCATTTGTCATTTTGTTTTGTATCGTTTTCAAAATAAAGCGCCAGAAAAATCCATCAATCCACAGCATGCACTATTACATTGCAGCATGCACTTAACACAAATAGGTCATAGATACATTTAAAGCAATGCAGTAAGCTATTTGCTCGCTCACACATTCCCACTAGATGTGTACTGTTGGTGTTTATATCACGTCTGTGGTTAGAGCAGTGGCCACAGACACCCTGGTCATTCTGATCATCAACTTCCTAGAGCCTGATGCCGGAGAACTTCTGGCAGGAGCAGGGAATGGTAGAGGATGTGCTGGGGCTGATGGAGTGCTTGCAGAAGGTGACCTATCCCTTTCTCTTTGTCTTGGGGTGTAATTACTTCTGTGCCCTGCCTCTCTCTAATTGCCTGGGATATAACTCCCCTTAGCTGCCACTTCCCTGTTCCTGCCTCAGTGGCGTGGATATATTATTGAGCCTCGACTGCCGCTGTCATGCTTCTGTCTTTCTACCATGGTGTGCTGATGTGAGAGAAACTCTTTTAACAGACTGAATGTGAGAATTTTGCTTTCACAAATGAAAACGGGACTAATGAGGATTTTATTCTGCTGCCTACTAGTTCACCTTTGAAAAACTGTTGGACAATTGTCCTAAAAAAAAAAACCCAACCCCTAAACCCTCCCACATGTAGGAGAAATCCATATAGAATACTAAATATGAGACTAGAAAGTGGAAAGGTAGGCCTTCAGGAGGGGCAGTGGCATATGGGGGGGGGGGGGACGCTTAGCTGCTATGTAAATAGTTTATATCTGTGTCTGCCCAATGAGAAATCAGCCTAATCCCATATTCTGCTGCTGTACTGTGCAGAATGTTCTCATGTGTTAAGTAAGGCAAGGGCATCACACAAGATATTTTTTAAAATATATTTATTTATTAGGAAATAAACTGAAATTACGGAGCAGGGAAAGCATGAGGGGAAAAAAGAGGGGGGCACCAAGGAGATGAGGAGATCAGGCCCTGGCAGCGTTTGGGCTTGGGCTACCCACTTAAGGAGAGAAAGCATCCTCTCATGATTGGCCAGCATCTTCTCACGGCTGGGACGAATCCTCTCTTAAGCAGACAGCAGGTCCCACACCTTGGATAGCAGGCTCCATGCCCTCAGCACTTCTGCAGGATCGGCTACAGAGCTAAGCCTCCAGCTGTTTCACAGATGGGCTCCTCCAGCACAAGCAGCCTGATCATCTGAAGGCTGATCCACTGCAGGGCCTACCAGGGCTCCTGCAGCCTGACCTCTCAGAAGCAAAACCGGGGGGAGGTAGAAAGTAGTTGGGAAGAGATGGGAGGGGGAAGGACTTCCTGGTGGCACCTGTTAGAAAAAAAAAAAAAGATGTCACCATTAGATCCTCCGATAGGTGGTAGCACATAGCATTTTGCAGAATTATCTGAGTAAAGCTAGCAGTCCAGGGAGGAAGCCCAAGAGCCACAAACACACTCCCTTCCCCCAATGTAGCACTCCCCCCCCCCCCCCACTAACGCACCCCACTGAGGCTTAACCCAGTAATACACCCACTGAGACCCCCACCCACTAACCACACTGATGCCCCCTATCCATCTGTTGTGGCTGTTGAACCAGTGACTGCTCCTGCTGCTGGCATTATCCTGGCACTGCCTGCTCAGGTTTCCGAGAGTTGCTGAAAAGAAGCATATGTATAGGGCAAGTTTTGTAAGAAATCTGTGTGCATTTTTTAGTTTTACTTTTTAATTTAAGAGATTTATAACCTGCGTGTTTCAAAAGTAGTTCATAGCGGTTTACATATTTTACTACATAATCATAAAAGGTTACAATAAAACATAGAAACAACAAAGGGTAGTACAATAAAGCTTGCTAGTTCTTTAATTCATGTTGGAATGCCAGAGTCTATAAAGGAAAGAGTAACGAGAGAAGATGTTAGTGCCTTTTTAAATTATTTGTGCATCGACGCGGTTCGTAGCGGCTCTGGTAGCTTGTTCCAAAGTCACGGGCCAGCAACAGAAAAAGATTTCTTTCTGGTAATGTCAAGTCTCGCTAGCTTAAGCGATGGAATGTCCAGTAAACTTTTGTCTACAGAACGATGTCTTGGGGGCTTGTGTACATGGAGAGTAGAGGTCAGCCATGTTGATAAATCATTGTTGAGAAGATTGAATATAAGGGTGAGAACCTTGTACTGCATCTCCCCCAGACAGGAAATCTGGTGCGATTGGTGAGCTAAGGGTATGGGTTGCACACAGTTGATTTCCTGTAAGGCAGGCCTACTATGAGACTGTACTGCCTGGAGACAGTCAACCCTTTAGGGGGCAATTTTCAAAACTATGCGGGTAGCTGCAAAGCCTGCGAGTACTTGTGCCTGAGGAATTTGCACTGGGTTTACTTTCCCTTTGAAAACTGCCTAGGGAAAAAAGTGCTGGCAGAGATTTGTACCTGCTTTGACTGGGGGATACTTCTTCCCTTCCAAACCGCGTGCACCCTGTGGTTTGGAAAATGCAAAACTCTGCACATCATCCCCGCCCCTGAACTAACCCCGCCCCTGAACTAACCCCCATCTCTGAACCCGCCTATGTTTTCCCGTGCATTTAAATCTGCTTGTTGCTCCTTCCTGTTTGTACTTTTATGCCTGCAAAGGGCGGGCAGTTTTCAGACTGCCGGTTTACCTGGGTAAATATCCAGTCATCAGGTAAATCGCTTCTGAAGCTTGCCCTGCCCGTGATCTGGCTGCCCTGGTATCGTCTCTCTGCCCTAGCAATGGAAAAGGGAAGCGAGTGTGGGAGGAGAAAGTGTTGGCGGCGCGCCTGCGCCGTGACTGACGGTGAAGGGGGAAAAGGTGGAGGGCATGGGAGAGAAGAAGAGAAGTGCCATGTGGGGCAATGGGAAAGCATCATGCAGCTGTGAAGAGGAGGCTCTGTGCACCAGCAGCGTGGAGGCTCGATAAGGATTATAACTGGTACATGTGGTTGCACGACTACTGGGGGAATGTGTGTGCTGGTGTGCAAGAGAGGCCCATGTGGAGGTGTGGAAGGTGACGGCACTGTACAGAGATGTCAGCTCTGTGGGTGGTTGAGCACCTTCCAAAATTAAGCAAACTCCTTCCCTTGTGTCCAGGGAAGGGTAATTTTTGTGTTGAGCTTCACTCCTCAAGCCTTTTGAAAGGTTGGCTCCTATGGTATTGTATGTGCATGCGGGATGGGGCGTTGAAAGTGCCTGTCAGTTCTTCCAGCCACTCGCTATCCTGGAGTCCGCGTTCCCTGGCCGCCTTCTCATGGGAGTCTGAGGCACATGTGTTGAAGCGCCGGAGGAGGGATTTCTAGGAGGCCAGGATCTCTGCAAGGTGACGTCACCTCCCAGGCCGATGGAAACAGCTGCTCCTCCTCCTCCTCAGCCCTGCTTTGAAGCACCACTTCTAAGGGTGAGAGGATAATTCAGTCACCGCACCTCTCTGCGGTCTTTAGCCCCAAACTGTGCAGGCACTGCAGTTTTAGGAATGTGAGCATCTGCCCTCTGAGAACTGAACTGAGACCGCCAACTCATTTCACTTGCAGGCCACTAAAAAGGCTCTCAGCTGAGAAAGATTTGGGGTCACCTCTACCCCGAGGTGGATTTGAACCAGTGACCTAGAGATGAAAGGCTGTGCAATCATGTGGCAGTTCACTGAGTCACCCAGTCTGCAGGGAAATAACAAATATTATTTGGCACATCTGAGAGTATCTGTTTAAAACAGATTTTTTTTTTTTTTGCAGCTATATGTGTCATCCATTAAATGATGAGTACATAGTCATAAGCACCCTGGCAAAGAAGAAAAGACTGATGCGTTAAAATTAGCTAGATCTTTGCAGTGATTTACATTGAAGAAGCATCACATGTGTGAGCTCTGTTTCAGTGAATTAGCAAAGGTGTGAGAAAGGGGAGAGGGGGAGGGGAGAGGGGAGAGATGCACTTTACCTTTCACAGACATTTGCCCAGCTCTGGTGAAGTTGCATTTTGTATCTCTGCCCCAGGGCAGACATTATCCCAGTAGAGTTCTGTCAAGGATAACGAGCAGAAATCTGAACCCCCAAAGTCAAAAGTCAAAACACAAATGGGGGAGGAATCATGCAAAGCCCTGGCACTTTATGAAATCCTCTCATTCCTTTAAAAAAAAAAAGAAAAATGTCATTTGCTCTCAAAATAAAAATGGAAACTTAAGAGTAAACTTAATTTTGGAACACCCACAATTTGTAATGTCTGCTCCATGCAGCACAGTTACTGTGGACAGGCTATAGTAACACACAAGGGCAGGGATTCCACTTACACGCCCTGGTCGAGTTACCAACGTTTTTGCTGACATGCAGGCCGATTCAGTAAAAGTCGCAGGAGAGCGGGCGTGCGCCCACTCTCCTGTGCGCATGATTCAGTATTTAAATGAGGGCCCGCGGAAAAAAAAAGGCACTAGGGACACTAGCGCGTCCCTAGCGCCTCTTTTTTGACAGGAGCGGCGGCTCTCAGTGAGTTTGACAGCCAAGGCTCAATTTTGCCTGCGTCGGTTCTCAAACCCGCTGATAGCCACGGGTTCGGAAACTGGATGCCGGCAAAATTGAGTGTCCGGTTTTCAACCTGCCAGCCGATTTTACATTTTTTTTTTTTAGTTTAAATTATTTTTTACTTTGGGACCTCTGACTTAATATCGCTATGATATTAAGTCAGAGGGTGTACAGAAAAGCACTGAATTGGCCACAGGAGATGTCCATAAGCCCGGAACTGCCTGCAGAACTACAGAAACTCCCCTACCACCCTGATCAGTCTTGGATCTAGGGACATAGAGACTGATTGAATCACTATTTAAGATCACATGCTGCACTAACAACCCAGTGTCCTCCACCCCTTTTGACGCTCTGGCCACCAATTCACTAACTTGAAAAGCCCCAAAGAAAGCTAGAATGAAAGCCACATGAAAAAGGCAACATTCATATGGAGATGTGTTATTATTTGTGATAATTCTGGGTGGATTCTTGGGCCGGTGGCAGATGACCACGCCCACGAGTGAAGATCCCGAGAGGGACCACCGTCAGGCTCAGAGTTGGGAGACAGACACACACTTAGTTCTTTTATTTAACTGTTTTAGAGAACCACCAGAGGTGGCAGTAGTGAGCTGGAAGAGCCCGGCTGGGCTGTAGTCCCTCAGGCACTGGAACAGCGATCCCAGGATGGCTGAGCTGTAGAGAAACTGAGATAGTGAGTAGGCAGAGTATGCAGAGTTCAGGAACAGAACCTTGATGGTAACACTCACACAATAGTCTCTTGGAACAGCCCAGAAGCTGGAATGAAGTAGGCCCTCGAGGAGCGAGTACCTGGTTCCAGGGAAAACTCTGAGAGAGAGAGATGGTAACTCACTGGTGTTGTAGGCAGTGGTGACTTCCTGGCAGAAGGTATATTCAGTAGCAGTTCCGGGAACGTGGCCCTTGAGGAGCGAGTACCAGTTCCAGACTGCAACCTGAAAAGCGAGAGAGAGAGAGCAAGGCCCCCGAGGAGCGGGTACCCCTGGTAAAGTCTGAGGAGGCAGAGTAGCAAGGTAACCGTCCCACTACCTGGAGAGAAACCTTCTTTTGAACTCCTGGGAAATGCTCAGTACTCCCCTTCTTCTTTTTCTACTTCCTCTTCCCTCCTCGACCCTCTAAGTGCTGGAAAATATCAGTGGATGTCCGATGCCTAATCTTCTTCCTAAGAGCCCTTGGCACATCCTCCCACAATTCTGAAAATGTCATTAATGCAGAAGTTCCCCTATCATGGCACCAGCCAAAGACGAAGTCCGCGAAAAGCCCAAAGAGGTCAAGGAGTAGGTAGATGACGAATCAGACGAACTAGATTAGATCTATCCCACTTTTTATGCTTGGACTGAACCCGCTTCTTATCCGACCCTCCTGACTTATCCCCTGCAGCAAGAGATGTTGTTGAAGCGGAAGGGACTGACATACCAGTCCCACCTTCAGACCCAGGTAAACCAACAGCAGTCAACTCACCCGAATGTGTCAATCTCAGCTCCGTCACTCCAGGATCCTGAGTCAGAGGACTAGGTGCATTGGTCACTGCCGACAATGGATCATTACACCATCCTTCCTGGTGAGAAGGTCCCGGACCATCTGACGAGCCTCATAATACGTCACTCTATGAAGGAGCACAGGAAGCTAAAGCAACAGGCCTGGCAAACCCCTCCATACCTGTACCCCTTTCCACCCTAGATCCCTCATTCTGAACACCCCAACCTGAATAAAATCCAGGCAACAGATGCCATCCACTCTGGCCAGAGTTACCAAATGAAGGAACCCCATAATCAGGCCCAAAGAGCAAATAGAAAGGGGGGTCCCCATCCTCCCCTACCCTGCAATCCCGGACTCAGGTGCTGTGCTGCAGATCCCTCCCCTATAGCGGTAAAATGAGGGCCTAAACCCTCCCAGGAACCTCTAAAATTACTAGCCATTCCAACTGGCGCAGGTCGAGACCACCCCCATGGGCTGCCCAAATACTCAGGCCCCCAACTTCCCATCCCTGTAGCTCCACAATCCATTGTACGGCCCGAAGCCCTCATCCCTGCAGGTCCCTTATCAATCCCACCACCTGAAGTACCCTCCCCAGCCCGCTCCACCGAGAGGGCTGGTAAAGGACAAACCTGAACATTGGCGGTGGTGGCAGCCACAGCTGAACACATCATGGAAGACTCTGCAGACGCTGGCAGCGCTCCTGACATAATTCCCGCACTGCCCGAGTGTGCTGCCGGTGCAGGGAAGGGGTGCGCGGCCTCTGCCGCAGAAACCCTTTCCCCATGCGATCCACCAGAAGTGCCGCAAGTACGGGAGCGAGAACATGCACCCCGTCCGCCGGGCCCTCCCCAACCACCCCCTTTTTCAAAGCCCTGCCAAACAAGGACGACTGCCGCATTCTCAAAGCCAGCGAATCAGTGCAGCATAACATCAGGCGCACTCACCGAGAGAAGGCCCGCTCCCTCAGCAGGTCCTGCAAGAGCATTAATCTCAGCACGACTCCTGGCCGCCGCAGCCAAACAAACTCTCTCCTCCGCAACCTCCTCTGCCACAACAGCTGCCTCCTCTGATTCCATTGCACGACACACCAACCTGCAACCAAAAGAACCGCACCACAAACCACGAAACCGCGATGCAGTAGCAACTGCAAGTGGCATAGGCCGCCTCTGTGCTGTCTCACAAGCCCTACAGAGACCAAAACTCCTCCCCTTACCCGACAGGCTAAGCCCCTAGGGAGCCAACCAGCTCCCAGCCCACCCTGGTTCAAATTTAAACTAGCAAGGACCCTACACTACCTGACTGCAAATCCAGTCGTACAATCCCCACCCCCACCCCATCCCCCTGCAGCCTGCTCATAAAGTGAGCCTGGCATCATATTACTAAGGGCAGCCGCGCACGAGGCCTGTCTACCCTCCCAAACTACCCAGACAAACTCTTTCATAGGGATTTCTGTATATTTAAAAATATGATGTCCAATTGGGTGTTTTATAGGAATATTCTGGCAGGATAGGTTAAGGTGTCATCATGATTATTCAGTTTAATTATCATTCTCCTGTTTGGTGGGGAGGTTGAGGTTGAGGTTGGGGTTGGGGGGTGGGGGGCTGTGGCATAAATCTGAAGGTTTGCCTGGGGTTTTTAATACCCTTTCTGTAGTCCTGGCTTTGAATATAATTGATCAGGGTAATTAAATCCTAGACGTGTAAGTCCTAATGGCAGAGGCAAATTGAAATAAAATACTGTTACTGAGATCGAGTCATGGTTTAATGAGTCATGTTAGTGGACTTCAGACATATAAGGAAAGGAAAGGTAAGCAGAAAAAGATGAAGAAATAGCACTTTAGGTAAACAAATATATCTAAAGCAACTAAAATGCAGGGGTAACGGGGAAAGGATGAAACACTGTGAGTTATATTGAAAAGGAAAATGGCTTTTGCATGTGCAAGAAAGAAATATACAAACCTCCAGCTTAGGCAAACGAGTAGGACAGAGGTTTAGTCAGATATCCATGAAATTGCAGTGAAGGGGGAGGTATTGCTGTTGGGGAAACTTGAATCTGATGGATGTTGATTTGAGCACTCCACCTGTACAAACAAATAGAGCCATCCTCAAGAGACTCTCCTCAGACAAATGGTAACAGAATTTACAAGGGAGGGGCAATACTGCACCTGGTACTGATAGAGGGAAAAGTGTTTCTAATGTCCACGTAGGTGGTCACCTCAACTCTTGTGATCGCCAGACAGTGGGGTTTAATATAAGAACAAATGGACACACACATGTCTACATCCTGGACTTCAAAGATAAAATGAGAAAAATTGTTAGAAAAAAAACTGAAAGGAGAAACTACAAAGGTAAAAAATGTGCAAGAGGCGTGATCATTGTTAAAAAATACTATCCTAGAAGCACAGTCCAGATGTATTCCACACATTACAAAAGGTGGAAAGAAGGCAAAACGATTACCGGCATGGTTAAAAGGGGAGGTGAAAGAAGCTATTTTAGCAAAAGATCTTCATTCAAAAATTGGAAGAAGGATCCAACAGAAGAAAATAGGATAATGCATAAGCGTTGGCAAGTTAAATGTAAGACATTGATAAGACAGGCTAAGAGAGAATTTGAAAAGAAGTTGGCCATAGAGGCAAAAACTCACAGTAAAAATTTTTAAAAATATATCCGAAGCAGAAAGCCTGTGAGGGAGTAAGTTGGACCGTTAGATGATCGAGGAGTTAAAGGGGCACATAGAGAAGATAAAGCCATCGCGGAAAGATTAAATGATTTCTTTGCTTCGGTGTTTACTGAAGAGGATGTTGGGGAGGTTCCTGTACTGGAGACGGTTTTCATGGGTAATGATTCAGATGGATTGAACCAAATCACAGTGAACCTAGAAGATGTGGTAGGCCTGATTGACAAACTGAAGAGTAGTAAAATCACCTGGACCGGATGGTATGCACCCCACAGTTCTGAAGGAACTCAAAAATGAAATTTCAGACCTATTAGTAAAAATTTGTAACCTATCATTAAAATCATCCATTGTACCTGATAGGGATGTGCAGAGGGATGCCATACGTTGCATTCGGGATTTGTATTCATCGGGGGGCAGATATGTTGCATTCGGCAAGGGGGCCCCCGATACGTTCATATGTTAATTCTTATTCGTTTCCCAGCTAAAATTGAATTAACTACAACCCCCCACCCTCCTGACCCCCCCAAGACTTACCAAAACTCCCTGGTGGTACAGTGGGGGGTCCGGGAGCCATCTCCTGCACTCACACCCTCAGCTGCCGGTATTCAAAATGGCGCCGATAGCCTTTGACCTTACTATGTCACAGGGGCTACCGGTGCCATTGGTCGGCCCCTGTCACATGGTAGGAGAAATGGATGGCCGGCGCCATCTTGTGCTCCTACCATGTGACAGGGGCCGACCAAAGACACTGGTAGCCCCTGTGACATAGTAAGGGCAAAGGCTATTGGTGCCATTTCGAATACTGGCAGCCGATGGCCCAAGTGCAGGAGATCGATCCTGGACCCCCGCTGGACCACCAGGGACTTTTGGCAAGTCTTGTGGGGGTCAGGAGGGTCAGGAGGGTCCCCCACAAGATGGCGCCAGCCATCCATTGTTCCTACCATGTGACAGGGGCTAACCAATGGCACCGTTAGCCCAGGAACATTGTAAGGTCAAAGGCTATCGGTGCCATTTTGAATAACGGCAGCCGAGGGTGTGAGTGCAGGAGAAGGCTCCCGAACCCCCCGCTGGACCACCAGGGAGTTTTGGTAAGTCTTGGGGGATCAGGAGGCTGGGGGGTTTGTTTAAATTCGCTCCTTTAGACGGCCAAATAATTCAGCGAAGATTCGTTGTATTCGTGGGGAATCACGTTACATTTCGCTTCCCCACGAATACAACGAATATGGCCCTATACATTGCAGATTACCAATATGTAGGAAACAAATGCACACCCCTAGTACCTGAAGACTGGAGGATAGCTAATGTAACCCCTATATTTAAAAAGAGCTCCAGGGGCGATCCCGGAAACTACAGACCAGTTAGCCTGACTTCAGTGCCAGGAAAAATAGTGGAAAGTGTTCTAAACATCAAAATTACAGAACATATAGAAAGACATGGTTTAATGGAACAAAGTCAGCATGGCTTTACCCAAGGCAAGTCTTGCCTCACAAAACTGCTTCACTTTTTTGAAGGAGTTAATAAATATGTGGATAAAGGTGAACCTGTAGATGTTGTGTACTTGGATTTTCAGAAGGCATTTGACAAAGTTCCTCATGAGAGGCTTCTAGGAAAAGTAAAAAGTCATGGGATAGGTGGCGATGTCCTTTCGTGGATTACAAACTGGCTAAAAGACAGGAAACAGAGAGTAGGATTAAATGGACAATTTTCTCAGTGGAAGGGAGTGGACAATGGAGTGCCTCAGGGATCTGTATTGGGACCCTTACTTTTCAATATATTTATTAATGATCTGGAAAGAAATATGATTGCGATGGAGAAGGTACAGAGAAGGGCTACCAAAATGATAAGGGGAATGGAACAGCTCCCCTATGAGGAAAGACTAAAGAGGTTAGCACTTTTCAGCTTGGAGAAGAGACGGCTGAGGGGGGATATGATAGAGGTGTTTTAAAATCATGAAGGGTCTAGAACGGGTAAATGTGAATCGGTTATTTACTCTTTCAGATAATAGAAAGACTAGGGGGCACTCCATGAAGTTAGCATTTGGCACATTTAAAACTAATTGGAGAAAGTTCTTTTTCACTCAATGCTCAATTAATCTCTGGAATTTGTTGCCAGAGGATGTGGTTAGTGCAGTTAGTATAGCTGTGTTTAAAAAAGGATTGGATAAGTTTTTGGAGGAGAAGTCCATTACCTGTTATTAAGTAGAGATGTGAATCGTGTCCTCGATCGTCTTAACGATCGATTTCGGCTGGGAGGGGGAGGGAATCGTATTGTTGCCGTTTGTGTGTGTAAAGTATCGTCATAATCGTTAAAATCGTGAGCCGGCACACTAAAACCCCCTAAAACCCACCCCCGACCCTTTAAATTAAATCCCCCCCCTTCCGAACCCCCCCCAAATGCCTTAAATTACCTGGTGGTCCAGCGGCACACTAAAACCCCCTAAAACCCACCCCCGACCCTTTAAATTAAATCCCCCACCCAAATGCATTAAATTACCTGGGAGTCCTCCGTAGCGGCGGTCCGTGGCTAAATCGGGGGAAGGGGGAGAGCACGAAAACCGGCACACTAGATCGTAAGGTCTTCAGCCGGCGCCATTTTTCAAAATGGCCGCCGCAAAATGGCGGCGGCCATAGACGAAAACGATTCAACGCAAGAGGTCGTTCCGGACCCCCGCTGGACTTTTGGCAAGTCTTGTGGGGGTCAGGAGGCCCCCCCAAGCTGGCCAAAAGTTCCTGGGGGTCCAGCGGGGGTCAAGGAGCGATTTCCTGCCGCGAATTGTTTTCCGTACGGAAAATGGCGCCAGCCATTCGCGTATGGCCGGCGCCATTGTCCGTACGGAAATTGGCGCCGGCAGGAGATCGACTGCAGGAGGTCGTTCAGCGAGGTCCGGAACCCTTGCGAGATTTCCGGACCTCGCTGAACGACCTCCTGCAGTCGATCTCCTGCCGGCGCCATTTTCCGTACGGAAAACGATTAGCGGCAGGAAATCGCTCCTTGACCCCCGCTGGACCCCCAGGAACTTTTGGCCAGCTTGGGGGGGCCTCCTGACCCCCACAAGACTTGCCAAAAGTCCAGCGGGGGTCCGGAACGACCTCTTGCGTTGAATCGTTTTCGTCTATGGCCGCTGCCATTTTGCGGCGGCCATTTTGAAAAATGGCGCCGGCTGAAGACCTCACGATCTAGTGTGCCGGTTTTCGTGCTCTCCCCCTTCCCCCGATTTAGCCACGGACCGCCGCTACGGAGGACTCCCAGGTAATTTAATGCATTGGGGGGGGGTTCGGGAGGGTGGGGGATTTAATTTAAAGGGTCGGGGGTGGGTTTTAGGGGGTTTTAGTGTGCCGGTTTTCCTGCCCTCCCCCTTCCCCCGATTTACGATTTTTTGACGATAAATCGGGGGAATTGGTATTGTATCGTGGCCCTAACGATTTTTGACGATTTAAAATATATCGGACGATATTTTAAATCGTCAAAAAACGATTCACATCCCTATTATTAAGTTGATTTAGAAAATAGCCACTGTTATTACTAGCAACAGTAGCATGGAATAGACTTAGTTTTTTTGTACTTGCCAGGTTCCTATGGCCTGGATTGGCCACTGTTGGAAACAGGATGCTGGGATTGATGGACCCTTGGTCTGACCCAGTATGGCATGTTCTTATGTTCTTAAGCCACAGAGCAATACTAGAACAAGAAGGCTTAGGAAGCCACAGAGCAAACTAGAAACAAGCTTAGGAAGCCACAGAGCAAACTAGGAACAAGAAAGCTTAGGAAGTCACAGAGCAAACTAGGAACAAGAAGGCTTAGAGAAGCCACTGAGCAAGGCAAAAGCAGAAGGCCTAGGGATGCCATAGAGCATACAGAAACATGGGGCCAAGCTGGGAGCCGAGCAGACTCTATGGCAAGGCCTTGAGCATACACAGAAGTAGGGTTAAATAGCTGGGCCCTGTTAAGTCATTAGGTCATGGAAACTATAGTTGGAGAGAGGGTAGGAGCAGCTTCCTGAGGACCTCTGGTGGTTGGGAGGCTGCCCAACAGGCAGAATCATAATATTGTTCATCAATTGCTGGATTAGAGCCAAGGAAATGTTCAATAATTTTTTATAATGAGGCTATCCCTCATCAGTGTTAAGAAGAGCCTATAAGAGAGCCCAGTGGCTAATCAGGGTCTCCTTCTTCAATCTTGTCAGCAGCAAAGTGAAACCAGTCTTATTTGAGTGCTTCCACACTCCTCACAAATTTTTCCAGTAAAAAAATTGTTTGTACAAGTTGTCATCCTGTTTTTGATTGTTCTCCCTGTTTTGCTTTTTGTAGAGGAAAAAATATTAAAGATCATGTTATTAATTCTGAATTTATGGAATGGTCATCTTCCAATAATATGTAGGGGGACATTTTCCATGTGATAGATGTTCTATTTCTAGGCAATCGTTTGTAGGAACACACCTTTCTTTTCCGAATTGCTCACATTATTAATTGTGTGTCAAGACTTCATGTGAAACAAGTGGTGTTGTCTGTGATATTTGGTGCCTATGTAATCTTTTATATATCTGCATGACTAAACAGGAATTACAAGTAAGGATGATTGAACATTGAAGTTCCATTACTCAACAACGAACGAGTGCTGCCCTTTTTCAACATTGCATACAGGCTAAACATGCCTTTCAGGATTTTACATTTTCTGTTTTGGACATACCTCACCCTAGATCTCAGGGCAGTAACTTTTACCTATGTTTGTGTAGATGCAAACAAAAGCAGATATATTGTTTAGACACTGTTGGGTCTTAACAAAGATATTGATTGCTCAGTATTTTATTGAGTAATTTTCTTTTTGGTTTTTGATTGTTGTGTTCTGTAATACTGTTTTGTTTCATGTAATTGGCTAGACCAGGTTTATGCACTGTGTGATTAGTCAGCTGTTTATTTTAAAAGCAGGAGGAGTTCAGCATCTCTTTTCAAAGCATCACCATGACTTGAATATGTGAGATCAGATGATACTGCAGAGGGGTATGATCTTAGTTTGTTTGATTTTTGTGTTATTTTTATAATTGCTAGTTTTGTGAATATTTAAAAAAATAACCTTTTTCAGAAGCACATATCTTTGACTTCAGATGAAGAGAACGAAATTGTCGAAACACTGGCCGTGTAGGGTGTTCTTGCAAGTGGAAGCACCATTGTGCAGTTTTTGTTGAGAGTTGATAAAATAAGTACATTTTTTACTTGAAAAGTGGAACTAGTAGATGATAATTGAGAACTTGCGCTGCTTGCTGATATTGTTTGAAGCCCATAGTGGCCAAGAAACAGAGATTAAAATTTATAGCATTATCATTGCAGTTCTATACTAATTTTGAGAGTTTCTCTTTACACTTCATTGTTTTATTTTTGGTTATGTAATTTTATATCATTTATAAAATGAAACAACACAAAAACAAAATTTAGGGTTTTTTTTTGTAAATTTGTGTTTGCAAATAGAGCACACTAAAATGTTTCATTGTACACTAGTGACAAATAGTGTATGCTAAGGAGCCTAGCACATTCATGGCTGAGACAATGATAGTCCCCTATCCTAGGACCACCATCTTAAAGAGAGCCACAAGGCACTCATGAATATCCTCCCCCCCCCCTCACACACACACAGAAAGTAATACCTTGTGGCCCATGGGACAGGGTCTCCTGTGAACCCCTCCTCCCCACCTGGCACATCGATATGCAAGCGGTGGTCTCGAGAGTAAAAGCTGCCCCACTGTCACCCTGTTGATTTACCCTGCCCCTGGCCTCCCAAACCAGCCAGCCCAAACTTTTCCAAAAGCTCTTCTAGAGTTGCCCCCATCCCTCCCCCCAACCACCGGACCCCCCTCAATTTACCCAGAATGCAAAGGAGGCATCTCCATTTGCTCCGTACTTTTGCCCGCAGAGGGTGGGGGGGGGGGGGGACAAAAATCAAGCCTCATTTTACATGTGTTTACATGTGGAAAAACATCTGAGTATTGATCCTTTGAACACTTACACAAGGTTGCACATAAATTAGAAGATAATGTTGTTTTAGTTACTGAAAAATAAATTAGAGCTTCTTACATGTAAGGTTCTCAAACGTCATTGAATTTCCTGGACATATTAACCTGAATACGCTGGCAGCTGGGAAAGGTTATTTAACATACTGTAATGCAAATTCCTAAAAAGAACATACTGAATTGATGTGTCCATATTCGCTCAAAAGTTCAAACTAGATACATGTCTCAAACCAGGTAATGCCCAACCTTCACCTATCAGGATACCTACTGAAAGTTCAGAAAAATTCCATATTAGGAGTTACCACCCAGGAAAAAGCTCTAGGCATCATAGTGGATAATACTTTAAAATTGTCGGCTCAGTGTGCTGCAGCAGTCAAAAAAGCAAACAGAATGTTAGGAATTATTAGGAAGGGAATGGTTAATAAAATGGAAAATGTCATAATGCCTCTATATCGCTCCATGGTGAGACCGCACCTTGAATTCTGTGTACGATTCTGGTCGCCGCATCTCAAAAAAGATATAGTTGCGATGGAGAAGGTACAGAGAAGGGCAACCAAAATGATAAAGGGGATGGAACAGCTCCCCTATGAGGAAAGGCTGAAGAGGTTAGGGCTGTTCAGCTTGGAGAAGAGACGGCTGAGGGGGGATATGATAGAGGTCTTTAAGATCATGAGAGGTCTTGAACGAGTAGATGTGACTCGGTTATTTACACTTTCGAATAATAGAAGGACTAGAGGGCATTCCATGAAGTTAGCAAGTAGCACATTTAAGACTATTTGGAGAAAATTCTTTTTCACTCAATGCATAATAAAGCTCTGGAATTTGTTGCCAGGGGATGTGGTTAGTGCAGTTAGTGTAGCTGGGTTCAAAAAAGGTTTGGATAAGTTCTTGGAGGAGAAAACCATTAATGGCTATTAATCAAGTTTACTTAGGGAATAGCCACTGCTATTAATTGCATCAGTAGCATGGGATCTTCTTGTTGTTTGGGTAATTGCCAGGTTCTTGTGGCCTGGATTGGCCTCTGTTGGAAACAGGATGCTGGGCTTGATGGACCCTTTGTCTGACCCAGCATGGCTATTTCTTATGTCTTATGTTCTTGAGGGACATGGTGAAAACTGGAACCACAAGTTTTATGGTAGCAAGCACAGACTGTGCACCGAAAGGGGTTATCACAAAAAATAAAGAATAAAACTTTGTCTCGGGCTGTTTCATTTACTTCCCGCTTTACTGAAGTAACTCTTTTGTTTTTGTTCTTATTTGTTTGATTTATATTCTGCCTTTCAGGCCCTTCAAAGCAGATTACATTCGCCAGAGGGCTCACAATCTAAGGGGGCCCTGTTTACGAAAGGTTTTTTGCCAGTCTGTATTTTTGGGAAAAATGCTTAGTAAACTAAATAGGACCCTAACTTTGTACCTGAGGCAGTAGAAGGTGAAGTTACCTGCCCAAGATCATAAGGAGTGGCAGCAGAATTTGATCTGGTCTTCCCAGGCCATTGCCCTAACCAATAAGTTACTCTTCCACTCCATATTGTAGCCCTCCTACCAAGAGCAAGCAGTTATCTGTGGGGTACACTGAATGCTAAGGCTTAGTCTGGAATCCTGGAACCCTGGCATGGACGTGTGGAAGGATTAACCTCCAGGGCCCAAGGAGACACTTGATGTTCTAGAAATAAAAGTCTGTGAAAAAACATGGTGAATTGATAAAAGTGGCAATTTACAATCTATGGCATGAGAAGTACATGAGAAGTTTTACTGATACTTGCTGGTGCATCCTCTTGGGATCCTCTTCCTCATTTGGTGTTTAAAAGGCTCCCTTTGAAAGATGTTGGGCTCCCAGATTCCCAGGAACTCTGATGTACCTGAATACCCAAAGCTTGATATTGTCCTACACCTCTTTCTCCTCCTTCTCTCCTCCCAGACTCCTTTGGTCTCCTGGATGACCGGAAATAGAGCACCAGATGGGTGGCTGATTTCCTTCTTCCTTTTCCCACATGTTGGGTCACCTCTGGATAGGCTCCTGACCCTTCTCTTTTCACCGGCTGCTGTGGAGATTCTTATTCACCACGAACCCAGACCAGGGTCTTCTTCCTCCAATAGAAAGGTAGGCCCAGGGTGAATAGTTTACTCCCTAAGAGTAACGATATTTTCCACCCAACTGGTCAAAACTGGAATGATTACTTATAGTGAAGCACAAAAAGCACCATCGCAGGGGACAGGCTTTGTAGCCTTCTTCATTCACTATAGCTGACACCTGTGGAAATTCCCCAGCGGTCCCTATAAATTGCCCAACCTCCCCGCCCCCAGCATAGCTGGCCCTCTCTCTCTCTCTGAGCCCCAGTACAGCCTGCTCAACCCTACCACAGCCTGGCCTCCCCTCCCCCCTCCATAGGAGAAGCACAGTCTGCCTTCCCTCTCTCAGTCCCAGCCCAGGCTATCCCACCCTAGCTCCAGCAGCAGCTCGGCTACCTAAGGAATTTCCCCAGAGACTTCTATTGTGCTCCTCCCTCCAGACCCAGCGTTTTACCCTCCCCATCTGGGTTAACAGGTGTAAGTCTCAGCTATCTGGTGCTTGGCGTGCACAAGTATTTTAAAAAACGAGATATGTGCACACATCGGCCAATTGTATCAAATACTTGCCTCCATACATAAACTGAGGGTTATTAAGCACACATATTACAATTATTTAACACATAAAATATATGTGCATGCTTTTATAAGATAGGTGTATATAATAATTAGGGATGTGAATCGTTTTTCTGACGATTGAAAATATTGGAAGATATTTTTAAACTCGTCAGAATTCGGGGAGGCCCCGAACCCGATAGGAAAACCCCATGAAATTTTTCATGGGGGTTCTCTTATTGTTTTGGGGTGGGGCGGGAAGAAAGGGCACTTAAAAATAAACCCCAAACCCACCCCGACCCTTTAAATTTAATCCTTTGGCATCCCCCACCCTCCGAATTTTTAAAGTACCTGGTGGTCAAAATGGCACCAATGACCCTTTGCCCTTAGCATGTGACAGGGTATCTGGCCAATGGCACTGATACCCTGTCACATGCTAAGGCAATGGCACGGATACCCTGTCACATGCACACCTCCTCTTGGGAAAGCAGAACAAGCCAGACTGCTATAGATCTCTACAGAGAAACTACACCCTAGCAGAATACCTCACCTAAGTCACATTCGCAGAACACAGACAGACCCTCACCAAATACAAACTAAGGGACCACAAATTAGAAATCTGCAGACAATAACTGAAATCTTTTCTCTGCCATCCATTCCAACCTCCCCCTTCCCCTCCTGTTCTTCCAAGCTGCCTGGGAGGGAAAAGGAAAATGGGATGGGGATGGGGATGGGGATGGGGGGAACACAGGAAGGGAAGTTTTGGATTTCCGAGCAGAATAGCTTTCTACTCTGTGAAAAACCAGCATCTCCCCCTCCCCTCCTGACCCCTTGCACCACATACTAAACCCTGAGAATGCAGCTGAAAGCTCAAATCCTGTGAAGACAGAAAATGAGTAAAACCACTTTAAAAAACCTAAAACACAAAAATAAACAAAGCCATATGTGTGCAAAGGAAAATTTGAAGACAAAGTGATTAAAAGTTTTGATTGCAAAGTGAGTTTATGTGGCTGTCAGGACCGATTGTTTTGCAGTGGCTGCTGTTGTTCTATGCCCTCCTCCTCCCCAGACGCTGGCCTTAGTTGACTGCCTAATGTGCCTAATAGTGGTCTTCTACATGTTGCTTCTTCCCTTGTTTTCTCTGGGTATACCCTCATAACGAACCCCCCTCCCCCATCCTCTGTGTTGTCTACCAAGCTAGTTTGTGAGACATACCCCATGTATTCACTTTCTTCACTTGTTTGTTGGGGTGACAGCTTGATTCACCCAGTATCCATCTGACATCCCCACCCCGGCCGCATAGTGTAAACTCTTGCAGTATACGTGAATTGAATCATCATTAATGGGAAGTCTCTGTAAACATACATGAACTTTCTTGTATGAGAAAAGAATAGGGTTAGCATAAAATTCACAGAATGAAAATAAAACTTTCAAAATGCCTCCATTCCAAAAGCGCCAGAGTCTGCAGGGTTCTTCAAGCTCCTACTAGGACTTTCATGGAAGCTAAATGCACTTTTGGCAAAGAACAAAGCCGTCAGCTGGTGATCTAGTAAGGAAAACATCACCCTGGGTGTGGTGGAAATGACAAAGAAGAATGAAAACTAACTTGAAGGTAGTAAGAATGTTACAGTCCCTTGATACTGGAATGCAGATGCTGTGGCTAGTTCTTCGCTTTGAAGTCTATCTCTCATTTCTGACCTCTGTAACTTGGGCATTCACAAGCTGGTCCTAACATTTCTCCCTCTGAGTCTTGGCTCAGTGTGATTCCGAAATTCTGAGATACACCCAGTATTTGCTGAGTATCAGGAAGCTCGGTTTATGAGGACAGTGATTAACGCTAGAGTTGTAGACTTTGGTGAATCTGTATATTTCTTGCATCATTTTTTGAGGTCTGACCCATTGGTGCAAGTGAACTAAGAAAAAACAAATAATCCTCACTGTTGCTTTCATTTTCTGACAGTGAGGCTGACAAGATATTCTATGTGTGTACTACAAAAAACATAGACATCAAAAGGGCCAGACACTGAAAAATTTGAATATTTTCTAAAATAATGTTGCACTGGAGGTGGACCCTTGGCCTGGTGCAGGATTGATACGGCCCTCTGGTCGGACCCAGAGAGCGCCTGCCACCAGGAGGCGGAGCATACAAGTAGAAAGAGGATAACTGGAACTTCACCAATAACAGTCCGGGGTTTCCGCAGGTTGAGCCCTTGGGTACCTGGACTGCCTGGTGGGCCTCTGGTGGTCTCCCGGAGAGGTAGTGGAGGGGTGTGCCCACCACGAGCAAGGGTGCACGGCTGATGCAGAGGGAATGAGCTAGACCCAAACTGGAAGCACCGGAGACCTCAGAGAGGCAACAGTTCAGGAAGTTTCTCCGAGTGAGGCAGGCAGCGCCTGTGGGTCTAGCCAAGTGGAAGCCACAGTTGTTTTCCAAGCAGGTTGGTCTAATGGTCACAGAAGGCCAGAACAGAGTGTCTGAGTGATGTGCAAGGGTCAGAGACAGAATATCAGTCCAAGAGAGGTCAGCCAAAGCAGGGGTCAATACCAGAATCAGTCTGGGCGTAGTGAAGGCAAGTGAGGGTCAGTTCCAGGTGGCAGGCAAGAGAATGGTCAGGCAGGCAGTGGTCAGTTCCAGGCGGCAGGCAAGAGAATGGTCAGGCGGGCAGTGGTCGGTTCCAGGCGGCAGACAAGAGAATGGTCAGGCAGGCAGAGGTTAGTACCAAAGGTCAGTCCGGATAGGTACTACCTGAGGAGGAGACAGGAACACACTGAGCCACTGGGAACAGAAGAAACAGGAACACGGAGATGCTGGAACAGGAGACACTGGAACAGGAGACACTGGAACAGGAGAACATTTGGAACATGAAGGCAAACTAGCACACCAACAGTGTCGACCCGATTGCCAAGGCGAGGTCCTGGGGAAAGGGCCTCGCTTTAAATAGTAAATTTATGTGATGTCATCGGGGGGCACAACCATGGGTTTTCCCGTCTTGGGCCCTTTAAAGGGCTGCACGTCGGCCGTGCGCGTGCCTAGGAGCGTGGCCGAGGATGCCGACGATGCAGAGCCCCAACAGGAGCTCCGCCATGAGGCCTGTGAGGAGGATGGTGAGTGGAGACCCTGAGGATGCCATGAACTGGCTGCGGCAGCAAGGGAGGGGTGCCCAGTGCTGGTCAAAGGGAGTGCGAGGTGAGTAGGCCCGGCTGCACAACAGTACCCCCCCCCCCCCTTCTAGGCCTCCCCCTTACTGGTCTAGGTTTCTCTGGGTGGTCTCGATGGAATCCTCAAAGCAGGTCTTTATCGAAGATGTTGTTAGAGGGTTCCCAAGAGTTTTCATCTGGGCTGAAACCCTCCCATGACAGGAGGTACTCCAAATGGCCACGGCGGCATCAGACATCAAGGACCTCCTTGACCTGCAGGGTGTTCTCATTTCCGCCGTATAGTGAGTAGGAGGAGGAGGCCTTTGGGAAGGCCAGAACAGGACTAAAGGCTTAAGCAATGACACGTGGAACATGTTGTGGATTCCCAATGGAGGCAGGGAGTTGTAGCTGGTAAGTGACTGCTCCAATGCGTCGAAGAATAGGGAATGGACCAATGAATCTGGGGGCTAGCTGTTGAGACGGCAGTCGTAGTCGAATGTGTTTCATACTGAGCCAGACCTTTTGGCCAGGCCGGAACAGCGGTGCGGCCCGACGATGGACGTCTGCAAAGTGTTTGGCTCGCTCAGCTGCTTGGCTTAGTCTCTCTTTTACCTGGTTCCAGAGCCTTCGTATAGTTTGTGCTGTAGACTGGGCTGCAGATGAAGGTACACTGAGTGGGACCGGTAGGGGTAGGCGTGGTTGGCCACCAAAGACTACCGCAAAAGGTGAGACATCAGTGGCAGAGGTGATGTGGGTGTTATGGGATAGTTCTGCCCATGGCAGGTGGTCAGCCCAGTTATCTTGCTGGTTGTTGACATATGATCGCAGGAATGTTTTCAGGGAACGATTTGTCCTTTCGGCTTGGCCATTTGCTTGCAGATGATAGGCTGAGGTTAAGTTTAATGTAATATTGAACTTTTTACAAAGGGATCTCCAATAATTAGCAGCAAATTGAGGCCCTCGATTGGAGACAATTTCTTGTGGTAGTCCATGCAGACGAAAGTTAACACGGTTAAGAAGAATCTAGCTAGTTCTGGAGCTGAGGGGAGACCAGGTAATGGGACAAAGTGGCCCATTTTTGAGAAGCAGTCAATAATGACCCAGATTACAGTATTTCCTATTGAAGGAGGCAGGTCCATGATAAAATCAGTGGAGACCAGGGTTCGGTGAGCGCAGGAAGAGGATGGAGGAGGCCTCATGGGCGGCCAGTCAGGGGTTTTTGCTGTGTGCAAACCGGACAGGAATCCACATATTCGCAGGAGTCTTTTACCATACTAGGCCACCAATAGTGCCTTCGAAGCATCTCGAGAGTCCGGGCTCGGCTGGGACGACTGGCCAGCTTAGTGTCATGAGCCCAACAGAGCATGCGCTCATGGAGATGACGGGGGACCACCTTCTTCCCTGCTGGTACCGTGGTGGTTACTACAATTGATATGCAAGCTGAATCGATGATGTGCCTAGAAGTCTCAGGTGTATCTTATGGCTCGACGGAGCAAGAGAGCGCATCTGCCTGCAGGTTCTTAACTGCCGGGCGATAGCAGAGCTCAAAATTGAAGCCTTCATAGAACAGAGCCCAGCGGACTTGTCTGGGGTTAAGTAACTGGGCTCCTTTAGGTGTTCTAGATTCTTGTGGTCAGTGAATTTGTGTGTGCCCCTTCCAGCCAGGGGTGCCACCCCTGGAGGACTAGTTTCACGGCTAGGAGTTCATGGTCCCCTATAGTATAATTTTGTTCAGTGTGGGAGAATTTATGTGAGTAGAAGGAGCATGGTACTAAAATTCCTTTAGTGGAGTATTGACTCAAGACTGCTCCTGCTCCAATGGCGGATGCATCGACTTCAACAATGAAGGGACGGTTAGGATCCAGATGACGTAGACATGGACCGGTATAGAAGGCTTCTTTCAAGGCGTGGAATGCCGACTGGGCCTTGGGACTCCACACTCTGAGGTCACATCCCTTCCTAGTCATGGCAGTGAGTGGAGCGTGGAGGCCCACTGGTTGAGGCCGATCTCAAACACCCTGGAGTTTATCAGGGTCCATGGTGAAGCCACGGTTGGAAATGATGTAGCCTAAAAATAGAAGACTGGGTTGTTCAAATATACACTTCTCTAATTTCGCATAGAGGTGATGGTCTCTGAGAAGTTGGAGGACTGCTTGGATGTGGGAACGATGGGACATTAGGTCTTTAGAGAATATTAGTATGTTGTCCAGATATATCACGACAAATGAGTATAAATTGTCCCGAAAGATCTCGTTCATTAAGCGCTGAAATACTGCAGGGGCATTGCAAAGCCCGAAGCACATTACTACGTACTTGTGTTGAAGGCGATCTTCCAGATGTCTTCTGAGATTACCATCTCTTGTGTTGAAGGCGATCTTCCAGATGTCTTCTGGTTGGATTTGTACAAGATTATACGCTCCTTGGAGATCCAATTTTGTAAAGATTTGTGCGCTCTGCAGACGATCAAATAGTTCACTAATAAGTGGTAGTGGATAACGGTCCTTACGAGTTACTGCATTCAACCCTCTGTAGTCTATGCAGGGTCTCAAGCTGCCAACCTTCTTCTTTTTAAAGGAGAACCCTGTTCCTGCCGGGGAATTAGAGGGTCTAATGAATCCTTTATCCAAATTCTCCTTGATGTACGCTGACATAGCTTGTGTTTCAGGAAGTGAAAGAGGATAGGTTCTGCCCTTGGGAGGCATGGTCCCAGGTAATAGTTCTAAGGGGCAGTTAAACTCTCGGAGTGGAGGCAAGATGTCAGCATTTATTTTGGAGAACACATCTTTGAATTCCGAGTATGATGCAGTAAACCCAGGAAGGGTTGTAGAGTTTAAAACAGTCACAGATGGAGACACTTGCCATAAACAGCGGTTTTGACATTGAGGGCCCCATTGAGTTAGTTGCAGGGACTGCCAGTCAAAGTGGGGTGCATGAAACTGGAGCCAAGGAAGTCCAAGGACTACGGGGTGCGTGGACAGTTTCAGGATAAGGAGAGCGATTCCCTCATCATGGAGGGTTCCAACGGTGAGGCGAATGGTCGTGGTACGGTGAGTGATATGACCGGGGAGATGCTCTCCCTGGATCGAGGTGATATGGAGTGGTACTTCCAGTGGTTGGGCCAGTAACTGGAGAAGCTTGTCAATATCTTCCATAATAACATTTCTACTCACCCCAGTGTCCACGAGGGCGGTGGTAGCGAAAGAACGTGTCTCCCCTAGGAGGGAGATAGGGAGCAATAGTTGAGGGCCAGAAACATTAGCACCCAAGCTCAGGACCTCCACCAGGCTTAGGCTTTGGAGTTTCCTGGACGCACAGGGTAAGTCTGAAGAAGGTGTCCTGAATCGCCACAATATAAGCAGAGACCTGCTTTTCTGCATCAGAGACATTCCTCTGGAGTCAAGCGACCACGACTGATATGCATGGGCTCCTCGGGTAGCTGAGGAGCCAGTAAGGCCTTCAACGGAGGACTTGCTGCACATGATGGTCATGGGACAGGAGATCAGGCCCTCACCTCCTGATGTTGTTGTCGGAGGCAATAGTCAATTCTACCGAGCAGGGAGATCAGGTCTTCCAGAGATGCGGGGATCTTGCGGGCGGCCAGTTCATCCTTAAGGGCCGGAGACAGTCCTTCGAGGTAGAGTACCCTTAAGCAGTCTTCTTGCCAACCTAACTCAGTAGCTAGTGTTCTGAACTCCACTGAATATTCGGCGAGCAAGTCTGAGCCTTGACGGAGGTGGAGTAGGTGGTGGCCAGTGACCGCCTGTCAGCCTGGGTCCTCGAAGGTACGTCAAAAGTCAGAAATGAACTGAGGGGGCTGGCAAAGGATGGCATCTGAATGCTCCCAAAGTGGGGAAGCCCATTCCAGGACCTTCCCCTCAAGGCATGAAAGGATGAATGTGATCTTAGTTGCTTCATCAGGAAACAGTGAGAGTTGCAGTGAAAACTGCATATAATATTGATTTATGAAGCCTCGACAAAGGCACAAATCCCCATTAAAACGGGGTGAAGCCAGGAGGGCCAGCGGTGCCCATGAGGGCAAGCTGTGGGCAATACCCCCTGAGTTGGCCATGACAGACTCCTCCAATTGAGAGCGCAGCTTTTCCACGGAGGAAGCCAATGTTTCCAGAACCTGTTGTTCTCAGACACGATTAGCCAGACCAGGAATGGCCTGCAAGGCAGGAGACTCCGCTGAGTCCATGGCCTTGGCAACCTATTGTGCTGGAGGTGGACCCTTGGCGTGGTGCATGATTGGTACAGCCCTCTGGTCGGACCCAGAGAGCACCTGCCACCAGGAGGCAGAACACACAAGGAGACAGAGTCTAACTGGAGCTTCACCAATAACAGTCTGGAGTTTCCGCAGGTTGAGCCCTTGGGTACCCGGACCGCCTGGACTTAGGTGGGCCTCTGGTGGTCTCCTGGAGAGATAGCAGAGGGGTGTGCCCACCACAAGCAAGGGTGCATGGCTGATGCAGAGTAGATGAGCTAGACCCAAACTGGAAGATCCGGAGACCTCAGGGAGGCAACAGTTCAGAAAGGTTCTCCGGGAGAGACAGGCAGCGCCTGTGGGTCTAGCCAAGTGGAAGCCGCGGTTGGTTTCCAAGCAGGTTGGTCTAATGGTCACAGAAGGCCAGAAAAGAGTATCTGAGTGATGCACAAGGGTCAGAGCCAGAGTATCAGTCCAGGAGAGGTCAGCCAAAGCTGGGGTCAATACCAGAATCAGTCCGGGAATAGTCAAGGCAAGCAAGGGTCAGTTCCAGGCAGCAGACAAGAGAATGATCAGGCAGGCAGTGGTCAGTTCCAGGTGGCAGACAAGAGAATGGTCAGGCAGGCAGTGGTTGGTTCCGGGTGGCAGGCAAGAGAATGGTCAGGCAAGCATAGGTCAGTACCAAAGGTCAGTCCGGAGAGGTACTACCTGAGGAGGAGACAGGAACACATTAAGCCACTGGGAACGGAAGACACAGGAACACAGAGACGCTGGAACAGGAGACACTGGAACAGGAGAACACTTGGAACACAAAGGCAAACTAGCACACCAACGGTGTCGACCCGATTGCCAAGGCGAGGTCCTGGGATAAGGGCCTCGCTTTAAATGGTAAGTTTATGTGATGTCATCGGGAGGCGCCCCTGTGGGTTTTCCCGCCTTGGGCCCTTTAAAGGGCTGCACGTCGGCTTCGCGCGCGCCTAGGTGCGTGGCCACGGACACCGATGATGTGGAGCCCCGACGGGAGCTCTGCCGTGAGACCTGCGAGAAGGATGGTGAGCGGAGTGCCTGAAGACGCCGAGAACTAGCTGTGGCAGCTTGGGAGGGGTGCCCGGCGCTGGTCGAAGGGAGTGCGAGGTGAGCAGGCCCTGCCGCGGTGCCAACACTGCCGGGTCGCGCAACAGGAAATTATATCAAAATATCTTTTATTAATATCTGAATCTAATGTTCAACTCCCATACCAGAAGCTTCATCAGAGATGAAAGACAGGCCTAGCAAGCATAGAAAGGTGTTTAAAAAATAATCTTTGATATGTTATTTGTCCAGATGAAACTTCCAGTAAGAAACAAAACATTTGGATCCAGATGCAAATTTTTTTTAAGTTTAATAACTTTTACAATTGAATTTTCAGAGTGCCTGAAGCTTTGTCTTGTATATTTTCTCTGTGCTTCAGCAATGAAAAAGAATGAGATTTTCAATTCATGTCCTATCTACAAATGTTCAGTGAAATTTGAGCACAATGCCACCTTGTGTATTTTTAGAGACACTGATTTTTAACATTCTGAAAGGAGACTCATTGTATGTATGGCTGACTCTTTGGCCAGCCACTGGATGCCCTAGGTCACTTACCATCAGGACTAATAACAGCTTAGTGGGATTTTCCATTCCTTTTCAGTCTCTCCAATGAGTTGACTATGATTGGCTATTCCAAGGGCATAAGGTAGAGCTAGAGAGTCAGATAGCATGCTCATTTTGTATTGGCTTTTGAAGAATTGGGAGCTATTTCTCCTTTTGTCTTGCTTAGTTGGACCCATTAATTCAACCTGGTGTTTTTCCTGTGTTTAGAGGAGATTCCTCGTCAGTATACTCTCTGTCTGAGAGGGTCTGCCTCATTTTTGAAAGAGATAGATAATTTTGGGAACTTTAGGCTTTGTACAAGGTTTTTCTCATTCTGGGGAACACCCTGTACTCTTTGGAAAGGGGCAACCCCCAATCTAGAGAACAAGGGCTGGAGACCTGTGAGCTATCCTTCTACTCTCTAAAGGAAGCAAGACCAGTGACAGCACTACCCAGCAGCGTGGGATTTCTGAACATAGAGTATTTTGAATTTTCCCCTTTTTGGTTATTGTGGAGGGTATTTTTCCCCACCCATCCTCTCACAGAATTGGAATTAGGAGATGCAGAGTTTTGTTCAAGAATGGAACCATCAGACGTCTCCTTCTGAGGAGTCACACAGAGTTAAAAGAGAGTATGGGATTTAAACATCAAGATGGGGAGACTCCCAACTGAATCTCCACCCAAAGGGACCAGGACACAGGCTGTAGGCAAGAGACAGAACTTTGGACTCAGGTAGGATCTTTTTGTGTTCTGGGGTTCCCCAACAGGATTCTCCCTACAGTTTGGGGCTTGTACATTGATGAGTAAAAAGTGGCCAGTATGCTGGACTATGATTGACATTATGGAGACAATAGCACATTTTATTTGAACAGCTAGTTTAGGTCCAGTCTGTCTATCCCTGAGGAAACTTCTGTACTGGAGAAATACACACACTTAAGGAGAAATACCCCATCACTAAGGCCAAGAAGGATTTCCCTTCCCCTGTGATGGAGTGTACCAACAACTCCCCCATTCTTCCTTAAGGAGCCCAGTTCAAGCTTTTAACCCAGGACTCCTTAAGGCAGAAGGTCACAAAGGATTCTGGGTGAAGGGAGGTTCCCTTCACTCTGCCATTAAAGAACTTGGGGAGGCCCCAGGGAGCTGGTAGGTCCTCATGATACACTCAGACAGTGCACATTTACCTGTTAGTGTACCTGACACAAGGTGAGCTACTATTTTGATTCTTGTATCTTTGAAGCACTGTAAATAAATGCCTGCACCATAACTAAGTTGGTCCAGTCTTATTGTATTCCTGAACTATTCCTGCAGCCAGAGCAGACCCGAATATACTATATGGGATTTATAAAGTGGGATTTTTTTTTTTTTTGCTTAAACAGGAAGCACAAGTAAAAACCCATAGTCTCCAAGAGAAAGGAAAAAAACTGCTTACAGAGGTTTTTTCCTGGGGCCTTCTGACTTTGATTTATGCTACAGAAGGCAAAGGGGACTTTGCCCACCTAAGCAGTCGGGAGTCAAATAGTAAGTTAGGGCTGGACAGGCCAGCAAGTGTTTTTTGTTTTCTTTGCCTTGTGTGAGTTTTCCTTTTGGGAACTGGCCCCAAAGGGAGATAAAATGGAGAAGGTAATACAGGTCCTAGCCACAGGACAGCAACACGCTGTACAAACACAAAATAGATAAATAGCAATGGCTGCAAGACCAATTAACTCAGCTAGCTGAGGTCCTGTAATTGACTATGACCAGAATACCTCAGGCACCATCACCTTCACATATCCTGTTTAAGATGAAGGGAGGAGAGGACCCCCAGGTCTTTCTAAAGAACTTTGAATGCACTGCCTGCCTCTCGGCCTGGCCGGAGTCTAGCTGGACAACTTACTTGGCTAATTTGCTCACTGACAAAAGTCAAGTGGTGTTTCAGGCTGCTAATCCAGATGGGAAGGCTTCCTATGAGGACATCAAGGCCACTATACTATAGAGAGTGGGGTTCCACCCAGAATACTATCGACAGCAGTTCTGATGGGTAGCCCTATTGCCTGGGGAGAGCCCCAGAAGCATATTTCATCATTTGAAAGATGCCAGGTGGAAGTGGCTTCACACGGGACAAGGTCAGGAGTGGAAGTAGCTCATCAAATACTCCTGATGGTCTGGACAGTTCCATGTGAAATTGGGCCTGCTGACACACTGGGCTCACCCTGGAGAGAGTCCTGGAAGTGGTGGAAGTCTTCTTTCAGGCACAGCCAATGCTTGCTGGTATAAGGGGCTTGGAAAGACAAACCATAACAGTACCCTGGCATGGTACAGAAGATAGAGGCCTTTAGCATGAACCTGCAAGATAGGGGCTTGGCTTCTGTACCTGGGTTCCAGATGCCAGTCTCATCCACATGTTTAACTGTGGACAGAAAGGATACCTGGCTATGGACTGTCAGTATGGCTAAAGCAAACCTATGGACGTTAGCCAGGTGACTCAGCCAATGCCCAAGAAAGAAGTATATATATACTTAAAAATAATGCTCTGAAGCATCAATGACCCACAAATGGAAAAAAACCGGGGAATCCAAGGGGCAGGAGCAATCTATTGTAGACTCCCTTTTTTTGTGCCCTTTGTGTGGAGAATGGGCACGATCAAGACTGCTGACCATATAGGCGGCTGGAAACCAAAGAGTCTTTAAATGAGCCAGATAGGGCAGAAACCTGACTGGCCATACAGGAGTGTGCTTTCTGTAAAACAGAAGGTCATTCAAAGGAATAATATCCTTGACTTGAGGGCTTGAAGTTCCACAAGCTAGCGGAACAATGTGAGAAGGAACAAAAATGAGGACAGAGCCCCAGAATGTTAATGACGTGTGGGAAAATGCTTGGAATCACTAGTTGTCAAAACTCCAAAGCTGCAACTTTGTGGGTGTCCCACGTGCAAGGGCTTTATAATTCAGGTGGACCTGGAGGGAGCCTCTACCCAGGCCTTGGTAGATTCCAGCTGCAGCAAAAAGCTTGTTTGCCAGGACCTACTATTTCAAGGACATAATAACAATAAGAAAATAGAGACAGTAACATGACTACCTGGGGACGAACAAAAGTGTTCAACTTTCCATGTCTTCTTGATGACCACTGCAGGACAAGCCATATTAGAAGTGGCTGTTCTCACCGAGATTCCGTATCCAATAATTCTGAGTCGAGATTATCCCCATTTTGCAACCTTATGGAGACAACTCATGGGTGTTGGGGATAATGCAGCTGGAGGGGGAAGGCATTTGAGAAAGAGCTGGGGTATGCCCCGAGCATGTCTGGACACTCGACCGAACATTGCCAGGTTGAGGGTGGAGGGTATATGACAGAGTGTACCAACAACTTCCCCATTCTACCTTAAGGAGCCTGGTTTAGGCTTTTAACTTAGATCTCCTTAAGGTCACAAGGGATTGTGGATGAAGGGAGGTTCCCTTCACCCTGTCATAAGTGCCCAGGACTAGAGAACTTTGCGAGGCCCCAGGGAGCTGGTAAAGCCTCACGATAAACTCACACAGTGGACGTTTACCTGTTAGATGTGCCTGATGCAAGGTGAGCTAGTATTTTGATTCTTGTATCTTTGAAACACTGTAAATAAGTACTTGCAATATAACTAAGTTCTTTTGTATTCCTGAACTATTTCTGCATCTTCAGCAGGCCCAAATATGCTACATCCTCCCACAGCAAGAACCCGCTCTCCCCCCCCCCCCCCCCCCCCGGGATCTGAAACGAGAGGGAATAATATGGAAAGGGTAACCTCAAAGAACAAATACTTTTATTGGCCCTAGGGGAAACAGCAAAACTCCCAGTTAGGGGTGTAAATCGTGTGATCGATCGTCTTAACCATTGATTTTGGCTGGGGGGGAGGGAAATCTGATCGTCGTGTTTTGTTTTTTTTAAAAATTGTTAAAAATCGTAAATCGGGGGAGGGCGGGAAAACCGGCACACCAAAAAAAACACTAAAACCCACCCCGAACCTTTAAAACAAATCCCCCACCCTCCCGAACCCCCCAAAATGTTTTAAATTACCTGGGGGTCTGGTGGGGGGGGGGGGGTGTCCCGGCGCAATCTCCCTCTCTCTGGCCACGGCTGCATTAATAGAAATGGCGCCGGTGGCCCTTTGCCCTTATCATGTGACAGGGCAAAGGTAGCGCCGGCGCCATTTTGGTTCCTGGCTCCCGACGTCACGTGTGCAGGAGATCGCCCCCGGACCCCCGCTGGACCCCCAGGGACTTTTGGCCAGCTTGGGGGGCCTCCTGACCCCCACAAGACTTGCCAAAAGTCCAGCGGGGGTCCGGGAGCGACCTCCTGCACGCGGGCCGTATTGCCAATCTTCAAAATGGCGCCGGCGCTACCTTTGCCCTCACTATGTCGAACGGGTCGCCCTGCTCCTCCCTCGCGGCGTTCTGCAGTCTTTCCTCCGCGGAGGAAATCCAACATGGCCACCACCATCTTTAGGCGTGAGGCCGCGCCTCCTCCACAGATTTAAAGGGGCCAGGCCCCTTAACTACTCACAGCTGTCTCTAATGGGCCAGAGTAGAGGAAGTATAAAGGGAAGCTTCCTCTGCCCATTCTTCGACTTGGCAACGTCCCACGTAGTCAGGTCTGCTTGCTTCAGTGAGTTCTTGTACTTCGGATCCTTGTTCCTGTCTTGTCTTGGTGTTCCTGGTTCCTGACTTCGGATCGGCTAACGGTGATTCCTGGTGTGTGACTTCGGACTGGCAAGCGGTGATTCCTGGTGTGTGACTTCAGACTTTCTCTAATAGTTTGGCCACAAAAGGGAGAATTGAAATGGAGCAATAATTAGCCATAATTTCTTGATCAAGATGGCTTTTCTTCAATAAGGGCTTAACTACTGCACATTTCAGTAAGTCAGGGAACGACCTCCTGCAGTCGAATCGTGTTGCCGATTATGCAGTATGCCTTATGATTTTCTGATCCTTGGAAAGGTTTACCAACCATTAGGGATGTGAATCGTTTTTTGACGATTTAAAATATCGTCTGATATATTTTAAATCGTCAAAAATCGTTAGAGCTGCGGTACAATAACAATTCCCCCGATTTATCGTTAAAAAATCGTAAATCGGGGGAAGGGGGAGGGCGGGAAAACCGGCACACTAAAACAACCCTAAAACCCACCCCGACCCTTTAAAATAAATCCCCCACCCTCCCGAACCCCCCCAAAATGCCTTAAATTTGACCTTTGACCTGTCATATGACAGGTCAAAGGTAGTGCCGGCGCCATTTTGTTTTTTTGTCCCCCGACGTCAGGAGCGTAGGAGATCGCTCCCGGACCCCCGCTGGACCCCCAGGGACTTTTGGCCAGCTTGGGGGGGCCTCCTGACCCCCACAAGACTTGCCAAAAGTCCAGCGGGGGTCCGGAACGACCTCCTGCAGTCGAATCGTGTTGCCGTACGGAAAAACGATTCACGGTAGGAGATTGTTCTGGACCCCCGTTGGACTTTTGGCAAGTCTTGTGGGGGTCAGGAGGCCCCCCCAAGCTGGCCAAAAGTCCCTGGGGGTCCAGCGGGGGTCCGGGAGCGATCTCCTACGCTCCTGACATCGGGGGACAAAAAAACAAAATGGCGCCGGCGCTACCTTTGACCTGTCATATGACAGGTCAAAGCTCAAATTTAAGGCATTTTGGGGGGGTTCGGGAGGGTGGGGGATTTATTTTAAAGGGTCGGGGTGGGTTTCAGGGTTGTTTTAGTGTGCCGGTTTTCCCGCCCTCCCCCTTCCCCCGATTTACGATTTTTTAACGATAAATCGGGGGAATTGTTATTGTACCGCAGCTCTAACGATTTTTGACGATTTAAAATATATCGGACGATATTTTAAATCGTCAAAAAACGATTCACATCCCTAATGGTTGGTAAACCTTTCCAAGGATCAGAAAATCATAAGGCATACTGCATAATCCTAGTGGCTTTTGGTGTAGCCCAGGACATAGGAGCTGGCATTTGTATGAGCTTTCTGTTTGGATCACTCTTTTTGTAATATTCTTTTCCTCACCCTAAGTAAGCCAAAGAGACTGATCTAGTTCTGTGGTTTCCCCATTTCATGCACAGATTTGAGGTTTTGATTGCCCAAATGATGTCTCTAAGACCATCAGAACTACAAACCTGTGCATCCAGTGAGGCAAAGCCAGGCCTGGATCAGTCTCTTCAGTTTGTCAGATTTAGAGGGATTCTTTAAAGCATTGGGGCTGAGAAAGCCTAGAGTATGCCATTTAAAAAAAAAGCTTTAACTTCCCCTTTTCCATTATGTAATTATTTAAGGCAGAAACTGCTTAAGGCTGGACAGGTGACAGAGGGCTATATAGCAAGTGTCACGATCAGGCCCATCTGCTCAGCCTGCTGTGGGGCTTTGCTGGGCTTCAGGCCTCCAGCTTCGCTCCTACTACTTCCTGTCCACTTGCACAGCTCCTGCACAGCACTGCTATGGACTCCTCCCGGCCTCTAGTCAGAGTGCCAGGCCCAGTCCTGGCACTCCCAAACAGTACACAGAAAAAGGATCTTAATCAATAAGGAGTTTAATGTGGTGCTGTAGCTCACTGGCTGCAGCCTTATACTAATGCGGGGTTGTCCTTACAAGCCCCAGGGTAAACAGCATTTAAAACCACAATTCCCTTCCAGCCTTGCTCATACATCCATACAGCAATACAGGATTTACCATCCCCCAACCTCCTGGTTATTCCACCTCCATAGAGGAACAGCTGGAGCTTTCCTCTCCCCAGCTTACCTCCATCTCCTCTTCCAGAGACTCTGAGGAGCCGGGCTTTTGTGGCCAGGTCCACCACGGTGGCACGCCCTCTTCCTCAGCCTCCATAGACTCTGCTGAGTCATAGGGATCAGTCCCAATTTCCTCCACCTGTTCCTGCTCAGGCTCCAGCCAGGGGTCAGGTGTTGGTTCGGGGAACCTGGGAAGTGTAGTCTTTGCTACCTTCCTCAGCGCCCTCCGGTGGCTAAGTTTGGTACCACTAGCTTCTGCTAGGCTGTGTCTCAGCTGTTTCTGCCCCGGGCCAGGTCGTACTGCATCACACAAGCTAATAGATAATGGTAAGAATAAAACCAGTTATAACCAGTAGTTGTTTACTTCTAAAAGACTGTTAGGATTGCATAAGTGTAACATAACCTGTGATTAAAGAATATTAATGAGCATAATACTGTGGTTCTGCTTTTGATAACAAATCGTTAAAATGTTGCATTTCTGCTTTTTCTAGACACACACACATATATATATATATATATATATATATATATATATATATATATATATATATATACTAGCTGTACCCGGCCACACATTGCCGTGGCTCAATCTGGTTTAATTTCACAATGCTATATATATATATATATATATATCTAGAGTACATAATTAATTAATAAAAGAGTATACAAACGGACAATCTATTTGTTAAATCTTAATACATTGCCTTATAAGAAAGAAAGCAGAAGTGAAAAAGTGTTTTTAAGAAGGAATTTTAAATCTGAAGGCAGGTATTGCTTCCTGATTCTTGGAAAGCCTCTGGGGTAAATTTTAAAAGAAGCGCGCGCAGCCTACATGTGCGCGTGCTACCTGGCACGTGCACATGTAGGCCTGCAAGGGGTGCACAATTGTGCACCTTGCGCGCACCGAGCCGCACTGCCTTCCCCCGTTCCCTTCCCCCTAACGTGACCTTCCCACCCCTTCTCCTAACCTCCCCCCCCAACCCTACTCTAACCCCTCCCATATCTTTATTGTACCTTTTGCTGCTGGCACGCGATCCTCCGACACTGCGGCAATGGCCGTTCTGTTGGAGGCCTCTGGCCCCGCCCCCACCCCCGGACCGCCCCTTTTGTAAAGCCCTGGGACTTACACGCATCCCGGGGCTTTAAGCGCGTCGCTGGACCTTTTGAAAATGGGCCCGGCGTGCGTAAGCCCGGTTATGCGTGTACCTTTTGAAAATCCGGCCCTCTGTGAAGACATGTCCTGAATAAAGAGAACGTGTTCACTGCAGCAAGATGGGCTGTATGTGTATGGTTTGATTTTTTTTCCATCTGATCAGGGGAAACAGGCACCTAAAAAGGTAATAAAATTACTACAACTGGTGCCGAAACCCATCCAGGAGGAGACTGTTTTGCTTTTTCTCCTCCTGTGAAACTTCCCCCCTGTAATTTGTCCCTTTATTTTTTCCTCATGCCTGGACATCCTACTTGTTGCTGGGCTCCTTTTCTTTTCTCTCATTCTGTTGAGATGTTGGTATTGGCTCTGTATCTGTTTCTTGCTGTGCGTTTGAACCCCTTTGCTGTGTTGTGGCTTTTCAGGTGTTTTCCAGATGAGTTTTTCCTTCTTTTTCTTCTTGTTTCCTCTTTTGGCTCCGCTCCCTGGCTTCCGCTAGTCGACGCCAAGGGAGGGTGGTTTATTTGGTCTCCATCAGCTGTTAGACTGATGTAGAGCTTTCTTGGAATATTGTGGACATTCACAGATGTGTGAATGCTTTAGATTTGGTCAGTGGCATCTGATCCTTTGGTCTTGGTTCTGTGCTGTTCCAGCTGGTTTAGATAGGATCCCTGTCAGCTTACAGAGTCCTGAGAAGCACAAATCACTAAGATTTTCTGTGAGTAAGTCCAGAACTAGTTTTTCTGTACACCATGACTGTACAGTTCATTGTTGTATTTGCTGTGGTGGCTGTTGACTCTGCACATTATTGTGGGGTGGATTTTAGTGTTTATTTGATTTTGTATTTAAGCAGTGTTATAAGAGGAAAGGGGAGGGGCATTAGGGGGGTCAGGCGCAGCCCAGGTTTGCAGCATATCATTGCCATGGAGAACTCTAGTGGTGGTGGAACGTGATTGCCTATTTGCTTGTGACATGATAAAGACACACTTGAGAGTTTTAGATTTTTCAACCATGGAGTCTGGACATGCCAAAGAGGTCCTGGAATCTCCCCTAAATATCCTAGCCCACTATATTTGGTAGCACTACTCAAAGCTGGATGTCACGTTTATTAAAAGATGGAGTTTTCTGACCTGAGGTGATCCTAAATTGAAATTTCCATTGGAAAGGAATTTTGACTATGATAGAATTTTGTATTTGCAAGGTAAACTGGCAGTGGGCGGTGCTAAAACCCATAATTTCCAGTGGCAATCCTTTTATTCCTGATGGCAGGAATGTTATATTAGGAAGGAAAAATCTGTAAGAGCAGGATTAAAAGATTCTCTAGATAGGACTAAAAAGATTTTGTCTGAAAGCAAGCTGGAACTAAATGAACTGTGTATGCAGGTATTCAAACCACAAGCTAAATCATTGTGGATCTCCAATCCCACCTTCTGCCCCACCAGAATTCTCTCAATCCCCAGAGTTCACATCTTATCCTGTTGCCCCCTTGTACCCAGTCAAAGCTGTGGAGATGTTGCAAAATTCTCCGCATCCATGTTCTCCACCTGAGGATATCTTGGATGACCCAGCCTATCAGGGGAGCTATCTTACGAATCCAGTGTCCTCTTTAAGATCTGATGTAGCTCCCCCAGTGCCATCCTCTTGCCATATACCTTGACATGTTCCATGGAACACTTATCAGGAGACTCCTGACCCCTCCCGAAGTGCCACACCTATATCTTCCCATGGTGTGCCTGGCTTTGATCACTCTCCTGTTCATGAGGCTCTGCAGAAGGTCCACCACGCCATCCTTGCAGATCTGTCTCATTTACAGGATGGTCTGTACAGACACTCCATCCCAATCCATTGCTGTATTACCTACCCTAATTGTGTGCATGGAACGTTGAGCTCCCAGAGACATCGTGCCCAGCCAGCCCTGCGAGTGTATCCCCTTAGAACTGTCCCAAGTGCAACTACTACCTCTGGCACTCAGGAAGTATACATCCCCTGGTCATGAGGAGTGCTGTTAGCCATCAAAAACTCCTTGCCACATTATTGCGAGGATCCCCATATACGGGAAGATGAGTTATGTGGACTTTTTAATGAATGCAATCTGAGGAGTTAATTGGGACGAGCTGACAATCCTAATCTGAAGAAGGAGCTATCCTGTCTGTAAAGCTCACAAGCAATAATAGCTTTGAATGCCAGCCCAATGACCTGGCGGCAGTGCTGTATGTTGACAGGAAAGAGACCTGGGTTTGATTTCAGAGCTGCCAGCTACACTAGAGATTGCACAATTTAGTTTATCAAGATGGCTGAAACACTCTTAAGGCAAAACCAAAGATGACATAGCTAAGCATTGCTACATATATGCTAGAAAAACAAGACATTCCAGGAATTAGATAAAAATAAATTGTTTACTGTTTCTAGCTGACCTCTTATATTTTATATTTTAGTATTAAAGACATACATATTCATTTTAGGAGACATAGATACAGGCTGTTGTTTTGTTAAAATGCTTATCATCAAAAAAACATAAGAACATAAGACTTGCCATTCTGGGTCATTCCAAAGGTCCATCAAGCCCAGTATCCTGTTTCCAACAGTGGCCAATCCAGGTCACAAGTACCTGGCAGGTAGATAGATTCCCGGCTGCTTATCCCAGAGATGAGAAGTGGATTTCTGCAACTCCATCTTAATAGTGGTTTATGGACTTTTCCTCCAGGAACTTGTCCAAACCTTTTTTAAACGCAGCTAACGAGGTAAAGGTTCTAGATGAAATAAATGACTGTTTCATGGAGCTGCTGGTACAAGAACCAACAATAGGGGAAACTACTTTAGACTTAGTCCTTAGTGGAACACAGGATTTGGTGCGAGAGGTAACAGTGTTGGAGCCACTTGGCAATAGTGATCTGATCACAACATTATCAGATCTGACTAATTAACTGGAGGGAGGACACTAAAGAAATCTACTGCAACAGCATTTAACTTTCAGAAGGGTTACTCTGATAAAATGAGGAAAATGGTTAGGAGAAAAAACTGAAAGGAATAGCTGTGAAGGTTAAGAGTTAGATCAGGCATGGACATGCGTTGCCCCCAGACTTCAGACAAGAACCTTGCCCATCTGCTTTCAAAAAGAAACTTAAAACATGGCTATTCAGCCAAGCCTCCCCGGCCACGTAATTCTTCCTCACTTGCAACTTCTCTCTCTCAAGTAAACTTTCCATGCGGACACCACAACCCAGTTTGTTATCTCCGTTGTTTTATCCAGTTCTCATCCCATCCGCTCTGAGATGATTTGTATTTAAGTTATTTTATAAGGTTTATGTTATGTTATGATCCGTTCTAATGTTAAAAGCCATCTCTGTTCTTTGTATCGCCCTGAGTGAATGTTTTTGTTGTACTGTAAACTGTTGTGATATGTATATTTTACATGAACGTCGGTATAGAAAAGCCAAAAAAATAAATAAATAAATAAATAATTGTTTAAAAATACCATCTTGGAAGCCAAGACCAAATGTATTCCATGCTTTAGAAAATGTGGAAGGAAGGCTAAATGAGTACCAGCATGGTTAAAAGGTGAGGTGAGAGAGGCTATAATACTTAAGAGAACATCTTTCAAGAAATGGAAAAGGGATCATAATGAAGAAAATAGGAAACAGCATAAGCACTGGCAAGTTAGATGCAAAGCATTGATAAGGAAGGCAAAGAGAGGATTTAAAAAGAAGCTTGCATGGAAGCAAAAATTCATAATAAAAACTTTCAGATACATTTGAAGTAGAAAGCAAGCTGGCTGTTTTCATTCCTGCCACCTACACCAGCAGGCTACATCAATTGCTGCTGTTTACCATTGCAGCTACACTCCTGAGGGCTCGCACACTCCGATGCAGAAGCTCCACCCATGGACTGACATCATCAGAGGAGCTGGACTCTTATTCCTAAGTGCGGATGCTGGAGAACTTTCACACTGGACTGCTGTCATTCCTGCCACCTAAACTGGCAGGCTACATCAATTGCTGCTGCTTACCATCATGGCTATACTCCTGAGGACTCCCACACCCTGATGCTGAAGCCACGCCCAAGGACTGACAACATCAGAAGTATCAAGTTCTTATACCAGGCTGTGGACTCCAGAAGCGCCTGTGCTGGAGGGATGTGTGTCTTTGTTGTGTACATGAAGGAGCACAAAAAAGGAGCTTGTCCCTTTGTGCACCCCTTCATGCACACTTTGGATGCATTACCCTGTAAGTGAACTTCTTCTACTCCAATACGCCTGAAGATCCCATGGGTGATTACCTTTTGCTGACCATCACTGACCAAGGAAAAATCTCGACTATTACGGGTCAAGGATGCTATAGACTCTGTAATATCTCCAGACCCAAATGAAGTTCTCCTTATAGATATGATCTTATACTTATTTCTACACAGCTATCTTCATCATTGATTGTATCCACCAGATTGAAGATTTTGCTAGTTAATGCACAATCTATTTCTAAGAAATTGTTGTGTTCGTCGCTTCTCTCCGCCCTCTCTCCGCCCTCCTTACCTCTTTGGTGACACCCTCTTCGCCTGCGGGAAGTTTGGCTGCCGCGGCTTCCTCCTGCCGAAATCTTCCGGTGTCCCCGGACCGGCTAGACGCTGCAACCCACCATGTTTCCTGGAGGCCTAGGAGCGCGCGGCGTGGCCCCGACTGAAGTACTAGCATTGGTGCGAACCTCAGGTGCGTCCCCCTGAGATGACGTCAACCGCTATAGATATATAAGGTCTTACAATTTGCTAACAGATCGAGTTAGCAAGGGTTCGGGTTACTCTACCTAAGCTACTCTGCCTCCTCGGACTTTCCAGGGGTACACACTCCTCGGGAGCCTCACTCTCTCTTTATTTTCAGGTTGCAATCTGGAACCTGTACTCTCTCCTTGAGGACCCGCGTTCGCGGACTTGTTCCTGTATTCACTTCTGCCTGGAAGTCATCGCTGTCTACTACATCAGTGAGTTACCATCGCTCTCTCAGAGCTTTCCCTGGAACCAGCTACTTGCTCCTCGAGGGCGTATTCATTCCAACTCCTGGGCTTCTATGAGACCATTGTGTGAGTGTTCTATCAAGGTTCCTTATCTGAACTCTGCATACCCTGCTTACTCACTATATTCCGTTTCTCAACAGCTCAGCCATCCAGGGATCGCTGTTCCTGTACCTGAGGGACTACAGCCCTGCCGGGCACTCCAGCTCACTACTGCCACCTCTGGTGGTCAACAGACTGTTTAATAAAAGAACTAGAGGGTGTCTGTCTCCATACTCTAGCCTGACCGGTGGTCCCTCTCGGGATCTTCCCCCGGGGGTGTGGTCATCTGCCACCGGTCAAAGGATCCACCCACTCTCCAGCATATCTGATGGCTAACTCCCTAACAGATTGCTTCTCCAGTAGCTCCGTTAATAACAGATTGCTACTCCCAGCTTTATCAACAGAGCTCTAATAACAGATTGCTAACTCCAGGGATCTGGCTAACTCCAGGGATCCGGCTTAACCGCAGGGATCTGGCTTAACTCCATGAACCCGGCACAACTGAGTGCTTTACAGGCCATACCGGGCCTGGCCCAGCGCAATGTGGAGCAGCAAGATGCCTTGGAGAAACTTACTTCAACTTTTCATCAGCTACACACACAGAAGGTTCAAGGCACAGCCTCCAACCAAGAAGGTCAGTAACAGGAGGTAACTTTAAAGACTGCTGTACCACTGGCGGCTCCTCTCCGCTTTTCCAGAGAAATCCAGAGGACCCGGGGCTTTTTGAACCAGTGCTGCATGCACTTTGCCTTACTGCCGTCTCTATTTCCTATGGCTCTCTCCAAGACTACCTACATCCTCTCATATCTGGATGGAAGGGCCCTGTCTTGGGCATCCACCTTGTTGGAATGCAAGGACTCCATTTTGCAGGACATAGAAGGATTTATGGACTTGTTTAAATCCGTTTTCGATAACCCTGCTCGAACTTCTGTAGCCAGTTCTGCTTTAGTGGATTTGAAGCAAGGGAACAGATCATTGGCTGAATTCACCATAGAGTTTCCTTGCAGCAGAACTCTGCTGGGACCCCAAATGTTTCAAGACTCTCTTTTGCAGAGGCCTGGATACCCGTTTAAAGGTCGAGCTGGCCGCTCAACAAACACCTGACTCGCTGGACGAATTAATAGCCTTGGCCACTCGGATTGATCACCGGCTCCGGGACAAGGTGAAGGAATTCCAGCCTAAGGTGTTACCTGGGGTGAAACAGGCTAGTGCTGCATCTGCACCTTGGATGGTTCCAGTAATTCCTGCTGCTGATACAGATGAACCTATGCAACTTGGTCACGTTCGCTTAACCTCCAAAGAGAGAAGATTTTGGAAGAAGTGAGGCCTTTGCATGAACTGTGGTCAGCCCGGCCGCAATGTCTCTACATGCTCCATTCATTCGGGAAACGGACGGGCCTAAGTCCTGCAGGAGGACTGTCCTTAGGCCTTACCATGACCTCTCCTCCGCTCTTTCTCCCAGTCTCTTTGACCTACAGACCAGCCATGGTTCAGACTCCTGCCCTGATGGACTCAGGGGCAGGAGGCAACTTCATTCTCAGACGTCTAATGGAAGACCTGAGGAGTCCCCTCATCAAATTAGAAGATCCACTACTGTGTTACAACTTGAAGTGGGCTTTGGATGTTCCCCAACTTCGCCACTTCCACTGAAGATCTCAGTGACATCCCCAGCAGCTCATCCATCGCTCCTGTATCTACAACCATACTCAGCAAATTTTCTTCTAAGTCTCAAGACCCACCTGTCATCAATGCAGAAGATGATTTAGAATACAAAGTCGAAGAAGTCCTGAATGTTCGTAAAAGAGGCAAGACTTTTGAATACCTTCTGATGTGGGAAGGTTTCGGCCCCGAAGAAAACTCTTGGGAGCCTCAGACCAATATCCTGGACAAAGAGATGCTTCATCAGTTCCATCTCGTGCATCCTTCAAAACCTAAGCCTAGTACCCGAAGAGAAAATCGCCCTTTGAAGGGGGGTACTGTTGTGTCCGTCGCTTCTCGCTCTTTGGCGACTCCCTCTTCGCCCACGGGACGTTTGGCTGCCGCGGCGTCCTCCTGCCGAAACCCTCCTGTGTCCCTGGACCGGCTAGATGCTGCAACCCGCCATGTTTCCTGGAGGCCTAGGAGCGCGCACTCGGCGCAGCCCCGACTGAAGTACTAGCATTGGCGCGAACCTCAGGGGCGTCCCCCTGAGATGATGTCATCTGCTACGGATATATAAGGTCTTAGAATTTGCTAACAGATCGAGTTAGTAAGGGTTCGGTTTACTCTACCTAAGCTACTCTGCCTCCTCGGACTTACCAGGGGTACACATTCCTCGGGGGCCTCACTCTCTCTTTATTTTCATGTTGCAATCTGGAACCGGTACTCTCTCCTCGAGGACCCACATTCGCGGACTTGTTCCTGTATTCACTTCAGCCTGGAAGTCATCGCTACCTACTACATCAGTGAGTTACCATTGCTCTCGCAGAGCTTTCCCTGGAACCAGCTACTTGCTCCTCGAGGGCCTATTCATTCCAACTCCTGGGCTTCTATGAGACCATGTGTGAGTGTTCTATCAAGGTTCCTTATCTGAACTCTGCATACCCTGCCTACTCACTATATTCAGTTTCTCAACAGCTCAGCCATCCAGGGATCGCTGTTCCTGTACCTGAGGGACTACAGCCCTGCCGGGCACTCCAGCTCACTACTGCCACCTCTGGTGGTTCAACATACTGTTTATTAAAAGAACTAGTGGGTGTCTGTCTCCATACTCTAGCCTGACCGGTGGTCCCTCTCGGGATCTTCCCCTGGGGGCATGGTCATCTGCCACCGGTCCAAGGATCCACCCACTCTCCAGCATATCTGATGGATAACTCCCTAACTGATTGCTTCTCCAGTAGCTCCGTTAATAACAGATTGCTACTCCCAGCTTTATCAACAGAGCTCTAATAACAGAAATCTGTTATACATGATTTACTCACCTCTGTTTCACCTGATTGCCTATACCTCACGGAAACATGGCTAAAAGATATTCCAACCCTCAACTGATGTTGTCCTCCAAACATTTCCTATGCTTTTAAATCCTGAATAGGTTACGGAGGGGGGAGGTTTAGCTATTTTTTTTAAGAGTCAACTGAAATTTAAACAAATTGACCTTTCTATTCATTCACCATATGAGATTCTTTGTTTAAAATCTAGATTAGTGAACATCTGCCTTACTTATTGTCCAACTAGATTATTATCTCATAATTCCTCTTCACTCCTTGAGTTATTAATGAACACCAATCTGGATCTCACTAAAACAGTTATTCTAGGTGATTTTAATCTTCATATAGATGCAGCCATTATGAACCATGCCATTGCAACTTTTTTAGATAACACAATGTGCACATGGTTGATAACAGATTATTTATGTCCCCACACACAAAGAAAGGCACTCTGTTTATCTAGTGTACAGCTCTTTATTTTCTATTTTCAATGTGAATATCTCTGCCAAATAAGTTCCTAGGAGTGGCCACTTCTCTTACCTCAAATCATCAGAATCCTCTGTTCCTGGTGACTCAAATCACTATCATAAAACAAGGTTTTATAAATCCAACAGATTTGGCCACGGATATTTTATCAGTGCTAGATTCTTGTATTGGTGATGCCCCGGATGAACTGTTGGACTTATGGGATACCTCAATAAGTACTACTCTTGATAAATTAGCACCTGTGAAAACGCTTAAAAACAAAAGATCTAAAACCTCTCCATGGTTTAACAATTCACTGCAACAAAATAAGAGAGAAGTGAGAGATCTGAAAGGAAGTGGTGATGTCACCTGACTCAATCAAATATGTCTAGCTATAGATTTCTTCTTTCAAACTATCAGAATGCTATTACTGCAGCGAAGAAAGCATATATTTATTCTAAATTAGATATATCAGTCAATAAGTGCAGCAAGTTTTTTCACTCTGTCAAACAAATCATTAATCCAGTTTTACTTCCTACCTCTGTACCATCCCCACCCAGGGCCGAATATGGCAGACACATTTGCAACATATTTTAGTGAAAAAGTGGTGACTATTAGAAATGCATTTCAGACCACTGCTGATGCCACTGACAATGTTTTCTCTGATGGAACAAAATGGGAGCAATTCAACATGGTATCTGATATTATTCAAATCGTTGCTAAGATGAATTCATCTACTAGCCCTCTCAGTCCTTGCTCCACAGCTTTATTGAAACTAATCAGGGTAGAAAGAGCTAATTTGATTGCAAAGCTTGTAAACTCATCACTGAATTATGATACTCTTCTTGATTCCTTAAAAAGGGCTTCAGTTCATCCAACACTTAAAAAAAAGCATCTGCTGATCCGACCCTACTGTCGAATTGTCCCATTTTATCACTACCATACCTTGCTAAGATTTTGGAAAATTCAATACTTCAACAGTTTATGGTCTTTCTTGACTCCAATTGCACCTTAGACCAATATCAATTTGGCTTTCAGAAATGTCACAATATCGAGATGCTCATCATCTCTAATTTTGATACTGTTGCAGGCGTGGACCTTTGGACCAAGGTGGAGTTGGTGCAATCTGCAGGGAGAAGCCCTGCAGTTCACCACCATCGGGAAGAGGCCCAACTGGAGCTTCACTTTTACCAGCCCTCATTCCCCTTAAGTTGAGCCCTTGATGCCGGAGCTGGTAAGACTTAGGTGTGGACCTCTGCAGATGAGGAGGAACTCCGTTGAGGTAGTTAATTCATAGGCTAGGGTCCAGGGCAGGCGGAGTGGCAGTGTAGTCATAGACAGACAAGGGTCAGGGCAGCAGCATTCAGACTTGGTCAGGCAGTGGTCAGTGGCAGGTGGAATTCAGTCGTAGATGAGAATCAGGCAGTGGTCAGCGGCAGGCAAAGTTCAGTTGTAGTTGAGAGTCATGCAAGCCGAAGTCAGAACTAGAGATCTGTCCGAGGAAAGATAGGAAGGATAGGCAGGCAGGGAGGTGAGGAACAGCACAGGCAGGCAGGAGGAGACACTGAAGAACTGAAGACTGACCACAGGATGAAGACGAAGAACTCAGGAAATGAAGACAAGGAATTACCAAGACAAAGACTAAGAACGCAGGAAAGGAGACCAGGAATGCAGGAATGGAGACCAGGAATGTACTGAGGCAACTTACCCTACTGAAGGTAATCGACTTATTGCCAAGCCATGGATTGCAAGGAAGAAAGCCCTTTTATGGGCCAGAGACTGTGATGTCATCAGTGGTCCCTGCAGGAATTTCCAGCCACGGGCCCTTTAAATTGGGGGAAATCGGGTGCGCAAGTGCCTAGAACAGCACAAGAGAGTCGGTGTCCCACCATGTGGCGTCAGGCTAAAAGCATTGGCATGCTGCAGCCCACAGCATCCGGGATGCCATCTGGAAGCGGAAGACACAGCTCAGAGCTGGAGGTAAGTGCAGTGATCCATGGCCCTGCCCCACAGACTGCCAAAAGCAACAGACACTATTCGGTGGGGCTTTCATCAGAGAATCTTTTTTGTTCTTATTTTGCTTGATATTTCCTCTGTCTTTGACACTATTGATCACTCAATTCTTCTTCCAAGGTAACAGTCTCTTGGGATGATGGGTTCTGTCCTGTCGTGGTTTACTTCCTACCTGACGAACCAAGTGCAACAAATCAAGGCTGGCTCTGAGACCTCAGTCTGGATTCCACATACTTCTGGTGTACCCCAAGGCTCTGCATTATTGGAAGCCCTCTTTAACATCTATATGACTCTGTTGTGTCATTTGCTTGCCAGCCATGGAGTACACTACAAGTTATATGTAGGTGACATCAAATTCTTTTTTACTCTCAAAGCATCATGGGCTGTCACAGAAGAATTTATTTTATCTTGCCTCTCTACTATTCATGATTAGCTTAATCAGAACAAACTGGCTCTCAACATCATTAAAACTGAAATTTTGATTCTTTCTCGATTCCTACTGTCATGTATTCCAGAAAAATTTATTTTCAGAAATCAAAACATTTCCATATCAAAAACAGTTTTCAGCCTCAGTATTCTCATAGACCTCTCACTCTCAATGCCCGATCACTTTAAATCCTTAACACAAACTTCTGTCTGATATGTGTCCATTGTAATGTTTTGATGCAATTATGTTGTAATTGTTTTGAAATTGTATTTTAAATGCTTTTTATTTTGTTTACTACCGTATATATGTTTTTCTATCCCACCCTGAACATAGGAAGGACGGGCAATAAATATTTTAAAATATGATCAAGGGATAAAAAGGGACACTTGGGATGACAAAGCCAGAGCAGAGAGAATAAATGAATTCTTTGCCTCGATCTTCACTAAGAAAGACATAAGAGATATACCCATGCCAACAATGATATTCAAAAATGATGATTCAGCAGAACTGAAACAAATCTCAATGTACCTGGAAGATCTAATAGGGCAAATTGTAGGGCTGTGCATTCGTTTCATACGTTTCATATGTTTCCTATGCAAGCATGTAATATGAAACATATGAAACGAAAGCACATCTTATTGACATGTAATGGGAAACGTATGAAACGAATTAAACGAATGAAACAAATGCACATCCCTAGCAAATTGACAAACTAAAGAGTAGCAAATAACCTGGACCAAATGGTATACATTCCAGAGTGCTGAAAGAACTGAGAAATGAAATTGCAGACCTGCTAATAGTAATTTGTATACCATCATTAAAATTGTCTATGGTACCCGAAGACTGGAAGGTTGCCAGTGTATCGCCATTTTTTAAAAAAGGGATCAAAGGGTGATCCAGGAAACTACAGACCAGTAAGTCTGATGTCTGTGCCAGGCAAAATGGTAGAAACTATCATAAAGAACAAAATTGCTGAACCTATAGATAGGCATAGTTTCATGAGACAAAGCCAAATGGAATTAGTCAAGGGAAGTCTTACCTCACCAATTACTACATTTTTGAGGGTGTAAATAAACATGTGGATAAAGGTGAACCAGTGTATAGAGTGTATTTTGATTTCCAGACAGCATTTGACAAAGTCCCTTCTTAGGAAATTAAAAAGTCATGGGATAGGGGGCAATGCCCTATTGTGGAATGGGAACTGATTAAAAGATAGAAAACAGAGAGTAGGGCTAAATGATATTTTTTTTCAACGGACAAAGGTGAATAGTAGAGTGCTCCAGGGATCTCTTCTGGGACCACTGCTATTTAATATATTTATAGAGGATCTAGAAATAGGAACAGCAAGTGAAGTGATCAAATTTGTGATAACACAAAATTATTTGAAGTTATTAAATCACAAGAGGATTGTAAGGAATTGCAAGAGGACCTTGTAAAATTAAGAGACTGGGTATGCAAATGGCAAATGAAATTTAATGTGGACAAGTGCAAAGTGATGTACTTAGGGAAGTGCAACCCAAATTATAGCTACACAATGCAAGGTTCCACATCACAAGTCTCCATTCAGGAAAAGGATCTAGGCATTATCGTTGATAATATATTAAAATCTTCTCCTTGCTGAGCAACAGCAGCCAAGAAAGCAAACAGAATGCAAGGATTTATTTGGAAAGGAAAGGAGAATAAATAAGAGAATATCATAATGCCTCTATCACTCCATGGTGCGTCCTCATCTTGAGTATTTATGCAGTTCTAGTCACCACATCTCAAAAAAGATATAGCAGATTTAAAAAATGTACAGAGAAGGGCAACCAAAATGTTAAAGAGGATGGAATAATTCCCCTATGAAGAAAGGCTAAAGAGGTTATGACTCTTCAGCTTAGAGAAGAAATGGCTAAGGGGAGATATGATAGAGTTCTATAAAATAATAAGTGGAATGGAACTACGTAGTAAATGTTAATCGGTTGTTTACTCTTTCAAAGAGTACACAGACTAGGGGGCACTATGAAGTTACTAGGTGATACATTTAAAAATAAGAAAAGATATTGGACAAAGTGAATAAGATGCATAATGAACTCTTATCTTCATAAGACATAATATCTACTGCGAAACACAGAACCTTGATTTCTTATTTTTTTGTATTGACAGTGTAGCCTGTCAGATAAGCATGCATATCTGATTAATAAAGGAAGTGTAGTGGCAAACTGCCTTTCAGTTTATTGTTTAACAGTTTTTATTACTTCCTGGCAGTATAATTTAGAGCTGACTTTAGGGACCTTCAGTAAATTTCCCCACTATCCCTACACCTACAAGCACATTCGCTTTGCAGCTCCATGCTACCTCTCCTCTCTTATCTCTCCCTTGTCTCTCCTTGTGACCTCCCTTCGTCATGCAAGCTGTTCCTATCTGTGCTAACTCCATGCTTTCTATCTTGCTGCACTGGATGCCTGGAAAGTCCTTCCTGAGGTAGCGCGTCTTGCTCCTTCTCTGGCTGTGGTCAAATCCTGCTTAAAGACTCATCTCTTTGAGACTGCTTTTAAATCCAGAAATCTCTGCCTCATCCTGATCTTCACCCTCTCAGAATAAACATGTTTTACTATAATATTTAAGTGATTACTAGACAGTGTGTTTTTACTGAAAAAAAGAAAAGGTGCACACACATGCAGGGCCCTCTTTGGGGCTAGGAAGGAAAGGGTAACCAGCAAAGGCCCTGCCAATTGCAACTGGCTGCAGAGCCTAATAAAATGACAGCATTGTAAAGTGTTCTCTATGTTGAAAAATTGTAAAGATGGTTGATAACAAATGAATTGTTTCCTCTGTTTGGCTGTATATTAGCATTGTAAATATTACACCCAACCCTAGAACACCAGTACACTTCCTACTGGGGAAAAAGAACAAGCCAGACTGCTACAATTCACTATACAGAAACTTCACACTAGCAGAATAACTCATCTTGATCACATAGATAAACAGACCCTCACCAAATACAGACTAAGTAACCATGAATTATAAATAGAAATACTGTATGTAGAGAAAAAGTAAACTGGAAAACCCAAGAAACCAGATTGTGCATGCAGTGCAATATTGGAGAAATAGAAACAGAAATGCATTTCCTTCTATGCCATGAGAATACAAAGATACATGTTTGTATTATGTTGAGTCTATCTTGAACTTTTATGAATGTTTTATATGGAGGACATGGGATATTCTGATTTTTTTTTTTTAAAAATCAGAGGTGCAGCACATATTCCCATTCCCATTCCCAAAGCTGACCTTCAAATCACTAAACCAAAAAGAAAAGGCTTTTCTTTTCTACCTTTGTTGTCTGAACATTTTGGACCCTAACATAATTGCTCCCTCTCACAATGACATGAGCTCAGCAGTTCTAACATAAGACCTCCCAGCCTAACACAAAGGGATAATGATGGGACTTGGTGGTCCCAAGATAAGACCTCTCTCCCGTGCACCCAGACTCAATCACACCCACATACAGTGATGAGAACAATGACGGCGGCTCGGCAGCCTGAACATAACAATTCCCATTCCTTCCCATTACTTTACTGTCTCCCTCTCCCCACCACCCCATACCTGGATCCTCCCTGTCTCTCACCTCCCTCCTCCCAGCAGGCAGGCTGAATCCCCTTTCTATTTCCCCAGGAGCTCAGCATCAGTCCTCTTCTCTTCCCACTTCTCTCTCCTGTCCCCTGGCAGCAGCCTCCCTTCTCAGTGTAGGACACAGGGAAGTGGAGTGGAGGTGGCACGGGATGCAGGTTTTTCTGGGGGAACCATAGGGCAATTCAAACAGGAGGACGAAAAGGTGCCAGTACTGAGTACTGGTGCATATCCTTGAATAAATGCCCTGTTACTTCTGAACCTTCAATTACTCCAGCAAAGGTTCAGAACCCATTGTCCTGAAAATGAATAGGTTTTTGGTGTATATGATAACTTGCATTGAGGGTTGGATTTTCTTGCAGAAAGATGTGGCCCAAAACGAGACTAAAATAAACTTACCGTAAATGTATTATCAATGGGATGCAATTTATCAAATATCTATCAAAAATATGTATTTCTATCAAACATGGCAATTAAGCCTCAGGATTGATCTGTGCAAAGTAATACACAAACCCAACTTCTCATACACAATTAGGGATGCTGGCTTCACCATTGTCTCTCAAGAAGAGCCCAATATGCAGTGCTAGTCACAAAGGTGAATACTTCGAAATTATGAAGAAATGATTTACAAAATGCAAAATAGAAAACCTTCTGCCTCATCCAAGTCTATGATGAGCCCAATTGCTAAATACTGGATTATGTCCACCAGTACAATTGCTAAATACTGGATATATCTCCACCAGTACAAAACCGCTACTGCTAAGTTCAAAAAGGATTACTATGCAAATAAGATTCATGATCTAATTTTCAACGCCAAAGCTCTATTCTCCTTTGTTTCAAACCTCACAAAACCCACCACTCCAGCCATCCCTTTTATTCAAGCTCAATCAAAAGCCGAAGAACTGGCCCAGTTTTTCCACGACAAAATCAACAAGCTCGTAACGCAGCTACCCAACACCTCCTCACCTCACTTAACTTCCTCCCCTAGAGCAAACAACGAAGCTTCGCATCTTGATCAATTCGAACCCACATCAGCCAAAGAAATCCAATCTATTTTAAACAAAATGAGACCCTCCTCTCACCCCGCGGACCATATTCCCACCAAATCCCTCCTGTCCATCCCAGAAACTATATCACAAAAGCTAGCAGACATCATTAATTGCTCACTTTCACAAGGCCTCTACCCAGACGACCTCAAGATGGCAGCCATTAAACCGCTTCTAAAGAAGTCAAATTTATTTTTATTTATTTATTAAAGGCTTTTATATACCGACTTTCTTGATACAAATCAAATCAATTCGGTTTACAATGAACTAAGCAGAATATACAGTTAACCAATCAACAAGAGATACGGAGCATACATTATAACAAGGAAGCCTTAACTTGGAGTAGGAAAATAAAGAAGGGGTGAACGGAGCAATAAATATATAAATAAAATGAAATAAAATAGAATAAATACTATATACAGAAGAGGGGGCAAGGGGCCAACCTCTCTTTAATGGATATTATGCATGAAAAAAATTTGGAGAGTTTTGTTTACAGAGATGTGTGGTGTACAATTCTAGATCAGGCAATGGAGTTTGTAGAGGGGAAGGCTTGGCTGAACAGCCATGTCTTTAGTTTCTTTTTAAAAGTTGTTAGACAAGTCTCCAGTCTGAGGTCCGGAGGCATGGCGTTCCACATGGAAGGGCCTGCGGTAGAAAAAGACCGGTCTCTGAGGTTTGCGTGGGGCACTAATTTGATTGTAGGAACGTGTAAGGATCCCTTGTAAGCATCCCTTAAAGGCCTGGCTGTCGAGTGCAGTCTGAGAGGATGAGACAGGTCAAGCGGGGTTTGATGGTGGATATTTTTATGAATGATTGTGAGAGATTTATGGAGGATCCGGAAATTTACTGGGAGCCAGTGGAGATCTTTTAGAATGGGAGAAATATGCTCTCTCCGATTGGTATTTGTCAAAATCCTTGCTGCTGCATTTTGTAGCAGCTGGAGCGGTTTAATGGTAGAGGCTGGAAGACCATGCAGAATGGAGTTACAATAGTCGATCTTGGAGAACAGAATGGCTTGGAGGACGGATCTGAAATCGTAGTGGAATAGGAGCGGTTTGAGTTTTTTGAGTACTTGTAACTTGTAAAAGCACTCCTTAGTAGTGTGTTTTATAAAATGCTTTAGGTTCAGGTGACTGTCGATTAATACTCCAAGATCTCTGGCGTGTGATATATGTGGAATATTTTGTGATTGGAGAAGTATGGGACTACCTTCTGGAGTAATTAGCAAGAGTTCGGTTTTAGAAGTGTTGAGCACAAGGTTGAGGCTGGATAAGTAGTGGTTTATAGTTTGTAGATGAGAGTTCCATAACCTGAGTGTTGAGTCCAATGATTTGGATATAGGGATTAAAATTTGAAGGTCATCTGCGTAAATATAAAATTTGAGTTTGAGGTTTGAAAGTAGGTGGTAGAGGGGGAGAATGTAGATATTAAACAGGGTGGGTGAAAGGGAGGAGCCCTGGGGGACGCCAAAAGGAGCATTAGTATGAGGTGATTCCATGTTTTTAATTTTTACCTTATAGCCTCTATTACTGAGGAAAGATTTGAACCATCTGAGGGCTGAACCTGTAATTCCTATGTCTGAGAGTCGGTTTAGGAGGATGTTGTGATTTACCGTATCAAAAGCCGCAGAGATGTCGAGGAGAGCTAAGAGAAATGACTGTCCTTTATCAAAACCAATATATAGTTGATCCAGAAGGGAGGTGAGGAGGGTTTCCGTATTGTGTTCTTTTCGGAAACCATATTGTGACGTGTGAAGTATATTGTGGTCTTCTAGGTAATTTGAAAGTTGCTTATTTACAATTTTCTCCATGATCTTAGATACAAATGGGAGATTTGATATGGGACGGTAATTGTTGAGGTCTTCCGGGTCCAGGTTGGATTTTTTGAGTATGGGTTTGAGCGTGGCCAATTTGAGCGCGTCCGGGAATGTTCCTTGTGTAAGGGAACAATTGATGATATCAGCTAGATATTTGGATATGTATTCTGGAATGAGAATCAGTAACTTGGAGGGTATTTGGTCCAGCGGGTGGGTCGAAGGTTTCATTCTTTTTATCAGCGATTCTACCTCTAAAGTGTGGGTCGAATCAAAGGAGTCCAATCTTATGTCTAAGTTTGGTAGGAGAACTGTGTCCGGAAGAGTAGGATTTGTGTTGACAGGTAATCTAGCCAGGGTATTGGTGATTTTATTTTGAAAGAATAAGGCCAGGTCATTGGCCTTTGATTGAGCTGTATCGTCAGGGATATTAGGAAGAGCCATTTTGGTAAGTTCCGAAACATAGGAGAAGAGGGCCCTCGCATCATATAGCATATCGTGGATGCGGTGAGCGTAGAAATCTCTTTTTGTTCGGAGTGTTGCTGATCTGTACTGGTGGAGAGTAGTTTTGTATATGGAAAGAGTGAGGGGATTAGAATTCTTCCTCCATTCTTTTTCTTTCCGTCTTAGATTTTGCTTCTGAGTGCGGAGTTCATTTGAGAACCATGGTTGCTTATTTTTATGGGAGGGGTTTATAATTTTGGGCATAATTATGGGAGGGGTTTATAACAATGGGCATAATTCGTTGGCTATCATTTCGGTGATGTTTTGCCATGAGGTGATAGCTGAATTGGGATTTGAAAGATCCAAGTTTGGGAGTTTTCTGATCAGGGATTTGCCAAGATCTTCTGAAGAACAAGTTTTCCTGTAGTATAGAGTTGTAGGCTGATGAGGTGTGGTCAATCCTGTCAATGACCTGAAGGTGGAGTTGATCATAAAATGATCTGACCATGGGACTGGTAAGCATATGGGGGGTGAGAGTGGGGTGAGATTAGAATTTGTGAAGATAAGGTCAAGAGTGTGACCCGCTTTATGTGTTGGTTGGTTAATGTGCTGTTTGAAGCCCATGTCCGAGAGTGCTGATAGGAAAGCATCACAGTTGGTCGATCGAGGATTGGCATCAATGTGGAGGTTAAAATCTCCAATGATAATGGCAGGAGAGTCTAGTTTTAAGTATTTGGCTATAACCTCTATCATGGGAGAGGCATCTTGATCTAAAAGTCCGGGAGGAGCGTAGGTGAGGAGAATTTGAAGTGACTTAGACTTGAATAAGCCTACCTCAAGTTTGGGTATAGTATAGATAGGTTGTTGCGTGAGGTTAAAAAGTTTTTTTGCAGCTATTAGGAGACCTCCTCCTTTTTTTTTCTTTCTGGGTAAGGAGAAGACATCATATGTCTGTGTAGGCAATTGATTTATTAGGACTGTGTCTGAGGATTTTAACCAGGTCTCTGTGATGGCACAGATGTCTGGTTTGGTATCTAGCAGATGGTCATTAAGGATGTGGGGTTTTTTTGTGATTGATTGGGCATTGAAGAGTGATAAGGTGAATAGAGCCAAACCAAGTAATTGTGTGACTGGTGAGATCATTACCGGGGTTAGATTTCTACGGGTTATAGGTTGATATCTTAGTGTAGGCTTCATCTTGGAGAAGGAGTTGTGATGTAATATATGTATTGGGTGTCCTTGTAACATGGTTGTACGAGGGAGATGACTTTGGTGGTATAGTCAGAATCAGGTGTCCTATGACATTATGGTGGTAGTAGATTGAGGAAATGTTCTTAAAGGAGGACTGAGTGATATATTTGGTTGTGTAATCTTTTGCTGGAAGAATGCTGAGGCTGTTGGTTGAATGCTGAGACAGTGGGTTGAATGCTGAGGCTGTTGGTTGAATGCTGAGGCTGTTGATTGAATGCTGAGACAGTGGGTTGAATGCTGAGGCTGTTGATTGAATGCTGAGACAGTGGGTTGAATGCTGAGGCTGTTGATTGAATGCTGAGACAGTGGGTTGAATGCTGAGACAGTGGGTTGAATGCTGAGACAGTGGGTTGAATGCTGAGGCTGTTGATTGAATGCTGAGACAGTGGGCTGAATGCTGAGGCTGTTAGTTGAATTGAATGATGGATCCCAATGACTTAAACAACTTCAGACCAATCGCAAACCTACCATTCTTAGCCAAGATAATGGAAAAACTAGTCAACTCGCAAATAACAGACTACCTTGAAGACAACAAACTTCTCTACCCCTCACAATATGGGTTTCGCAAAGCATCCAGCACAGAATCCCTCCTGGTATCACTAACGGACCACCTTATCCTGGGTATGGACAAAGGCCAATCATTCCTACTGATCCTGTTGGACCTTTCAGCTGCCTTCGACACCGTCAACCACTCCAGCCTCATAAAACAACTCTCATCCATTGGAATTGCAGGTACCGCTCTAGCCTGGTTCAAAACTTTCCTTAACAACAGAGGATACAAAGTGAATATACACAATAAGGAATCCTCCTGCTTCAAGGCCTCCATAGGAGTACCACAAGGATCCTCCCTATCACCTACCTTGTTCAACATATACTTACGCCCACTGTGCCACCTTCTAACGGATCTCAATCTCAAACACCTTATATATGCTGACGATGTTCAGATAGTAATTCCTCTTAAAGAATCGCTAGTCAAAACACTTGAATACTGGGAATCTTGCCAATCAAAAATCAATGACCTCCTCTCCAGTTTAAATCTCATCCTAAACACCTCCAAAACCGAACTAATTCTCATCACTCCTGAAAACAACAATCATCACACTCACACGTCAAACATCCCCCTATCCTCTCAAGTCAGAGACCTAGGAGCCATTATTGACAACAACCTGAACCTGAAAGCTTTTATAAACCGCACCACCAAGGATTGCTTTTATAAACTACAAGTATTAAAAAGAATAAAGCCACTATTCCACTTTCAAGATTTCAGAACCATACTTCAAGCAATAATCTTCGCAAAATTAGATTATTGCAACGCCATACTTCTGGGACTTCCATCTTCATACACCAAACCCCTTCAGATGGTACAAAACACAGCGGCTAGAATCCTTACAAATTCTAAAAGAAGAGACCACATCTCACCCATCTTAAAAAATCTTCACTGGCTCCCCATCCAAGCCAGAATCCTCTACAAATCCATCACCTTCATCTACAAGTCTATCCATAACTACACCTCCCTGGACCTTCAATATCCGCTCAGCCTTTATATCTCTCAAAGACCGATTAGAGAAGCCCATAGAGGATCCCTCCAGGTACCAAATACAAAATCCACCAGACACACAACGGCAAGAGATTGGGCATTCTCAACAGCTGGACCCTCACTTTGGAACTCCATCCCCACAAATCTGCGCCTAGAACCCTGCCTACCAACTTTCCGCAAAAGATTGAAGACCTGGCTTTTCCAACAAGCCTTCCCGGACAACTCATAACAATCTCCAACTCCTGTAAGAATGTGACTGTAAATATTCATTAAGTTATTTATTTTATCCCCATACAATTCTTTTACTCCCCACTGTTCCTCTTCTTTCTCTATCCCAGTTATTCCACCCCTGATTTTTTGTAACTGCTTCCCCTTTGCACCAGTTTAGTTCTACTGTTCTTTGCACCCCTTGTTTGTATGTAAACCAGCATGATGTGACTTGTTCATGAATGCCGGTATATAAAAAACCTAAATAAATAAAAATAAAATAAAATGTTCTGCTCACCTCACATCTCTCTATTGTCCCACCTTTTCATCTCCCATTTCACTCTCATCCCATTCCCTGGAATCAGTCGTCTTATTCCAAATAAAAGACTACCTAACTGAGTATGACATATTAAATCCAAACCAACACGGGTTTAGAAAGGGGCACTTTATGGAGACCCTCCTTCACTCCTCATTTGATACTTTTCTTAGAAGATTTGATTCTTACACTGAATATATTGTGATTTTCATAGACATCTCAGCGGCGTTTGTTATGTTGGACCATAAAATTTTGGTATCTGTTCTTCAACATATAGGAATTCATTCTACAGTATTGAGCTGGTTCAAAAGTTTTCTTACCAATCGCTCCTGTCAAATTAATATCGGTTCCTATTTCTCCCAATTTTATTCTCAATCGACAGGTGTACCTCAAGGCTCTTCACTATCGCCTATATTATTCAATATCTACCTCTTACCGTTGTGTCACATCTTATCCTCTTTAAATGTGCAATACAAAATCTATGCAGATGATATCCAACTATTTGTCCCTTATAAATCATCCTGGCCGGAGACTTCTTCTTTGATCCAACTATATATTAATACTATTGAACAATGGATGGCCCATAATCGCTTAAAACAGAAATGTTATATCTTAGTTTTATATCGAATTCTTGCAATGCTCCCCCTACTAACATAACGTTGGGTAAAGATGCCATTCAAATTACTAAAATTATATGGAACTTGGGAGTTTGGATTGACTCCAACTTATCTTTATCTCAGCACATATACAAAATAGTAAAAAACTCATTCTTTAACTACATGTTTTAAAGCTGTTATGAACTGTTAAAGCTTACTCTATGCTTATGGCCAGGGACACAAGAACACTTAGACTCAGTAAAAAGTATAATGTATTTTTATTAGTCAATATAAGTGTTCTCGGGAGATGCTGGGTACTGGGTGCTGCCCGCGGGTTCCCCTGTGAGCAGGCGACTTACCCCATACTGCTACTTGCTCTCCCGAATCGGCCGGACGCCGCCGTAGTCGGGCCTTCCCACGTGGCTGGAGCCGTGGACTTTGCTTCCTCTTGTGGCCCGGAGGCCGCCCTTTCTGTTCTGCTTCACCGCCACTGGTACTGCGGATTTCCTTGCCATCAACGTGGCACGGAGCCGCCACCGATGTTCTGTCATCGTTGCGGCTGGAGGCCGCAAGCCCTGAGCTGGCTTGGCAGCTGGAGCCGCCCTCAGGGCCCCCTGCAGTGGCAGGAGCCGCTGCCGTCATCGGGGTCTGCCTCTAGGCCCAGCCCTGCTTCTCTGCGACATCAATGTCGGTGCAGGACCGCTGTCCACGGTCCTGCACAACTTCCTGCTTCCTCCTAGGCGCGCGACCGTGCCTCTCTTCACTATTTAAAGGGCCCACGGCTGGATATGCCCTGGGTCCCACCTTCAGACTGTTTCCTCTGACAGCCCTATAAAAGGGCTGTTCCTGCATTTCCTCTTCGCCTTGCATCGGAGTTGCTTCAGTCCTGGAGGCTCCTGCCTGCCAGTGCTCCATCAGGTCCTTGGTGTTCTTCGTGGAGCTCCTCATCTCGTCTCGTCTCATCTTGTCTGCTTCTTGCCATGTCTTCGTTGCCTGAGGTCCCCGTCCAGGTCTCCTGATGTCTCGCTTCCTGGTGTTCCAGCCCTCCTTGGTGTTTTTCTCTTGTGCTCTGGAGCCTTCTGTTCTGCCGGCCATGGATCTCCGGGTGACGCTTCTCCGTCTGTGGAGATGCCAGCAGTGGACTGGTGTCCTGTGCTCCTGAGCCGTCCTGTCCTGCCAGGCTTTGTGGTGCTCTGGATGACACTGGCTCCGTCGTCAAAGTTCCACCTTGGCTGGACTCCTCCCTGCGCTTGTCCCGCTCTCCTCGTGGTCCGTGACCAGCCTCCTTGGGCTGTGTAGGGCACGTAGTGGGACAGGGTGGTCCGCGACCAGCCCATTGGGTCCGCCCGTGAAGGTGGGCTGAGTAGGGCACCCTGAGAGACAGTGCCAATGTCTACCTTCCCAGCATCTCATCTCGTCTGGACTTCGTCAAGTTCCTCATCTCATCTCTGATGCCGTTGCACCAGCCTTGGTGTCATGTCTTCACATCAGCCTTGGTGTCATGTCTTCGCATCAGCCTTGGTGTCATGTCTTTGCATCTGTCTCGTCTGGACTTCGTCAAGTTCCTCGTCTCGTCTCTGATGCCGTTGCATCTGCCTTGGTGTCATGTCTTCGCATCAGCCTTGGTGTCATGTCTTTGCATCAGTCTTCGTCTGAGATGCCGTCGCATCAGTCATAGTCTCATGTCTTCGTGTCAAGGCCTCCGTCTGCCTTCATACTCAGGCCGGCCTGCTGCTCCATGCCGATTCTAAGCAGCAGGTCCGAAAGGGCTTGGAATGGTTGGAGGACTGTTCACCTTCCAAAATCATCTATTTGGCCTTGGGAGCTTGCAGAGCTGGCAGAAGGTAAGACCATGTCTCTGCCATGCTGGGACACGTTGCCAACCCTCGGTTCGGTCCTGGATCCGTCTGAGGTCGGGCCGAGGCCCAAGGGCACACGAAACCCATCACACAACAGAATGCAAGGCCTTCGGAGGCCGCCCGCTACTCAACAAAAGTGACTACAGCACGTATTATTTTTCCATGATTATAGATCAGTATTGGAAGTGTTGATCTTTTCAGGAATAGATTACTGCAATGGACTATACTTAGGTCTACCTGAATCAACTATTAGACCCCTTCAGCTAATCCAGAATTCAGCAGCTAGACTTCCTACAGCTACTCTCATCAAACAGCACATTTCTCCTGTCTTACAAAAATTACACTGGTTACCAGTTAAATTCAGAATATGGTATAAAATTATCACGATTATTCACTCTCTGTTAAATAACATTGACTCTATTTGGCTATGCTCCACACTACGAGTCTACAAACCCTCAAGAGAACTTAGGTCAGCCGGGAAAAATCTATTAGAAGTTCCCACAGTAAAAATGGCTGCTCTAAATGTAACATGGTAAAGAGCCTTTTCAGTAGCCGGCCCCATTCCGTGGAATGCTTTGCCGGACTCTTTAAGACAAATACATAACAGAAAGGATTTCAAGATAGCACTAAAAACATATCTCTTTAAGGAAGCATTTGGGAATCCTGAGTCACCTAACAATAGCTAATCTCAGAGAGATAAAGACAGCCACACTTTGCACCTTACCACTAGGAAGTTTAACTCTTATTTCTCCTGTTAGTGTAGATGCTTATTTCCTTCTTTTGCTTTTTGTAGCATAGCAGTTAATGTTTACCATAACTTTTTTATAGTATATTTAGTTTTTAATAATGAAAATGTTAATTGTATTTTTATTTTAACTTTATTTTATTCTTTTATTATATTATTTTTATATACTCTATCTAATTGAACTTTTATTTTTATTTTTACTTTTATTACTGTAAACCACTTTGGTAAAACGGTATATAAATCTGTTAAATAAAATAAATAAATAAATCCCCTATCAAACTCCCCCCGCATATTCCCTCAATCTCTCGCCACCCCACCACCAATATAATCATTCTCCCCTGCCAGCAGCAGGATCCCTTTCTCTCACTCTTCCCCCCCCCCCCCCCCCCCCAACATCTACCTTCTGTCCTTTCACCTCCCAGATACTCTGCATTCCCCTCTTCTGGTAATGGTAGCCTTCCAGGATTCCCTCTTCTGACAATCGTGATGGCACTCTTGGCTCCTTTTCTTGCAGTGATGCTATTGAATCTGCACCAGACGTCTTCTCGTTCCTGGGGCAGGGGGAAGCAGCATCGGCATTTTGAAAACCTGTGGCACAGCACCTGTTCCTGCTGATCTCACAACATAGGAGATCAGCAGCTGAGAAAACGTGGTCAGTGAATTTTGAAAATGTTTGATGTGTTGGCACAAGAGAGGGTAATCCCCAAGACAGAGGGACACTGTTGGTGGACCACGTGTTAAATAATCCTGCTCCAAAAGCACCTGCTCCTTGCTACTGTAAAGAGAATCAGGTAACAGATTTAGTCTGCCATTACCTCTAAGCACTGATACAGTGCTGGTGCCTTTACAACCCCCTGCCCCAACCCGGCAAACCTCTGGCTCCAGTAGCAATCCTTACAGTGCTCTGAAGGGAGTAAGGCTGTACAGCTCCCTCCTCCCCTCATAAAAGCCCAGAGGGGGGAGGGCCTGTGAGTGCAGACTTCATCCCTGTGCTCACTGCACTGTGAGGATCACTGCTGAAACCAAGGTCTGGGGTGAGGGGGCAGGAGTGATCGCATATTTTAACTTAAGTCTAAGAGAAAATTACAGGGGCTCAGATGAGATGGAGGACTGCATCTGTCAAGCAGTGCTATAGACATGGCTAGCAGTAGCAGCTGTGTGGTTATTAGCTTCAAACACAGTGAACTAGAATTCTGCCTCAGTTTCATATCTTACTATGCCACTATTAAATAGAAAGTTCAGGTCCTGCTAACAAGATCAGATTACCAGATTTATGGTTTATCATTGTGATGGAAACAGTGAGCCAGGGCAGTGCAAGCCTGGAGATACAAGTTGGGGAGAAGCAGAGCTCAGATAAGGGAGAAAAAGGGGAAACACTGCACAGAGAGGATCAGGGGACTAAAGATGGGATATTTCAGGGATTATTTATTTCATTATTTTAATTAATTGCTACTGAAATTAACTCAATTCTTCCTCTTATGCTACTTCTAGTCTCCTCTCTTCCCTCCAACAGCCTCAGATGGTCTCTCCCACCTGCTAATGAGGTCATAATGACAGCAGGAGGCTTATAAAAGGCACAGCTGCCTGGGCTCAGTGGCATTTCACAGGAGGGCAGCAAGCAGTGAGCATCTCTGCTGGCTTTGGCTCTCAGAAGACTGAAGGACCTGAAGATTCTAGAATGGAACTCAAGCAACAGAACCAAGGTGGACTACCTGCAGGTAAGTGGCGAAGAGTAGGTTTAGGTCACAGGGGAACCTCTGGCCTCTTCCTTTTAGTGCCCCCACTACAGTGTGCCAGGGGGAAAGAAAATCCCTTTTTGTTTTCTTTTCCTTTAGGACCCTTCCTGGGTCTTGAAAATAAGTCCTCATCTGCCTCCATCAGCCTCCTCCTCTGCCTCCATCAGCCTCAAATGGTCTCTCCCACCAGCCAGTGAGGTCATAATGAGAGCAGGAGGCTTATAAAAGGCAGAGCTGCCTGGGCTCAGTGGCAGTTCACAGGAGGGCAGCAAGCAGTGAGCATCTCTGCTGGCTCTGGTTCTCAGGAGACTGAAGGACCTGAAGATTCTGGAATGGAACTCAAGCAACAGAACCAAGGTGAAGTGCGAGAGCTATGAGATAAGTGATGAGGAGTGGGTTTAGGCCATGGGGAGACCTGTGGCCTCTTTTTTTTTAAGCGCCCCCCCCCCCCCCTTCCCTTGCTTTATTATTACTTGGTCTCTGGTGCCCTCACTAGAGGGCGCCAGAGGACAGAATTCCCCTCTTTGTTATTTCTCCCCTTTTTCTTTAAGAAGGCAGGGTGGCCTTTGGCTGCCCCTGCCCCCTTCCCCAACCTAAAAATAGGCTCCTCCCCCTCCTCCCTCCATCAGTCTCCTCCTCTGCCTCCATCAGCCTCAAATGGTCTCTCCCACCAGCCAGTGAGGTCATAATGACAGCAGGAGGCTTATAAAAGGCAGAGCTGCCTGGGCTCAGTGGCATTTCACAGGAGGGCAGCAAGCAGTGAGCATCTCTGCTGACTCTCAGGAGACTGAAGGACCTGAAGCTTCTGGAACTGAACTACAAGCAGGGGGCAGGGGCAGTCAAAGGCCACCCTGCCTCCTTAAAGTAAAAGGGGAGAAATAACAAAGACTGCTTGATAGATGCAGTCCTCCATCTCATCTCACCAATGTCAGGAAGTATTTCTTCATGGAGAGGATGGTGGATGCCTGGAATGCCTTTCCGGGGGAAGTGGTGAAGACCAAAACTGTGAAGGACTTCAAAAGGGCATGGGATAAATACTGTGGGATCCAAAAAGTCTAAAGGATGTGAATGAAGAGAAAAGGTATGGGAGTAGTTTGCGGCAATTACGGCTACTACCTGGAGATTAATACCCTTATTCAATAAACATACTGTCAATGCAACTCCAGCATTGCTCTTTGCTTCAACGGCAAGAGGAAATGTGGAAAAAAAGGATTTTCATTCACAAAAAAACCAGGGAGTAGCTTGCTTGTTGCGGTGGTTACTACCCCAAACCAAATAAGTCTGATACTTCACTTCAGTGCATATCCAGCATAGCTCTCTGCTTCAACGGCAGGGGGGAAAGACTGATAAGAACATAAGAAATTGCCATGCTGGGTCACACCAAGGGTCCATCAAGCCCAGCATCCTGTTTCCAACAGAGGCCAAACCAAGCCACAAAATCCTGGCAATTACTTAAACGCTAAGAAGATCCCATGCTACTGATGCAATTAATAGCAGTGGCTATTCCCTAAGTAAACTTGATTAATAGCCGTTAATGGACTTCTCCTCCAAGAACTTATCCAAACCTTTTTTCAACCCAGCTACACTAACTGCACTAACCATATCCTCAGGCAACAAATTCCAGAGCTTTATTGTGCGTTGAGTGAAAAAGAATTTTCTCCGATTAGTCTTAAATGTGCTACTTGCTAACTTCATGGAATGCCCCTAGTCCTTCTATTATTCGAAAGTGTAAATAACCGAGTCACATCTACTTGTTCAAGACCTCTCATGCTCTTAAAGACCTCAATCATATCCCCCCTCAGCTGTCTCTTCTCCAAGCTGAACAGCCCTAACCTCTTCAGCCTTTCCTCATAGGGGAGCTCTTCCATTCCCTTTATCATTTTGGTTGCCCTTCTCTGTACCTTCTCCATCGCAACTATATATTTTTTGAGATGCGGTGATCAGATTGATATTTTCCTGCAATCCACCCCTGTGTGTGTCTGTGTGAGATCCTATGTAGGTGTGTGTGTCTGTCTGTGTGAGAGCTTGTGTGTTTTGTGTATGTTTGTGTGGTTTTGAAAGCCTATGTGTCACATATAAGCTCTCACAGGCACACACACACATAATGTATCAGAGAGGTAGTGTCTGAGAGCATGAAGGTGTTATTGTGCATGCGTGTGTGAGAGAAGATAACATTTGGGTGTCCCTTCCTCCCCCAATCCACAACAATCTCAGGGTGACTGGAAAAATCAGAAGATCCCAGGTATGGAGAGCAGGAGATTTTTTTAATCCTTAAAAGTTTTAATTATTGGATATAATTTGATTCGGCTCTTTCAAAATATCATTTTTTTTTGGGGGGGGGGGAATCAAACATTTTTAATTGGAGTTTTTATTCATGAGATGTTTTGAAATATTTTATTGGTATTTTCAAATTTTTCATCTTACTTATTTATTTTATTTATTTATGAACTTTATTATACCGACGTTCGTAGAACACATCACACTGGTTTACAATTAACAAAAAAGAAGGAAAATTACAATGAATGAGGAAGGGGGAAGGGGGAGCAGGCTAGAAAAGGGAAGAAGAGGAGGGCAGGGAGCGGGAAAGACTAAGTTAGAAAGAAAGGAACGCAGATAAGAAAAGAGAACAAAAAATAACCAAATTAAATTACTTAATTCACATTACAGAGAGTGTGCAATTAAAAACTGAAGTAACTGTATACAAATATACACATGATGCAAAGGCGAGCTCTAATGGCAGGTGGGAGATGCCACACTAGGGGGAAAAAGGAAGGAGGGGGTAAGGGGGGAGGGAGGCAGTTTGAAATATATTATGAATATGATTTTACTGTTATGAATTTTTTATATTTCTTGATTTTATTATTTAATGTTTTATGAAAAATGGTACTGTCTCTGTTTTTCCATTGTTGCTCTGCCTATAGAGGTTGGCGTGTTGTGGGTTCCAGTTCATTTCTTCTCAGCATGTTGCTGTTGATACCTTCTGATCTCTTTATTCTGTATTTGGTCAAGGTATCTCTGTGTTCTGCATATGTGACCAGGGTGAGGTATTTTGCTGGCATATAATCTCTGTGAAGATATCTATAGCAGCCTGGTTTCCTAATAAGTGTTTTTTTTATTGGTGTTCTAGGGCCTGGCATGAAATGTGCAGTGTTGCCTTTTCATAGATAAGGTTGTTAGGGTTGTTTTGGTATAGGAGGTTTACTATATTGTAATGGTAATTCCATTTATTTATGGCTTTCCAAGGGCCAAGCCCACACGCAGCATGCATTACAAAAAGTCTAATTCCATAGGAGTTCCAAGTGTCTTTTTTGCAGAGTTTTCTGGTTGACACCACAGCAGTGTATGTAAATATAATAGGCATGTGGTAAGTAATATTTTTGCCTCAGAAGACTGTACTTTTTGAATGTTTCCTTGTAAAATTTGTTATAAATGCATAATTTAATTGTGTCTGTAAAGGGTATGTTTTATTTATTTATTTATTTATTATTTTTACTATACCGGCTTTCATGACATGGATCACATCAAACCGGTTTACATTTAACAAAGTGTGCAAGATAAGAGATAACTCAAACAACTGTAACAAGAGCATTGAAAGGAGAGTGCCAGTTACAATAAAACAGGGAAATAAATAACTGGGACTTGGAGGTGAGAAGAGGAGGATTTAACTTACAGCAACTTATTTACAAGGTTACAAGATTGTGTGTGTGTGTGTGGGGGGGGGGGGGGGGGTGTTGTGTTGTGTGAGCAAGGCTTTCCTAGGGTACCCAATACCCTTCCCTATCCATCGATTGTAGGGGGGTTCAGTTTTTAGAAATATAGATTGCAGGACAGAGCTGGGCTTTATTTGATGGGCTTGGGACAGGCATTGAATGAATCGGGGGTGAGGGACAGCACTGTAATTTTTTCACACAGGGCAGCATAAAAGCTAGCACTGGCCCTGGGAGCGGTCTCACCGTGGAGCAATACAGAGGCATTATGATATTTGCAATTTATTCCTTTCCTAATAATTCCTAGCATTCTGTTTGCTTTTCGACTGCCACCACAAACGGAGCCAAGTATTTCAAAGTATTGTCCACGATGATGTCCAGATCCTTTTCCTGACTGGTAACTCTAATAGGGAACCTAACATCATGTAACTTCAATGTGAGTGACATTTCCCTATGTGCATTACTTTGCACTTGTCCACATTAAATTTCATCTGTCATTTGGATGCCCAGTCTCACAAGATCCTCCTGCAATTTCTCACAATCCGCTTGTGATTTCACTACTTAGAATAATTTTGTGTCATCTAGATATCTGATTATGTCCCTAGTCATTACATTTTACAGATCATTTATAAATATATTAAAAAGCACTTGTCCCAGTACAGATCCCCTGCGAAACTCCACTGTTTACCTTTGTCCACTGAGAAAACTGACCATTTAGTCCTACTCTGTTTGCAATCCACAATAGGACATGCATTTTTATTTTTCTCAGTCTTTCTCATGGAGGACTTTGTCACACGCCTTCTAAAAATCCAAATACACTATATCACCTGGATCATCATTATCCACGTTTATTAACCCCTTCAAACAAATGCAGCAGATTTGTGAGGCAAGACTTGCCTTGGGTAAATCCATGCTGGCTGTGACCCATTAAACCATGACTTTCTATATGCTCTCTAATTTTCTTTCTTTAGAATAGCATCTACAATTTTTCCAGGCACTGGAGTGAACTCCACAGTCTACAGTTTCCTGGATCATGATACCCCTATTAGGAATGTAAGAATTGCTAATGGTCAAACTGAAGGTCTATCTAGCCCGTCATATTGTCTCCAAGACTAGATTTACGCATAGATCTACCAGGCCTGGCCCTAGAACTGTCAAGTTTGGAGTGGGGCAACAACTTCCCTGTTCCCCTCCCCCATTGCTACCCTGAAATCCTTTCCCAGACCTCCAAAATGCCCCCCACTGACCCTAGACCTCCTCTCCAGCAGTGATTCTCAGTGCAGTGTGCTCAGGGACAAAGTCTGCCCTTTCAGGCCCTGCCCCCTCTGGGATTCCATAGGGGGTGGGGCCTGTGAGGACTGCTGCTGCAGCTGAGGTCAAGATAGTGGCATCATGCAGGGCTCGAGGTTTTATCAGATGTGGGACGGTGGCAATGCATCAGCACTGAACCAGTGCCTTGGAGTGGTGGTAGACCCAAGCCATCTCTGCTTATCTCTGACAGTAGCAAGGAGTAAGTGCTTATACCGCAGGATTATCCAACAGGTGCTCCACCGATGGCTTCCATCGAGCCTGGAGCGAGATATTTGTTTTTTATTTTATTTTAATGCTTTCATTACCTGTGCTATTTGTTTTGTTGGCCACTTTCATTATATGAAGGAAGATGGCACATGAAGCCATATAACTTAAACTAAAGTGAATTATATGTGCCATGTAACATCTCCTCTAATCTCTGGTGTGCTTGGAGCCTGATTCTGTGCTGTAACCAGTTCTGAATGTCTTGTCATATCTCCGGCTGTGAGCAGCATTAAGTCTTTCTTTCTGCATTTGCAACCTCGGTCACATGCCTTTGCCCTGAGTTCCAATCACTAGCCGGTCCTGCACCTGCTCCTCCGTAGCAGCTCCAAAAATCTTCACAATATCTTTAAATTATTTTCATGTTGATTGAAGAAAAAATATCCCCAGAAGCACAGAATCCAATGCCCATTTTAAACCTTTTTGCATAGATATGAATCATCTTATGGACGAAAATGCTTTTTAAATGGTGGAATATGTCTTTTTGTTTTCATTTGCGGCACGATCTGATTCATATCTCATTTGCAGTGCCTACATCAGTCACCTATCTAGAGGGTTTGCATGCCATCAAAAGATCAAATCAACCACTTGGGGCCCAGTCTGTTGCAGTCCCGGTCGCAAGCACTGCGACCGGGTCCTTACCTCAGGGCTGAGAGCGAGGGAGGCTCGTTTCGCAGGGGCTTCTAGGCTGCGCGGGCCTTGCGGCAGCTCCCCAACCGGGAGCGCGGTGTGCTGGGCCTGCTTGGGCCTGGTCGCGGCGGCGTCTCCACGAGGGAGACGCCGCCGAGCTCCCAGAAGATGCTCCGCCCCTCCTGGGCACGAGCGCGCACAGGGAAGCCCGTTTTAAAGGGCTTTTCCCGCCGGATCAAGGACCGCCCCTAAAGTGATGTCAGACGCCGGCTTGTATATAAACCGGCGTCTGCCTCTACCAAATTGCCTTGCAACAAGTGCCTAATTGCTGCAGTGCCTGCCTCTGTTCCTGCTGGACCTCGTTCCTGTTTGGACCTCGGCTCTGACTTCGGATTGCTGGCTGCCGCCTCGGACCTCTGCTCCTGCTTCGGATCTACGACCCCTGTTCCAGTCTTGGGTCTTCGGTTCCTGCTCCGGGTCTTCCCGTCAAAGTTCCCACTCTGGATCCTGTGCTCCGGACCTCGCTTGTCTTCTTGGTTCCTGACTTCCGCCTTGTTCCTGGCTTCCGTGTTTGCTTCCTGCCTCGACCCCGGACCGGTATCTCTCGTTGCTTCTTCAGTTCTCCTAAGTCCCAGCGGCCGGGACCTCACAAGCTCCTCTCGGGGGGTCCGCTGGCTTCCAGGGCCAAGACACCAGTCTCGAGTCGTCTGCCACTGCCTCCCGGCCTTCTGCCTCTCCACGGAGTTTCCCTCTTTACCAACTTCCTACTCCGCCAGGCCGGCCCAATGGTTCACTATCCTCTCCCCAACAGCAACACAGTCATAGCTACAAGGAGTTTTTATATTTTAAAAAATATAATCTATTAGGTTTTTCTTTTCCTCAGGAGCCAGAGAGGTAAAGAAAAAACAAAAACATAGAACTAAGTTTGGAGGTGCAGGTCTGCTCATTTGTTTGATTGCTTCTGTCACTGCCCTTTGTTTCCCATTGCTGACACTGTTCCTAGGGCTAGTTCAGATTATTGGTGCGGTGGATTATTGTTTATAGGCTCAAAGCAACATGCATATGGATGAGAGAGACAGGAGGAAGGGCTCCTGCACAGTCTGAGAACAGCAGAACACACTTTTATCCTCCATATGGTTGGTGTCAGCCAGGAGAAAAACTGACAGCTGAGCTCTGGCCAGCCAGGAGTGGTTTTTGACAACTCCATTGCTAATGCTAACAACAAGCTCTTTGGAAGAAAATATAATATGAAAAAGTATTGAAATCTGAAAATTCTGAAATGGATAGAGAATCATGTGGCATCTCTTCCTATGTATCACTATGTTACAAAATAAAAAAAAAAACTGTTGGAGACACTGGAATAAATTACTCCCCTCCCCCCCCCCCCCCCTGAAGATCAGCCCAGGCACTCAGTGCATCAGAATGTGGCACAGCAAATGGCACCAGTCATCGATCTAGTTAACAATATTCACAATGTGTTTGTTTTAATGTATGAACAAGTGAATTCTTCAAACGGTGCTCTTCGTGTCCTGTGCAATTGATTTTAAATACACGCAGGATTCTTTTTGCCATATTACTTTTGGAAACGAAGATGCCCCTTTGCAGTTCCACAGGAGCTTCCATGTTCCGAACGGTATCATAAATGACCCCTCCCCACTTTATGATCGGTCGATCCACTGAGTACGGTCACCAGTGACACTTTGGATAACTTGCCAGCTTAAAAAAAAAAAGTGAATAGCTAGCTTTCTTAAGAAAGAGAAAAAAAAAACAAACCCAGACATCTTTGGAATACTGTTTCAGGATACTGGTTTTTCAGGTCTTAAAAAGAAAGCAAACCACAGAAGTGTTAGCCTCCGGTCCTCCACTTTCACTGCATTGTGTGTGTGTGTGTGTGTGTGTGTGTGTAGGAGTGGACAGAGCTGCTTCCCCTTGCTCTCTAGCCTTCTCGTTCACTTCCCCACGCTTGCTCTCAGTCATAGCAGCAGCAACAACTTGGGCTGATCATCGGGGCAAGCAGAAAGCAACGAAAAGAAAGGAAAGCATCGTAACTTCTTTTTTTTTTTTAAGGGATTACTTTCACCCGCTTCTTCCCTTTTCTTGACATCCCGCTGGATCCCCTCTTGGAGAAGCTCGGATCGTTCACGTGGACGGCATGGAACGGGTTTTTGGAAGTTCTCGGTTTGGGGCTAGGGGTGCGGGGGTCGTGCGGTCTGTGACAAGTCAGAAAATCGCGGTGCCAGTTGAGGAGAGTGAGAGAAGGGGAGCGGGAGCGCTTTCATTCTTTTAATGCAATGGACTGAGGCAAAAAAGACCATTGTAATGGTAAATCTCACTGGGGGAAGGAGAATGGACAGATAATCAATCAAAACTGAAGCATTCATTTGAATGTTAGTAAATCGCAGTGCTCTGAAACCTTTCCCCCTTTTTCTTTTTTTCTTTTTTTTTTCTCTTATTCGTGTTTGCAAACCTACTTGGATGTTGGACTTAAAAAAAATAAAAGAGGAATAATTCCGGAAAGGTGCGATACAACAAGAGCCCCTCTCGGATAATACACGTGCAGGTCTACAGTGGGTGGGAAAGTCGCCGAAGTCCTGAAGGGAGAAGCCGCCATCCAGGGACGGCGATGGGAAACTCCGTAGGGAAGTGACCTGGATTCAGGGCTTGGAGGAGGGGAGCAGAGTTGCCCGGGCGCTTCCTTCCCGTGCTGGAGCAGAGCTTGCGGCGGACTTTGGATGTGGGCTCGGGAGCTTCTCGTCCCCGGGTGCCTGCTGGCGTGCACCTCGCCTTTTTTTGGGTTTCCCCCGATGATGGGGCAGTGACGGTGCTGACGATGCGGGAGGAGGACAGGGAAAGCAGCGCGTCCGACCTGCCCCCCCGAGGAAGGCACCTTTACGTGGACGCCTTTCTGCGAGGAGGCGCGCCCTGGGGCTTCACCCTGAAAGGCGGCCTGGAGCACAGAGAGCCACTGATCATCTCCAAGGTAATGTCTTGCCGGCCGCACGTGGTTAGGCAGGGCCTTGTGCAGCAGAAGGCAGGCAGATCGATTTCAAAGAAACTAGGATGACTTCCTCTTTTTATTGGCTTGCCTTTTCGTATACTGCATGAAGTAGTAATATCATTCCTAAAAGTGATTACTGGAGAACATTGCTGAGGGGGGAAATGAAATGCAAAATTGTGTAAGTAGCAGTACTGGGGTAATGGCCCTGTTTTTAGTACAGCACATCATGACCACAGGTATTTAAAGGTTTTCTGGAGTAAGATGTTCAATACTATCTAAGTTATTCCAATACCATCGTACATTTATCTTTGTCTATACCATCACAAGCAAACAATTTCAGTATAAACTCACATAAATATTCATGCAATATACATAGTCACATCTACATGTAGGAAATGGTTTTGAGCGCATATCCCTGTTTGTATAATGCACTGCATTTATATAAACCAGGGATATGTACACAAAACGAATGCAGTCTCTCAGTTACAGTAGAGTCTCCAGGGCATGGAAACTCCTTTTTACTTGTTGGATCTTCCCGATTCTTTTTAACATTCACTGAACCCCTTTATTAGTTCTTTAATGATCACCTTATACAGTGCTCTGCAGTTGGATGGCACACTGGAAAAGTAAAATGATACAGCTTTAGTATTTAAGCTCGACTATTGTAGGTAGAACTGATAGAAAATCGGGTGATGAGCAAAAATCTTTCCACTAACACATTTTGCTGGCCTCCTAAATCTGTGTCTTTATGATCAAATATGACACTCATTTATACAGTTGATTTATTATATTAAATAAATCCTGTATGACATTATTGCTCTCCTACTTTTTTTTCCCATAGCAGTATTTTAAGTTTTTCGTATATTCACACTATTTGTGCCATTCTTACCGGACTGGGATAAATGGGGGTTTTTTGGTTTGTTTTGGGTTTTTTCCCTTGTTCTATAGTTAGTGTTTAGGCTCAAATGATTGTTCTGCATCATTAAAACAGCTTGGGAAGTAGGAATCTCAAATGACATGCAGTGATGTCAGAAGTCATATTAGTGGTGATTCCATAGGTCTTTGAGAAAATGGCATCATTGGAGCTGAAATCTGAGACAATTCTACTCCCAGGCTAAATAGAGAAATGTTTAAACCAATCAGAGACCAGAACTGGTGGGTACTGGAGCAATATCAAAGATAGCTAAAATGTGCTGCTGATGAAATAATTAAAATAACAATAATTGAAACTAATGGCTTTAAAACAAATGTTGTAATTCAGTGTCTAGTGGGTATGCTACCTTGGCACCAGGAGCTATCGGATAGTTTGCCTCACATATATCAGTAGACGCCCTCACCTTCTGCTCAGGACTGCTACTGGCCGAGGCAATTGCTTCATGTTGCCATATGCGCAGCCCCTTAACTGTTTTAACACTGCACAGTTTGGGGACACTCAGAGGAACTCCATTCTGGTACGCAGTGTATATCATCTTTGAGCTGTCATGATGACAGGGGTTCCGTGTTGCCACATAGCAGAACTGACTGAGTTTTTTTGGGGGGGAGGGGAGGGAGGGTGAAGAAGAAGGGAAGCGCCATATACCAATACTATCTGTCTGTATAGGGAAGGAGGATTTTGGTTTAATGAGTTAAGTTTTTTTTTTCTTAAGCGTATGCTTTTCTTTCCCTCTTCTCTGGTTTTGTTTTGTTTTTTGCAAGAGTATACATGAACATGCTCACTTGCTCAGGTCGCTTATTTATTGCAAAAGTATCCACAAATTTGTTTTTAAGTTAAACTTACTGTAAAATGTACATATTGCTGTCATTCTTGTACAGCATCGTTTAAAATAAAAAGACCAACTGACATATATTTTTGTTCGCAGTTTAATCATTTTTTCTATACATACAGGCAAAACATAGCGAGAAAAAAAACAAACAAACTCTTCCACTCCAACCGTGGCCCCCAGCCCCCCCACAGACACCCAGAATGGGAAATCACCGCATGGTGCTTTGCAAATAAAACTGGCGGGATAAAGTTATGAGCTGTTTTCCCAAACATTTTCTACCTTAACTGTCAAGCAAGCATTCCTTTTGTTGCAGAAAAGTGCCAGATTTTGTTTTAAAGCAGTTTCACTGAACAATGCAATGTTCAAGTAGAAACTGAGAGAAGAGAGGGAGAGAGGGGTTGGGTGGGGAGGAGATGTTTCTGGCTTTTGTGAATTAATGCGTCCAAGGGATTTGGTTTCCACAACAACGGGCCCCCTTAATGTCAAACATGCGGAGAGTGTGCAGGATGCCACTGGAAGCTGCATCCCTCGTCCCTTCCTTCCCTAAAGCAACACTAAAAAAAAACAACCCTCCGGTTACTATAGATGTATATATTTATTATTATTTTTTAAACTTTTTTTGCATAACCACTTAATGCAAGCGCATCCTCCTTGTCACACTTCCCTGCCCAGGACCTGTCTGCTGCCTGTACAGTATTGAGATACTGACATGAAGAGAGGATGCTCTAACAATTTGTCCTGGTGGTAGCTTTTTTGCTAGAAGAGCGAATGCAGCAAGAGCTATGCGTATTCATGGCTTGCAAGATATTTGGGTCTTCTTCACCAGCGTCTGCAGGAATTTGTAGGTAATCCACCAAGTTTCAGTCAGAGCTGGAGGAACATTTTTACAAACAATCGGAGAACTGTTCCTGTTTTGTTAGCGAAGCTAACGGTGAAATGAAAAGGGACATATTATTGTCACAGCCCTAGTAAGTAACACATGATATATGTTGTCACCATGTTAAAAGTATGTTATTTACGGTACTGTTCACAGCAAATTAAATATTAAGATACTACTATAATATATATATATATATATCACAGCAAATTAAATATTAAGATAGTACTATAATATATATATATATATATAATTTTAGTAAGAAATGACTTGTAATTTAATGATTTTACTAGGTTGCATTCCATAGTTAGTATAATTCTGGTAGATTTGCTATCTGTCATGTAGCCAATGCTCTAAATACTACTGCAGTAAAGGCAAAATAAATCAAAAGTCATGTCGGCTGTCCATTGTGAAAGCTGGTTAATAGGCATAATACTGTAGGTGAAACAGCAACAAGGAGGGCTGGCTCCATGGCTCATTTGCGGTACTGCGTACACCATGTGGGAGATCTGGGCTCACTTTTTAAGGTCGGCTTCTGTTCACCAGACCGGGAGTGGCTGGAGGTGCTGCAGAGACAGGATTCACAGCGCCTGGGGGAAGAGAGCCTCAGCTATTACACACAGTGCCCTAACATTATAGTGGCTAGTCTCCGGGCTGCACGAATACCAAGGTCCTGAGGAAGTCGGAGCCTGTGGCTCCTGGCCAGGGATTGTCATTGAGTGGACTAGATGGGACAGGAAAAGGATTAAAAATGGGGAGGGGGGATGGACCCCAGGTAGTTTGTGAATGAAAGCTGGTGGTGCCCGAGTCCCAGCAAAGGCCGGTTCCAGTTCAACTGAAAACTTAAAAGCGTAGGGAGAGTCTGCTGAGCCAAGAAAAGGTAGAAGAAAAATGGCTGGCAGTTCATACATACAGTTATCAAATAGCTACAGGTTCTAAAAAAATATGCAACTTAATACTTAACTCCTTCACCATCTCTTTTATCTTTTTCCAACAATGAATAAAGAATATCTTAAGAAGATGAGCCAAAGGACATAATTCTAGTGTAATAGTATCTGCCTATTCTTAAATATCTATAGCTTTGATATAATCCAAGTTGCAAAGATAAATAATTTTAGTAAGTAATGACTTGTAATTTAATGATTTTACTAGGTTGCATTCCATAGATTTCAATAGGGGATTACTGTTGGGAAAAGAAGCTAAATGATTTATTCACATTACTTGTTTAGGTACACAAATTCTATAGATTATTGTTAATTACTTTTCCCCATTTTTTTTGGTAGCAGGTATTTCAAATCAGCTCATTTGCCTCTTGTAAAAAATAAATAACTTTGCTGATATGTCATAAAGGAATATCCATGGCTAGGGCAAACATTGTTTGCAGATAAGGTTCACTGTGATTGTGGAACCCCTGCTGATGCATTTCTGTTTATGCTTCATGAAAATATAACTTGTACTTGACTCTGATGTAATTTAAAAGTGATCTGTGAAATTTTAAGTGTGCAAGAAATCACACACAGGAGAAAATGACTATGTTGTACTGTCTATGGAAAGAGAGAACATAACCAAGTACCAAGAGATGCAAATAGAGAGCAAGAAAATATGATAGAAAGATACAGAAATCGCCCCAAATGTCCTGGGCATCACCAGTCTGATTAAAAAGAACTTTCAAGTGTGATTTTGATATGTTGCCTGTACATATTATATCCTTTGAATTCCATAAAGAAGCTTATTTTAGCACATTTGGGCCGATAACCCGGGTTTAAACGCGCGTTTTCGATGCACTACCTTTACCCCTTATACAGTAAGGGGTAATAGTGCGTCGAAAATGTGCATCCAACCCCCCCCCCCCTGAAACTAATAGCGCCCACAACATGCAAATGCATGTTGATGGGCCTATTAGTTATTCCCGCGCGATTCAGAAAGTAAAATGTGCAGCCAAGCCGCACATTTTACTTTCAGAAATTAATGCCTGCCAAAGGCTGGCGTTAATTTCAGCTGGCACGGGGGAAGTGTACAGAAAAGCAGAAAAAACTGCTTTTCTGAACACCCTCCGACTTAATATCATAGCGATATTAAGTCGGAGGCCCCAAAATTTAAAAAAAAATTTTTTTAATCAGCCGGCGGCCCGCGGGTCGGAAGACAGATGCTCAATTTAGCCGGCGTCCGTTTTCTGAACCCGTGGCTGTCAGCGGGCTCGAGAACCGACGCTAGTGTCCCTAGCGCCTCTTTTTACCATGGGCCCTAATTTGCATCTTCTTCCCCCCTGAATCACATGCACAGGAGAGCGGACGCTCGCCTGCTCTCCCGTGACTTTTACTGAATCGGCCTGAATGTAAGCATTAAAGTAATCACTAAAGGTACATTTGAGAGATTGAGATCATACCCAACATTCTCTGGCTTAAAAGCTAGGCTCATTCTTATTATGGTCATAGGCTCCAGCTCTATGGGTACATAAACACCCCCAATATTGTCTCCTGTGACTCGGAAGCTGAGAGCTCCATGCAGTAAGGCCATGGGGGAAGGCAGTAAGGAAGTACTTCATGCTCCCTGCTGCCCCTGCAGCCTATTGGCTGGTGGTAGAGAGTCTGACCAATGGGCTGCAGGGCATCAGACAGCAGAAGAAGTGTAGGACAGACAATCTTCCTGAGGTGCAGTAAAGATAGGGAGGGCTAATGACAGAGGGACAGGGAAAAGAGCTAGGGACAGATGAGCTAAGATTGTGGTGAAAGAGGACTGACAGAACTGCTGGGAGGTGGGGAGAGGAGAAGAGGAAATGCTGGCTGAGAGGAGGAGAGTAATTGTAAGGGGAAGATGGGCTCACAGTGGAGCTGTAGAAGAGGGAGAGGAATAGACACAGTCTGAGAGGGTGAGAAGCTGAGAGGGGATCTGAGCTATGAGAAGGGGAAAGAGATGAGAAGGTGATACAAGCTGGGAGAGAGGATATAGATTGTGATAAAAAGAGAAGTGAAGTGGCATAGGTAAAGGGAAGAGGAAGAGAGGTGAAGAAGTCTGGGAAAAGTTCTGTGTGGACAGAGAAAGGGGGATGATAGGGGTGATAAACCAAGAGGAATTGTCAGAAGAGAGGGGATCATAGTGAGAGGGAAGAGGCATGAAATGGTCTGGAGAGGGATGGAATTGGTAGGAGGAAGGTGAGACTAGGAGGAGGTGAGAGAAGATAATGAGCTCTAGAAAGCCAATAAAAAGAAAAAGGCACACAGAGAAAGAGAGAGATCAGAAAAGAAATGAGGCAAAGAGGAAACTAAGACAGCAAGCAGAGACAGAGGATACATTCAAACTACAGATACAAAGGGTGGAAAATTGTTTATTTAAAGTTTGGTTAAAAAAAAGTCTGTGATAGCTGGGATATGTTAAATGTGGGGGGCTGGTAATAACATAGTATTGAGTAAATAGTCCACTCAATCTGTCCAGCAAGTTGCTTATGTAGTAACTTCCACTCTCTGCAGATTACCCCCATACATTCTGTTTAGGATAGTAACTGCCGTTCCATGCAAGTTATCCCATGCAGAAATGTTACAACTGGGTTACCCCTTTCTTCATTTCCAATCTCAAGCCTTTAGGGATCTGCAGTATTTATCCATGCCCTTTTGAATTCATTTACTGTTCTGGTCTTTACCACCTCTTCTGCTAGGGCATTTCAGGCATCCACCACCCTCTCTGTTGGTTCTGAGTTGTCGTTTCCCCCCCCCCCCCCCCCCCCCCCCTTGGAATTTCATATCGTGATCCCTAGTTGTACAGTTTATTTCCAATGAAAAAGATTTGATGTTTCTACATCACTAATACCTTTCAGGTATTTGAAGGTCTATATCATATCTCCCCTGCACCTCCTCTCTTCCAGAATATATATATATTTAGATCCTTCAGCCTCTCCTCATAGGTCTTCAAAAATAGAACCCACACCATTTTGGTCACCTTCCTCTCCACTGCTTCTATCCTGTCTCTGTTATTCTAGAGATGCGGTCTCCAGAAATGAACACAGTATTCCAGGTGAGGCCTCACCAAAGGCATTAACACCTCCTTTTTCCTGCTGGTTATTCCTCTCTATGTAGCCAAGAATTCTTCTGGCTTTAGATCTTGCCTTGTCACATTTCTTTGCTGCCTTCAGATCAGCAGACATACAGGCCGATTCAGTAAAGTCCACTCACCCGTGTGCGCGATACAGTATTTCAATGAGGCCCGGCGGTAGAAACAGGCAAACGGAGGCGCTAGGGACACTAGCACGTCCCTAGTGCCTCCTTTTTGACAGGAGCGGCGGCTGTCAGCAGGTTTGACAGCCGATGCTCAATTTTGCCGGCGTCGGTTTTCAAGCCCGCTGACAGCCACGGGCTCGGAAAAATTGATGTCGGCAAAATTGAGCGTCCGGTTTTCGACCCGACAGCCGCTGGCCGACTTCCAATTTTTTTTTCTTTTTAACTGTTTTTACTCTTCGGGACCTCCGACTTAATATCGCCATGACATTAAGTCGGAGGGTGCACAGAAAAGCAGTTTTTACTGCTTTTCTGTGCACTTTCCCGGTGCCAGAAGAAATTAGCGCCTACCTTTGGATAGGCGCTAATTTCTGAAAGTAAAATGTGCGGCTTGGCTGCACATTTTACTTTCTGAATTGCGCGCAAATACCTAATAGGGCCATCAACATGCATTTGTATGTTGAGGGCGCTATTAGGTTCGGCGGGTTGGATGCGTGTTTTCTGCCCCTTACTGAATAAGGGGTAAGGGAAAACACGCGTCCAATGGCAGGTTAACAGTGCGCTCCGTTGGAGCGCACTGTACTATATCGGCCTGATAATTATCCCACGGTCTTTCTCTGGGTCTATGCACAATTAGTCTTTTGCCCCCCATGACATACAGCTCTTTTGTATTACCACATCCCATGTGTATGATTCCTCACTTCTTGGCATTGAATCCCAGCTGATGAATGTTTGACCCCTCTTCAAGCTTTCTTAAATCACATTTTATTCTCTACTCCTTCCAGCATGTTTGTTCTGATGCAGATCTTAGCATCTTCCAGAAAAAAAAAATTCCCTCTAAACCCTTTGCAATGTTGATCATGAAGATATCAAACAAAACTGGTCCCAAAACTGATCCTTGAGGCACTCTACTTACTTAACACCGTTATTTCTTCAGAGCAGGTTCCATTTACCAGTACATATTGTCTCCTGTCAGTCAACCAGTAGTAATCCACTCCACCACCTTGGCACCCAGTCCCAAGCTTCTATGTGGGATCATATAAAAAGTTGTTCTGAAATCCAACTAAATCACATCGAGTACTCTTCCTTGATCCAATTCTTTAGTTACCCAATCAAAAAAATCAAACAGATTTCTCTGACAGGACCTTCCCTGATGAACCAATTCTGCCTCTGGTCCAGCAACCCACTGGATTGTAGAAAGTGAACTATCCTTTCCTATAGCAGAGTCTCCATCAATTTTCCCCCCACTGAGGGTGAGGCTAAATGAACGATAGTTTCCTTCCTCCTCTCTGCTACTACCCTTGTGAAATGGGACCAAAACCACTCTTCTCCAATCTTGCGGCACCACTCCCATTTCCAGGGATATATTGAACAGAGACCCAGCAGCACATCTCTGAGCTCCCTTAGAATCCTGTGATGTTCATCATCAATCCCCATGGCTTTGTCCACTTTGTTTTCCTAGCTCTTCCCATACATTCTATTCTGTAAATGGGGTTGTCTACCCCACTCCCTTCCATGTTCTTATCAACCAGCAATGGTTCTTTTCTAGGGTCTTCCTTTTGAAAATGAAAACCAAACTGATTTGTTTAATATTTCTTCTATTTCTTCATCTTTCTCGACACATTGCTACTTGTTGCCTTTCAATTTTACTGTAGTATCTTAGTATCCTTTCATTAACATATATGAAAAATGTTTAGTTATCTCGCTTTACCTTTTCAGCAATCCTTTCTTCCACATGACTTTTTGCTTTCCTGATTTCTTTCCTCATCTCCCTCAGCATCACCAAATATTCTTAGAACATAAGTATTGCCATACTGGGTCAGATCAAGGGTTCGCCATTTTTTTGAACGATACGGGCAGCGAGCTGCGAGCCGTTTTTAATTTTTTACAAAAAAATGTGAGGACAGGATTACAAAGCAATAACTTGAGCGAGCTGAGAAGTGTGGTGGTCAAGCGGTTCCCTTGATGAAGAATCATTTCAAAACTTGTTGGGGTAAAAAACACTATTGCGAACTGAGGTATCAGCGTCTGAATCAAGCCGTACCAAGCTAAGTATCTTGCGGTCGATCAATGAAACTATATGAAGTGGATTCAGTTTTGGAGCATTTGGTGGCAAACTGTTTTCCTTTTTGATAAAGACCGACTTTTTTCAAAAATTACAAAACAACACAAAAAACATTAAAAAAATATATAAAATTTGTTTTTGCATTATATTAGGTGTGGAGGGTTGGCAGTCTGTTATTGATTAAAATTATAACAAGGATTACCTGGATGGGTCCGCAGTAAATTTATGAAACAATCACCCCCCTCCAAATCAAATTTTTCTTTTTGTGATATACTTTTTATGAAAGAGTTGTTTGTAAAAAGGTAATCTTGATTGTAAGCAAAATTCTTGAACGAACACTACCTCTCTTGTTTGGGGGATTTTTTCAAGTTTAATGAGATATACACAAAAAAAGAAGTAAAAGAACAACAATATTTGATGTGGGGTGGTTTTTGTAACCAATCATCTGGCAATGAATTCCAGAGATTAGCTATGCTCTGAGTGAATTTTCCTCAGTTTGTTTTAAATGAGCTCCTTGCTAACTTCATGGAATGCCCCCTAGTCCTTCTATTATCTGATTGACAGGTCAATACAGTTATGCCGCGTTAGAAAGAGTGCGGCAGTGCAGGGCGCACCCTCGTTCCCCGCACGCACAGTTCTCTTCACATATCGCTCGATACTCTATTCAAATTGCTTGCAAATGCAAGCCGCGTCTGCGAAGCGTTAGGCGAAGCGTTAGGCCCGCGCAACCCATTTTACTGTATAGGCGCTTAATACAGCGCCTATACAGTATCCTGGGTGCGCTGGTACCTGTCATTTTAAATGACATTTGAAATGACAGGCACCAGGAAGTGGATGGTTTCCCCCCTCCCGAAGCAAGGCGGGAGGGGGGAAACCATCAAAACTAAAGCAACCAAAACTAAAACAAAAGTTGTTATATATATATATATATATATATATATATATACCTAGATGTCACTTTCCGAATCCCCCATCTCCACGCGCGTTTATCCAGGCGGCGGCGGGAGCCGGCAGACGGGTGGGCGCCCATTCATCCAGGCGGTGGCGGGAGGCGGCGGGCGGGTGGGCGCGCGTTTATCCAGGTAGCGGTGGGAGGCGGCGGGCGGGTGGGCGCCCATTCATCCAGGCAGCGGCTGGAGGGCGCGCGTTTATCCAGGCGGTGGCTGGAGGCGGTGGGCAGGTGGGCGCCCATTCATCCAGGCAGCGGCTGGAGGGCGCACGTTTATCCAGGTGGGAGGCGGCGGGTGGGTGGGTGCCCGTTCATCCAGGCGGCGGCGGGAGGCAGCAGGCGGGTGGGCGCGCGTTTATCCAGGCGGTGGCGGGAGGCGGCGGGCGGGTGGGCGCGCGTTTATCCAGGCGGCGGCGGGTGGATGGGCGTCCGTTCATCCAGGAGGAGGGAGCCGGCGGCGAAAGCGGCCTCCAGCAGCCCCCGCCGGCAGTGAATGAATGCACGCCTGTGTACGCCCGTGCAATTTCGGTGCTCAAGGCGTGACGTCACGACGCTTGACATCACGGCATGTGACTGCCTTGAGCGTTGAAATTGCACGGTCGTAAACTGTCGTGCATTCATTCACTGCCAACGGGGGCTGCTGGAGGCCGCTTTCGCCGCCGGCTCCCTCCGCCTGGATGAACGGACGCCCACCCGCCCGCCGCCGCCTGGATAAACGCCCGCCCGCCGCCTCCCGCCGCCGCCTGGATGAACGGGCGCCCACCCGCCCGCCGTCTCCCGCCGCCGCCTGGATGGACGGACGCCCACCCGCCCGCCGGCTCCCGCCGCCACCTGGATCAAACGCGCGCCCACCCGCCTGCCGGCTCCCGCCGCCGCCTCGATGACCGTACGCCCGCCCGCCCATGTGGAGATGGGGGATTCGGAAAGTGACATCTAGGTATTTATATATATATAACAACTTTAGCATTTTATGAGAACTGTAATTTTTTTTGTAAGCCGCTGTCAGCTCCCATACGGAACATGCGGGATGAAATAATTTTGTTAAGCAAATAACTAATGCAATCGGAATTCCGTGCAGCATCGTTCATGCAAAAAGAAGGGCTGAATGCAGTTTGAAAGCGGGTTAGTATATATGGAGGTCATCCATGGTGCAGGACTAACACCAGGTAAAGGGTAGGCGGTAAACTAACAGGTTAAGGACGCGGCAAAATAGCGGGTTACAAAGGAGATAATTGGAGCGCGCGTCACAGTATCGGAGGGAATAGCTAATTCCTTCATTAAATAGCTAATTCGTTCATTTACATATGATATACATGCTGGGTGCGGAAAGGGTTATGCGTCGGTTTCAAGAAGCGCTAAGGACGCGTGAAACTGGAGACTGTATCGCAGGATTGCTTTACGCGTCCCAATTGTGCCGCCCACAGCGAGTTGCAGACGGGGAATCTCCAACCGCACTTTACAGTATAGACCTGATAGAGATTTGCTGCCTTTGGTTATAGCTCTTTTAAATTTGGCTCACTGTTCTACGTCATCCATTTCAGATTTCTAGTTCCTCCTCAAGGTATTTCCCTATTTTACCAGATTGTATTTTTGATATTTAAAACTTGGATCTTTATGTGCCTTTTTTTTCTCCTGGCTGTGTTACTGAACCATACCCTCTGACTACTAGTACTGAAGTGAGCATCTACTCAGGCATTAGAGACATTATCCCCATTTTTGAATATTAGGTTGAGTATCACTCCCTCCTTCATGGGCTCCATCACTATTTGTTGAGCAGAGCCCCTTGAAGGGTATCCATATCCAGGGCTGGTGCTTCCATTAGATAAACTGGTCCATCAAGCCAACATCCTGTTTCCAACAGTGGCCACTCTAGGATACAAGTCCCTGGCAAGTACACAAACTTGAAAAAGATCCATGCAACTAATGCTGGTAATAAGCAGCGGCTATTCAATAATAGGCAATAATACGCGCGTATCTTATAAAATCCAGCGTACTTTTGTTTGCGCCTGGTGCGCGAACAAAAGTACACAATCGCGTATTTTTTTAAGATCTACCCCTAAGAGAATAGCCACTGCCATTAGCAATGGTAACATGGAATAGACTTAGTTTTTGGGTACTTGCCAGGTTCTTATGGCCTGGATTCGTCTCTGTTGGAAACAGGATGCTGGGCTTGATGGACCCTTGGTCTGACCCAGTATGGCATTTTCTTATGTTCTTATGTTCTTATTGGTTTTATGTGATCATTTGCTTCAGCTCCTAGTAAAATACCAGCAACAGTATTTTGTTGGAGCTGGAGGAGCTTCATATTGCTTTGTGAGGTGCCATTGCACCTTTTTAAGAATAAACAGTGCAACCCATACTCTAAAAGCAAGTAAAACTATCCCTGAGACTGAGGAAAATAAAAACTGCCCTTGTCAATCCCCTAAGTATTTATAGACATTGAATACAAACCATTGTACTTGCTCCTCCTCTGTTTCTTAATCCTTTGCTTCATCTCAGTGATTTGCTTGTATTCATGATATTTTCTCTTCTGGAATCGCACTCTCTGCCTGGCCTGTCAGAGAGGGCTGTTCTAGAAGCTGTGTCTGGATTTGGGGGGAAGTGGGGGATAGAGATATAAATCACCACAGAAGATGGAAATTCAGCTGATACCTTGGTAAATGAGGCCATTGTAATTAATAGAACTAACTCCATTGTTCAGCTTTATGTCCTTGCCCTAAGGCAGAGTTTCAGCTAACCTTCCAGGGTCATTCATCAAGCTGTGATAGGCCATTCTCCCGCGCATTACCGCCCTAAAGCATGCGATAACTGCCACATCGCGACGTTAGGATTTAAGGGAAGGGGTTGGGGAGGGATTAGGACAGGGTTAGAACAATATTGATTTCAGTTCCACTGCGGGTGATAATGTTAGACAATATTGCCAGCAGTAGTGCCGGAAGTAATACCACCTTTCCCATTGGCGGTATGGCTTCAACTGCGGTGGGTGAAAATGCACTGCCTCCGTGCGGCCAGGTGCACACTATCGCTTTTTTTTTTTTTTGTAAGCCCTCTGGGGATAGGGAAATACCTACAGTACCTGAATGTAAACCAATGTGATATCCCAGATCGAATGTCGGTATATAAAAAAATAAATAAAATAATGTAATTTTAGTTTGAGTTATGTCTTTCTACAGGTAAACCCATACTCAGCATGTGTTGCAATGCATAAAAAAACCCATAACAATTTAAATACAGTACAATTTATAATTATGTTACAATACATTCCGCTATAATTATAACGAATGTTGAATCCCGGGGTATGTTTTTTATTTCTAAAAAGATCAAAACCTAATAGGATAGTTTCTTTTCTCTTTATTAACTGAGGTTCTGTCATAATTGAGAACATTGTTATAGGGCACAAAGGGCTTTCTAGTGGACAGATAAAGGCATGGTTGGTTACAAAGCACCATAGAACCTCCTTGTTAGGTGAACAACACCTGAAGCTTGCTACTTGTGAAACTGAGTTGATTTCACTGACTTCATGTGCTGTAACCTCTAAATTGATCTCCGTTATTCTTATTATGTTTGCTAGCATCATTTTTCATGTAAGACTGTAGATTATGTTATAGGGCAGTAATTATGATTATGTATTGTAACATGATTATAAATTATACTGTATTTAAATTGTTATGGGGTTTTTTTATGCATTGCAACACATGCTGAGTATGGGTTTACCTGTAGAAAGACATAACCCAAACTAAAATTACATTATTTTATTTATTTTTTTATATACCAACATTCGATCTGATATTGGTTTACATTCAGGTTCTGTAGGTATAGCCCTATCCCCAGAGGGCTTACAATCTAAGGGGGTCATTTTCCAAAATGCGGTAAGGCGTTTTCGCATGCGATCGGCGTTTTCGCATGCGATAAGCCCTTAACGCATGCGAAAACGTGTTTACCGCATGCGATCGCACCATATCGTATGGTGCGATGCAAATTCTAAAAATAGGAGGAGTTAGGGGCAGAGAGTGGGCTGGGCTAGCCTGTCTGTGAAGAGCTATCGCACAGCCATAATGCAGATTTTAGCTACACCTCTTTCAAATGCGTTAGGCTGTGCGATAGCAGCCGTGACCATGCGGTGAGGTTTCATCGCCATTTGTGATGTGTCCCGTAAGGCTTATTTCAGACAATTTGAGAGGGAGGGAGAGAGAGAGAGAGAAAGAGAGACTGGCCATAATATAGAAACATAGAAACATAGAAACATAGAAATGACGGCAGAAGAAGACCAAATGGCCCATCCAGTCTGCCCAGCAAGCTTCCCTCATTTTTTCTCTCATACTTATCTGTTTCTCTTAGCTCTTGGTTCTATTTCCCTTCCACCCCCACCATTAATGTAGAGAGCGGTGATGGAGCTGCATCCAAGTGAAATATCTAGCTTGATTAGTTAGAGGTAGTAGGGGTAGTAACCGCCGCAATAAGCAAGCTACACCCATGCTTATTTGTTTTTACCCAGATTATGTTATACAGCCCTTATTGGTTGTTTATCTTCTCCCCTGCTGTTGAAGCAGGGAGCTATGCTGGATATGCGTGAGGTATCTGTTTTTTTCTTCTCCCCTGCCGTTGAAGCAGAGAGCTATGCTGGATATGCATCGAAAGTGAAGTATCAGGCACATTTGGTTTGGGGTAGTAACCGCCGTAACAAGCCAGCTACTCCCTGCTTTGTGAGTGTGAATCCTTTTTTCTTCTCCCCTGCCGTTGAAGTTATGCTGGATATGCGTGAAGTATCAGTTTTTCTTTTCCCCTGCCGTTGAAGCAGAGAGCTATGCTGGAAATTCGTGATGTATCAGTCTTTCTCCCATGCCGTTGAAGCAGAGAGCCATGCTGGATATTCGTCGAGAGTGAAGTATCAGGTACATTTGGTTTGGGGTAGTAACCGCCGTAACAAGCCAGCTACTCCCCGCTTTGTGAGTGCGAACCCTTTTTTCTTCTCCCCTGCCGTTTAAGCAGAGAGCTCTGCTGGATGTGTGAAGTAACAGTTTTTCTTCTCCCCTGCTGTTGAAGCAGAGAACTATGCTGGATATGCATTGAAAGTGAAGTATAAGAATGGAGTGATCAAGCTAGTTGAAAGGCATCAGGAACAGAGGAAGGTGGAGGTAGTAATTTGGTTATTTGGTTTGGGGTAGTAACTGCGGTAACAAGCCAGCTATTCCCGTCTTTGTGAGTGCAAATCCTTTTTTCCACATTTCCTCTTGTTGTTGAAGCTTAGAGTGATGTTGGAGTCACAGTAACGATGTGTATGTTTATTGAATAAGGGTATTGTCTCCAGGCAGTAGCCATCATTCTGGCGAGTCACCTACTCTTCATTGGCGGCCTCTTGACTTTATGGATCCACAGTGTTTATCCCACGCCCCTTTGAAGTCCTTCACAGTTCTGGTCTTCACCACTTCCTCCGGAAGGGCATTCCAGGCATCCACCACCCTCTCCGTGAAGAAATACTTCCTGACATTGGTTCTGAATCTTCCTCCCTGGAGCTTCAAATCGTGACCCCTGGTTCTGCTGATTTTTTTCTTATGGTAAAGGTTTGTCGTTGCCTTTGGATCATTAAAACCTTTCAAGTATCTGAAAGTCTGTATCATATCACCTCTGCTCCTCCTTTCCTCCAGGGTGTACATATTTAGATTCTTCAATCTCTCCTCGTACGTCATGCGATGAAGATCCTCCACCTTCCTGGTCGCCCTTCTCTGTACCGCTTCCATCTTGTCTTTGTCTTTTTGTAGATACGGTCTCCAGAACTGAACACAGTACTCCAGATGAGGCCTCACCAAGGACCTGTACAAGGGAATAATCACTTCCCTTTTCTTACTCGATATTCCTCTCTCTATGCAGCCCAGCATTCTTCTGGCTTTTGCTATCGCCTTGTTGCATTGTTTCGCAGACTTCATATCATTAGACACTGTCACCCCAAAGTCCCTCTCCTGCTCCGTGCACGTCAGCCTTTCCCCCCCCATCGAATACAGTTCATTCGGATTTCCGCTCCCCATATGCATGACTTTGCACTTCTTGGCATTGAATCTCAGCTGCCATATCTTCGACCACTCTTCCAGTTTCCTTAGATCCCGTCTCATTCTCTCCACTCCTTCCGGCGTGTCCACTCTGTTGCAGATCTTAGTGTCATCCGCAAAAAGACAAACCTTACCTTCTATCCCGTCCGCAATGTCGCTCACAAAGATATTGAACAGGACCGGTCCCAACACCGATCCTTGCGGTACACCACTTAAAACCGCTCTCTCTTCAGATAAGGTTCCGTTTACCATCACACATTGTCTTCTGTCCATCAACCAATTTGCAATCCAGGTCACCACCTCGGCACTCACTCCTAAGCTTCTCGTTTTATTCACCAGTCTCCTGTGCGGAACCGTATCAAAAGCTTTGCTGAAATCCAAGTATATGACATCGAGCGCTCTTCCTTGATCCAATTCCTTGGTTACCCAGTCAAAAAAGTCAATCAGATTTGTCTGACAGGATCTTCCCCTGGTGAATCCATGTTGCCTCTGGTCCATCAATTCTCCGGACTGTAGATAGTTCACTATTCTCTCTTTCAGCAGAGACTCCATTACTTTTCCCACCACCGAAGTGAGGCTAACCGGCCTGTAGTTGCCAGCCTCCTCATGGCCCATAGGCAGGTATTTGTATCCCTATGGTAGGCCCACCTAGTAAATCGAGGTGGGGATTAGGTAAGTGTGTAGGGGGTTAGGGGCCACTTTGACATGCTACGTGACACCTACGAACAGAACAGTGGTCTCTTGTGAAGAAGGCCAGCAAATCTTCACAAGAGACCACTGTTCTGTTCGTAGGTGTCACGTAGCATGTCAAAGTGGCCCCTAACCCCCTACACACTTACCTAATCCCCACCTCGAGTTACTAGGTGGGCCTACCATAGGGATACAAATACCTGCCTATGGGCCATGATATTATGGCCAGTCTCTCTCTCTCAAAAATGGTCCCCCAGTGGTTGAATGCAGGAAATACAACAGGTCTAGCACTTATCACAGAATCTGAAATGGTATCGCAATTTGCGCTAACTTTAGCGCAAATTGCGATAATACTATATTAGCAGAAAACACGCCCCTTTTGCTATTGCATGCGGTACTTACCGCTTTTTGATAAATCCAGGCCTAAGTTTGAACCTGAGGCAATGGAGGGTAAAGTGACTTGCCCAAGGTCACAAGGAGCGACAGCGGGACATAGCCCACTGCTCTAACCACTAGGCTATTCCTCCTCCCCATTTGATACAATTAGTGGATTATTTATGCTGGTGTGAGATAGATGTTACTTTGTACTGTACAGATAAATTGATCCCATCTAGAATCCCTCCCTCCCTTCCAACCCCTCACCCACTCACTTCATTACCTTTTTTCTTATATAGAATGTTTTGAGGCTGAAAGTTTCTGTTTGTACAGCTTTACCCAATTAGATAAAATTGTCCCTGTCTTCAATTTAAACTGCACATGATTCTCATAGAACTTGCCATACTGGGTCAGACCAAAGGTCCATCAAGCCCAATATCCTGTTTCCAGCAGTGGCCAATCCAGGTCACAAGTACCTGGCAGGATCCCATGGGATAGATAGATTCCAAGCTGCTTATCCCAAGAATAAGCAGTGGATATCTGCAACTCTCCCTTAATAATGGTTAATGGACTTTCCTCCAGGAAATTGTCCATACCTTTTTTTAAACACAGCTTCATTAAAACTTTCACCACATCCTCAGGCAATGAGTTTGAGAGCTTAATTATGGGTTGAGTAAAAAAAATATTTTCTCTTATTAGTTTTAAATGTTTTACCTAATAACTTCATTGTGTATCTCCTGGTCTTTATACTTTTTGAAATTACTTTCCCCAAACACTTATTTGTCTTGTCTGTGTAGACTAGATTATAAATGCCACAGAATCTCCTATGTGTATGTGTACAGCTCTCCATAAACCAGATAGCACTAGAGAAATGTTTAGTAATAGCAGTATTTTAAGAAGGACTAGGTGTATTGGTTAAAGCAATGGATTGCGAACCAGGGTTCAAATCCCACTTCTCCCATTGATACTTCTTGTGACATTGGGCAAGTCACTTTGAGGTCAATATAAGAAGCCGTGTATAGAAACAGTATGCTGAATTCAATACAGCATTTCTTAATGCACACTCCAAAAAATAATTTACTCCTAATGCAGTAATCAAAGGCTAAGCTAAGGCATTAGGAAATAAAAATATGTGCTTAGCAAAGGTTGAGTGCACATTTTATCCAGGGGGGGGAAAGGCGAGCCCCTTGACATGATTTATGCTAACAAAACCAAAAAAAAGGGGGGAGGGAGGGAATGAATGAAGTAAGATTTTTATGACCCATGATTGAAATGTCAGAAAACAACATTTTTACTTTTGTTGTTTTCTGAGGTCTTTCTCCCTAGAAAGAATTAAATCTGAATAAAGCCATAAGATGAAAAAATTGAAAATTAAAATAAAAGATAAATGTTTAATTTGGAATCAACTTCAAGAGATATTCCTTTAATGTCAGAGATAACATTGTGATTCTTAATATTTTTGAGTTTCCTTTATGCTGACAAAAATCGTGTTTTGTGCACATGAAATACTTTCATGCGCCCAGAACATAACGTGTGCTTGTTCTGTGCAGGTTAATGCATGCAAAAACGAATTCAGTGTAGAAACCATATTTAATGAGCTGAAAACATCCCTTGTATGCACAAAGCATGGGTTTTGAGCATAAATCCTAACTATAGATCTCTGTACTAGACTGCCTGTGACCAGTACCAACATTTCCAGCATTAAGAGAACCTGAGTTAAGCCAGCGCACCTCTCTGCACTGGAGGATAATAACTGATGCCTTCATTAGCCTCAGGTTTTCAGGTGAGGACACTAAGCAGGATGCACAGTTTTGCATGCACATTTTTTACGTACATAGCTCCTTGCTGTCTTGAGAGTAAAGTGTGCACACAATAATGTGTGCACAATTGTGGCTAAAATTGCACGCTGGGCCGAGCACACTTTATTAAATTTCTTTGTCTACTCTTGCTCCAGGTACCCATGTAGATGGTAAACTCTTGAGAGTATGGAATTGTTGTACCTGAATTCTAAAAATATTGTAAGCTGCCTTGAGCCTTACTGAGAAAAGGCAGGCTAAAAATACAAATGTATTTATTTATTTCATTACTTTTGATAACCCACATTAACCAAAGTCAGGAACAATAATAAAAAAAAACAAACCCAAAGCATGCAAATACAATATAAATACTTACTATAAAAACAATTACAATGGTTTTTGCAACCCCCCCCCCACTCAGAAATAGGGGTAGATTTTAAAAGAAGCGCGATCAGCCTACTTTTGCTTGCGCATCAGACTCAAGCAAAAGTACGCTGGATTTTAGTAGATACGCGCGGAGCCGCGCGTATCCACTAAAATCCTGGATCGGCGCGCGCAAGGCTATCGATTTTGTATAGCCTGCGCGCGCCGAGCCGCGCTGCCTCCCCCCGTTCCCTCCAAGGCCGCTCCGAAATCGGAGCGGCCTCGGAGGGAACTTTCCTTTGCCCTCCCCTCACCTTACCCTCCCTTCCCCTACCTAACCCACCCACCCGGCCCTGTCTACACCCCCCCCCTTACCTTTGTCGGGGGATTTACGCCTCCCGGAGGGAGACGTAAATCCCCGCGCGCCAGCGGGCCTGCTGCGCGCCGGGCCGCGACCTGGGGGCGGGTACGGAGGGCGCGGCCACGCCCCCGGGCCGTAGCCACGCCCCGTACCCGCCCCCAAAACGCTGCCGACACGCCCCCGCAACGCCGCGTGCTCCGGCCCCGCCCCCCGACACGCCCCCCTCCGAGAACCCCGGGACGTACGCGAGTCCCGGGGCTCTGCGCGCGCCGGGAGGCCTATGTAAAATAGGCTTCCCGGCGCGCAGGGCCCTGCTCGCGTAAATCCGCCCGGTTTTGGGCGGATTTACGCGAGCAGGGCTCTGAAAATCCGCCCCACTGCAAAGAAGAGAAAGCATACAGCATACTTGTGTTTATTTTGAATTACTAACTCACTTGCCAGAATGAGGTGAACAGGATCCTGCAGCTCATAGCCGTGGCATTACTCCATTCTGTTGCAGCAGTCAAGATTATTTTGAATGTTTTGCTGATTTCTATAAATAAAACTATATTTTCAAGTCACTACATTGGCTCCCCATCAGCTTCCATATACCATTCAGGCTTCTCTTACTCATCTACAAGTGCTTTCACTCTGCAGTTTCTCACTGCCTCTCCTTTCTTCTCTCTTCCTATACCTCTCCTTGTGAACTCTGCTCACTGGACAAATCACTCTCTTATCTATGCCCTTCAGATCCACTGCCAAATCTTGACTCTGTGCTGATGCCTGGAATAGACCTACTGAATCAGTATGCAATGCACCCCCTTCTCTCTGTCTGTAGTCAAATCTAGTCTTAAAATTCATCTTTTTTAGGTGTTTTTAAACTTTAACCCCTTCTCTTTAATAAATATATTTCCTGTAGAATCTTGTTTGCATGTGTTTGTCTTGACTGATTTATAAGCTCCATGGAGCAGGGACTATCATAGCACTTTAGAAATAAGTAGTAGCAGTAGTGTACCCCTTAATCACGCCAAAGTATCATTTTGTTCCCAGTAAAGAGGGCATAGCTCTCGAAATTTAGTCTCAAATGTATTGTTAGTCTAATTAAAAGACGATCACCTTATTTCTATGTAAAATTGTGCAAACAAATCGACTTGCAGATTTTTAAACTGTTATGCTATACTTATGACTGAAATTTAAATCTCGTTCTGAGTTTAAAACAAACGAGTCACAAGGAGGATAACTTTCAAACAAATGCATGTGCCGGCATATACGCACAAGCATATCTACGCTAGCTTTTGTATAACCCTCGTGCATGATATATGTGCGATTTATAAAATACGCATATCTCTACCCCACAACATATGTACATGTGTAGCTTTAGATGCAAATAAATGCACTGCATTGAAACCGTATATACAGTAGAAACTATCATAAAGAACAAAATTGCTGAACATATAGCTAGGCATTGTTCAATGGGCCAAAGCCGACATGGATTTAGCCAACAGAAGTCTTGCCTCACCAATCTGTGACTGCTACATTTTTTTGAGGGCGTAAATAAACATGGATAAAGATGAGCCAGCTCATATGAGCCCTAGGTGATCACAACCTGCTCATTCTCTACAATTCTGTCAGGGTTGCGATCCCAGTGTTTTTCTGATACAGTGATGTTATAGTGTTTACACAGTTTCCAAAGGATGAGCCATGCTACTGCATTATGCCTTTCTGGATACAGGCTTTCTGACATCAGCCTGTGATACCCAGCAACAAGATGTGCAACTCTTTCCAGTTTTGTTTTACAGAATCTGTTTGTCTATTTTACCCTTTTTTTTTTAATCTATGCTGGCTTTAAATCATCTTGTATGTAGTCTACTGGCTTTTGCTGCAATTAATTCTTTAGGTTTAAATTAATCTCTCCTCTGTTGGTAGATTGATAGCAATTTCAATTTGTTCAACTGAGCCTGTAAAAAGTTTTTGTTTTCAATTGTTACTTTAGTACATACCTTGTTATTTGCATTATATTCCTCTTTGCTTTGTCTCTGGCCCCCCCTCAGCCTCTTTCTGTTCATTACCCGTCCCCATTACCTGTTTTTTGTACTTTCCACCTTCTTAGTTCAGATGTAAACCGATATGATGTTCCCTACTAATGTCGATATATAAAAATTTTTAAATAAATAGTCATTCTCCAGCAAAGACAGCAAGGGGTTAATACCACCTCTCCAACCATGTCACCTGACACTTTGGGAGGAGTGGGTCTGCACTGGCATCTATATAGGATGGTCTCCATAAGTCTGGTCTCCATCTTTCTTCCTGCCCTTTCTGCTGGTTAAGTTTCAGCACAATCACCTGTACAGAACCATATGGCGACATATAGATATAGATATCCCATCATAGCCAGTTAAGTGAGTTAGCCAGATTAGTTTTATTTGGCTATCTCGCATGGGATATTCAGCGGCATGGCTGTGCCATTGAATAAATCCAAACAAACATCAAAACCACATCAATCAATTTGGGAACATTTTACAATACTTTGTGTAAAACCAAGACCTCATATATTGAGTTAAAGAGCTTATTGACTCGATAGCTCACACTGAAATTCGGTAGAAATTTACCACATAATTATTTTCATCTGTGGTTTTACCATACTTATAATCATAGGTCTTGATTATATATAATGTTCCCAAATTGATTGGTGTGGTTTTGATGTTTGTTTTGTTATGAGATACACTGATTGGGCAGTCTTTGGGTATAATTGAATATATCCAAACAAATTGCTAGTTAGCTTGATAAGTCTTATCCAGCTAACTTTAGACCTATTATTAAGCAGGGCTAACTTATCTGGGTAACTTAACTGGATAAGTGTGACTATAACTACTTATCCAGCAGTTAACCAGATAAGTAGGCTCCTTCCCAGAACACCCATATCCTGCCCACCACTTATCAGGTTAACTACTTAGCCGGCTCAGTGGCAGCCACTGAATGGGCCTGGATATTCAGCCACTGCCACTTAGCTGGATAAGTCTGAATTTATCCGGCTAAGTAACCCTGAATATCAGCCTCATACTGTGTATTGTTTTTTATCTCCGCTTCTCACCTAAAGAATCCTTGCATGCTGCCACAGAAGAGCTCTGACTCATTTCTGCTTCACAGTAGTAAGTGTTTCTCCTGGAGGCATGGGGTTCCCTCACACACACTCACTCACTCACTCACTCACTCACTCACCAGAACTGGTTCCAGTCAAGGAGAGAAAAGTCCATCATTTTTAGCCATTCTCGGGTCACGTTTGCTATGCATGTGATTGCTGAAGTAACTCATTGTATTTCCCGCTGTGCTTATGCTTTTGTAAATTGGTTCTTTAAATAGTTTTTTCTTTTTTTTTTTTGGCAAATTCTGCTGCTTTTTCTTTCTGTGTGGTGGTGGTAGATTCTCATTCATTTTTTCAATTTGTCAGAATGCTTCTCCAGGTTGAAGGATGGAGGCCAACTCAGCACATTCACTTTGGTATTTCAGCCCTTTTTGGATATTTGCATCTATTGATGCTCTTAAGTATGCCCAGAGGCCTACGATAGTTGCTTGTATCTATAGTCTGTTTCCTTACCATTCCTCCTCTTGCTGTGGGGGAGGTGTTGGTTCTTATAAATTATCTGATGAGCAGGGAGACGATTTCTTGTTCTTACATCTAATTGCTCAAGATCTTTCTGGGGCCAGTCTGTGATTTCAATACTGAGCTTTTCTTTTGGTGATTTGTGCTGGATGGTTTCACCTTCACCCACTTCTAGATATTTATATTTACCTTCCTGCTCAAGCTCTTTTATATTACAGCTTACAGTCACCTTAGCACATTTGTCGAGGCCAAACATAATCCTGGTGTCATCGGAGTTCTTCACTACTTGGGATTGTTCTGTCGAGTGACAATCATGTAGCCCTGTCTGCTGGACTTGCTGCTCTCAGGGGCTCCCATATGAGGCAGCCCCACTGCACCACTGCTATCTCCCTCAAACACGATGCAAAGGCTTTAAATTATGGGTTGGGAACTGGCCGCAGCTTTATTATTCAAAACCATTCCCTTATTGGGCACTCTAACTGAGGTTCATCTGGCCTTGTCATTAGGTTTGAATTTTTTAACTATTTTCTTTGTCGCTGCCTTGCCAGGGGAGGTGCCCTCCCAACCCACCGAGGGGAGAGGAGCAGGCCCAGCCTCCCTTTGCTTTCATGTAGGAGATTTTATTTTCTTGGGTCAGGAGGCCCCATCCAGCCATGCGAGCTGGTCTGACCTCCCCCCTTTTAATTTTCCGTGGGCATGAAGTCCCTGCCCCACCATAAGAGCAAGTTATGGCCAGACCTTCTGCCCACAATTTAAAATGTGTCTTTCTCACTTCAGCAGTACACTGAGGGCCATCCCTGCTGTAAGCACATGAGCAGGCCTTCCTAGCCTGACGTCATCATAAGTGAATTTGCAACAACTTCATTTGGAGCTTAACAGATAAGCAAACAGTAGGTACAATGTCATACATGCTTGGTTGAATTCCCAGTGTCAACCAAATCTGCGACGAAAAGGAAGTTCTATCTCCCCATGCCCTACTTTCTACCTCCTCTGTCTCTACCCAACTAATCCTCTCACAGCCTTCTCCAGCGTAGGGTGGGAATGGGGAACATGCTGGGGGTGAGGAGCAAACAGAGAGGCTGGGTTTGAGACCCTAGCTTCTTTTTACCTCATCACTACGCCCACCAAGGTCCACTCCTCCCCAGTGACCATTGGTCACTCTGGCAGCCTGGTCCCTGCCTCCTAACCTATGTTGAGCACTCTGCACCAGGGTCAGAGGCCAAGCCACCACCCTCCATTCCAGGGAGGCCCCTTTGACCATGTAATGCCCTTGGCCATATGGCAGGAGCAAGAGCCTCGAGACTAGAGATGTATGAGTATTCTACAAACAGTAGGTGCAATATTATCTGTGTATCATTAGCCTCTCTAGGATTAAGGCTACATCCATCCCCCAAGGAATTATAAAGAGTACTCAGTGAATTCAGTGCCAGACAAAACACGAGTGGAGATAGGGACTCTCCTTGAAATATTCTTCACTGGATCTTGATATTAGGGCATCTCAGTATCTCACCCCCAATCAATTGCTACTCTTTTGGGTTTCTGCATCCCAAATGCATGATTCAGCACTTCTTTGGTATTAAAGCTGAGTTGCCAAACTCTTGACTACTCTTCAAACTTTTCCATTCATTGCAAAATGGCAAAGTCTGGGCCAGAGCTGGCTGATAATAACCCTGAGTATTGCCAGAGTGCTGGCTGCAGCTTTTCAGTGCTGTATCTGTTCTGAAGTTAAAAGCTGAACCCTTTATAATTTGGTGCTGCCACTCTGACATTTTTCATAAGCAAAATAGATGTTACCTATATCTGCCTATGCCCACCTACTGTGTTCATCTTATTTGAACAATTTCAGTGCCGAGAACATTCAGACAGCAAATTGAAAACATTTACATTTCTAGAATAAAACAAAGAGCTGATCTTTCTGCAGAATTTCTTTTTGTATTAAAATGCTTATTGTAAGTGCCAATCCCCCCTTGTGCTGCCAGGGAGCTCATCTTTGTCTTTGTTCATGAGGAAAACAATTCTTACCAATGCACTCTGCAAGATTCACATTTCTCAAATTCAGTCTCATAGAAACTGGGACGTGAACTCCTGGAATGCAGACCAAGTCTCTGGCCACAATCCACCAATAAGTAGGTAGCAACTAGCAAGACACATTTCTGTCTTGGAGTACCTGAAAACAGAGGCAAACAATGCATAAGATTTGCAAAAGGGAGGAAGGAGAAAGGAAAGGTCATGGATAGATGAAAAGATTCATAGATGCAAAATGGGATCTGAATTTTATTACAGATAAAATTCTGCATCCAGGGTTTTACATTTCTTGGTTCTTTGTTCAGTAAAAATAGCTGAAATGTTTGAACAGCGCTAGTTCAAAAGGGATGTGACCGCTGACCCAACAATAAGGCACCAGCAAAAGGTTAAAAGAATTAGTCTTGTAGTTCAGACTTGTATTCATAGTTGCATTGTGGCAGTCCTGGCACCAAGAATGCAATTAGAGTGCATGTTGGCAGGTTGCTTTTGGTTAAATTACTCTCACTGTTCTCCTGTTGGCAAGTCAATGAATACAACCTTCTGGAGAATTCTATAGCTCAATAATTTTTGTTAATTTAGAATCATCCCTAGAAATGTCTGATTTCCATTAACAAGTACAGTTAGATTGGTCCTTCTAAATTTCCATCATTAGTCTCTACTTGTGAAAGCTTGGGGCAGATGAAAACGGCATGGCTGAGCCACACCAGAGAAAATTCCAACCAGTTGTTTTATGTAGGCAGCTTTAGGCCACAAAATGAACAGCTTTTTCAACAGTGGAAAAACAATTACAACAATCATAGCTCATCTTCAGCTCGCCCCAAAACAAACATAGCAGGACACTTTACTTGTATAGTGAAGGCTTTTTGTACTGTTGACAGAGTGTTTTCAAGTCTGGTGTTTGGCAGTCATTCCAACGTCTATACAGCAGGCCAGGTTTCATAAACCCCTTCCTGATGAAGGGAAAGCCTTCCGCTTGAACTAGGGTGTCCAGATGCCTGTTTTTGACCAGACAGTTCTCTTTTCTCTGCCAGCCCCCCTCCCCCCTTCTCCTGCCTGACCCCCCAAAAAATCTCACATCACAGCAGGCGGACTACAGTAGTGTATGGGAAGGGCCAGGAATCAGCAGGGCTGCGTAGGATGCAGGTAGCCATTGGGAAAGCTTTGTGGACATTGACAATGAAAGCAAGTTAGTGTCAGGAAGGGAGGGGGAGAACTAGGGGGAAACTCCTGTACTAGTGATTGTAACAGAGGGGGGAGGGGCAGTCACTATCTGTAAGACAACTTACAGGCATCGGTGTTCATGTGCATGAGCAGTGGGCCCAATGTGGACAAAGCCAGTGAGAGTGGGAGAATTGGGGGAGGGGGGGAGGAGGTGGCTGCTGGAGACTGGGTAAGGGCTGGCAGCCAGCACAAGAACTTTATGTGATACTGCTGGGGAGGGTTGGAAGCACTTGCTGATTGAGTACATGAGCAACAGCACAACAGCAGATGAGGGTGTATATGTGTGTGTGTGCATGCACCAGAAAGAAAATGTGTGTGTATGTGTGTCAGAGAGAGAGAGAGACCTGGAGCTGGGTAGGAGAGAGAGAGAGAAGGGTTTGGAAATAGGGGGAACAGAGGGAGGGGAAGGAGTAGAATGAGAGAGAGGTAGGGGCAAGGTACCTTCATAAATAGAAAGTCATGGGGGTAGGGAGTTAGAGTAAGAGACAGGGCAAGGAAACCACATGTATGGTGGGCTTTTGGGGGCAGGGAATTGGAATACTGTGTTCAGTTCTGGAGACTGCACCTTCAAAAGAACATGAGTCGGTTGGAGTCTGTCCAGAGAATGGCTACTAAAGCACATGGGGATAGACTTAACGATCTAAACATGTATACCCTAGAGGAAATGTAAGATAGGAGAGATATGATAGAGACATTTAAATATCTCAAAGATTTCCATGCACAGGCGGCAGGCCTCTTTTAACTGAAAGGAGACTCTAGAATGAAAGTTGATGGGATGAGTGAGAAAGAGGGTAAACTCAGGAGTAATCTTAGGAAATATTTATTTACAGAGAGAGTAGTGGATGCATGGAATGGATTCCCAGTAGAGGTGGTAGAGGCACAAATGGTATCTGAATAGAAGAAAGCATGGGATAAATACAGGGGATCTCTGAGGGAGTGATGGCAATGGTAAGGCTAGCAAAATCTGATGTATGGGCAGACTAGATGGGCCATATGTTCTTTTTCTGCCGTCATTTTTCTATGTTCTATGTTCTAAGTTCTGTAAATTATTGTACTTGAATTCTAAATATGCTGTAATGTGCATTACTTGGTCAGAATCTTCTACAATAGGGTTAATTGTATTTCTATTTAAATTATAATAATTTGTAATGTTGCATCTATTTAAATATATTTGCTTATTCAAATTCATTTCAGCTAATTATATATGCAAATTCAATGCAAATTTTTGTCATGCATTTTGTCCTTCTTTTTGAAGGCAAGTGTCCATTTTTGGGGTACTTGTCCACTGTTTTGGAGGGGCGTTCCCTTCTTTTTGGATACTCTGAGTTGGCAACCCTTGCTTGAACTAGCCTGCTATAACCTGCTAGCTTCACATCTCTCCTAGTCTTAGCCAACTGAAAAAGGAGAGGTAAACTCTGGCCTTAATTCAAATATAGATTTTCTTTTTGTAATATTAGGTCACAGGTATGGGTCATTTATTGTATCAAGGGTTACAATAGTCCAAAAACACACAAACCCTTTCTCACTAGGATAATATGAAAGGAATGATTAAAGCAGTGGTTGGCACCTGAAGATAAATCTTCACATTTCATTGATTCAGCTAAAAGCTATCAGGCTGATACAGTACATTGTGCTCCGGTGGAGCGCACTGTTAACCCGCAGTTGGATGTGCGTTTTCAACGCGCTAGCTTTACCCCATATGCAAATGCATGTTGACGGCCCTATTAGTTATTCCCGCGCGATTCAGAAAGTAAAATGTGCAGCCAAGCCACACATTTTACTTTCAGAAATTAGCACCTACCCAAAGGTAGGCGTTAATGTCTCTCGGCAGTAATGTCTCTCGGCAGTAATAACTGCTTTTCTATACACCCTCTAACTTAATATCATGGCGATATTAAGTCAGAGGTCCCAAAAGTAAAAAATAATTAAAAATATTTATTTATTATTTAAAAACTTTTCTATACCATCGTTAAGTTCATTCACCATCACAACGGTTCACAGAAAGGCACAAAAAGAAAAACTATAATTGGTATAGATTACAAATTAAACATGTGCCAACATAGAACGGTTACATTTTAATAATAGAAACTATGTGTTGAATAAAGCTTATATGTTAGTTAGGAAGCTGTAAAGTGGTTCAGATCTATGTTAATATGTATTTGGAGATATAAAAGAAAAAACTGATTGCTTGGTGCGTCCTTATCTATCGACTGTTTGCCTCCTTCTCTTTGACTTTCAAGAAAGCTTGTTTATAAAGCCATGTTTTCAGATTAGTTTTAAATAGTTTCATATTTTTCTGCAGCCTTATTTCAAGTGGCATGGAGTTCCATAGGACAGCTCCAGCCAGCGACAGTGCTCTCTCCCTTACCTGAGTGAGGCGTGCTGATTTAACAGAAGGGACAGTTAGTAGGGCCTTATTAGCAGATCTCAGGTTTCTGTGTGGAACAAGTACGCGCAGAGCTGTGTTTAGCCAGTCGGCTTTTTCATCATGGATTAGTTTATGAATTATACATAGTGCCTTTTATTGTATTCTTTGTTCAGTTGGAAGCCAGTGTAGTTCAGCAAGTGTTCCTGTGATGTGGTCTCTTTTCTTTTTGCCTGTCAAAATTCTAGCAGCGGAATTTTGCAATATTTGGCGTGGTCTAATGGTAACTTGAGGTAGCCCTAATAGAGAGTTACAGTAGTCTGTGCTTGTGAATATCATTGCCTGTAGAACTGTGCGAAAATTGTTCAGCATTAGTAGGGGTTTTTTAGACTTCTCAATTTTGCCGGCGTCCAGTTTCCGAACCCGTGGCTGTCAGCGGGCTGAGAACCGACGCCGGCAAAATTAAGCGTTGGCTGTCAAACTCGCTGACAGCCGCTGCTCCTTTTACCGCGGGCCCTAATTAACATATTTTTATTTACTGTATCGCACGCACAGGACACTGACCTGTGTGCGCGCCGGGAGAGCGGGCGCTCGCCCGCTCTCCCGCGTTTCTTTCTGTATCGGCCTGTGTGTGAGGTAAGATATGTTACTCTTTGGGGAATTCTGTAATGCAGAATTTGTAAAGAATTCCCTTAGCTCTAAATGTTAAGATTCTGTGCATAATTTGACACTGTGGGCAGGCAACAAAGAGAGGACAGGGGCAGCATCATTATTCCATCCAGGCTGGAAAAAGACATTCTCATTGTCATCTGCACTAATCCACATTAGCTGAAAAGATGAGGAAGAGGTGGAGTTGATGATGGCAGCATCTTTGTCATCTGCATCTGCGTATATGCGTCAGAAGAAGGAGGAAGTAGCAGCAGCATCTGCACTAACTTGTATGGACTGGGGGGGAGCCCATTGCAGCCTTGGCTCACACCTGAAAGAAGGAGGATGGTGAGGTTGAGCTGGGATGAGAAAGCAGGCCTGGAGGAGGGTTAAAGGAGAAAGAGAGAGAGAGCAATGGCAACAAGCCTGGAGGAGAAGGTGGTAGAGTAAGAAAGGTTGGGGAGAGTAAGGGAGGGAGAGAGTGGAAAGGGGAATGATTATGGCAGGATCAGGCCAGGGGAAGAGAAGAGAAAGAGGGTGATCAGCATGGGAGGAAGGAGAAAAGAGTATGGAGGGGTCGGGTATGGGGGGGGGGGGGGGTCAAGCCTAGAGTTGGGGAAGAGTTGGGTGTCATCACTGGGCAAGAGAGTGAGAGTGTATATGTGTGTGGAGGGGGTTGGATCAGAGGTGGGCGAGAGAGAAAGTGCAGAGGCTGTTCAGCATTGTGTGTGGGGGATGGGAGAAGAGTGAGAAAGCAGAGGGAATCAGATCTGGAGGGGGGAGATAGCTGAAGGAGCCAGGCTTGGGAGAGAGGGAGGCTTTTGGGCAGGGGAGTTGAGAGAAAGGGTGGAAAGAATGGTCTTATGGTCAGAGTCCTCTGTTTCCTACAGCATATTTTTCAAGATTCTATGTTAGCACATTCTGTGGCTGATCTTTCAAACTTCTGCAGCAATTATAAAGCACATTTGCATACTTTTGCATAAAGATTCACACCTTTAACTATGCAGAAAGATCAAACCATTCATGTTGTTTGTTTTTAAAAATTATTTAGAACTATATACAAATAAAAAATGTACCAACTTAAAAAATCAACAATTTATCAGGTTAAGACACAGAGGTTGATATTCTTAAGCCATTTAGATGGACAACTGAAGTGGCTAGCTGGCTATATTTAAAGCCATTGTGGCTCAATTCTGGCTGCATAATGACTTATGCAGCTAGAATTTAGCCACATAAGTTGGGGCGGGTGGGAGGCATTTCGGGGGCGGGCCAAAGTTAGCTGCATAAGTTATATGGCTAACTCCAATATTCAGAGTTAATTTAACCAATGCGGCTAACTCTGGTCATACTGTAAGGCAATCCTAATTAATGAAAAACTATGATTTATAGTGTGCTGTTTTCACATATATAAAATATTCAGAATTTTGCATAATTTAAAAATTGTACAGATTGTTACTTTGTGTGAGTGTGGGGGGGGGGGAGGGGCATTCCCTGAGGAATAAGTGTGTTTGTGCTTTAAGGAAGAGGGGCAGAGAAAGGAGAGGCGATTCCTCCTCACATTTAATAAAATTAAGATTTAGGACATTGGGTGAAGGAGAATTCAGAGCTTTGACCTTCCTTTCCCTTCTGGGTGTCAGGTTCCTCCCCATTTCATGTATTTTACCAATCCATAACAACTTGCACATTCCAAGGTTATCAGTAATCATACTGTAAAAGAATAATTCCACTCCATCACCAAGTTATACCATTAAATAACTGATTATGTTAAAAGATGAAAATTGGTGCACTGAGTCTGTTAATGGTCAGTAAGGGCCAATTTTAGATATTTTATATAGAAATAGAATAGCTTATTTTCTTTTATATAAATTTTAAAACAGTTTCTCTGCCTTTTGCAGTTTCTAATGTGACCACAAGCTTCCTGTTCTGACAGAAATCACAAATGGGGGGGAACACATGAGGCAGATGTAAGTTCAGTTGCTTATAGAAGTCATACCCAAGAAAGCAGGATGTAAACAGAAGAAGGTGCTGCGCTAGGAGCTGAAAACATATAGAACTCAGTACAACAGATGGAAAATACTATTACTGAATAGGTCATGATAACCAAATAAGGTCTGGCATTGAACTGAGCCAATGAGAGCAGGACATGCATTCTAACAAAGCCAGGTATTACCTGAAGTCAGATGAGCCAATCATGTATAAGAATGAACTATCTAGAGCTGCCTAGCAACCAATAAGGTAGCCAATCATGAACTAGATACAAACAATGATAAGCTACGCTCTGCCCACACTGACCATGTATAAAACCACCAGCACAGCCGCTCAAACCAGGAAGAAGACTAGGACGTGCAGAGAACTAATGAGGTTCCCAGCAGCACAGAGGCACACCCTTTTTCAATTGGCTAAAGATTTCTGAATCAACTAAACTTCAAGTAATACATCTTAGATGGGGTTAGCTTGTTGTTTGGAGCTATCTGACCAGCTTCAAAGAGTAAACAAAAATTGTGGTAAACTTGTATAACAAACCTTACAGGATCAGGCCAGGCTTTGACTGGCAGAGTGTATCTTGCAAATCTTCTCAGTTCCAGAAGTGCATGCATTTGCCCTACATGTTTATCACACTGGAATGAAAGCAACAGAGAAACACAGAACATCATGGCAGATGTAGACCATACAGTCTATCCAGTCTGCCCAAGCACATCTCCTGTTCAATTTTACAGTCCCTTCCTCTCCTTCAGAGATCTCCTGTGCTTAACTGCTTTCACAGGGAGGTTGTTCTATGTGACCACCACCCTCTCTGTAAAGAAACTGATTCTACTTCCTTTCAACCTCATCCCAAGATTCCTTGTTCTAGAACCCCCTTTCCATTGAACTAGTCCCACCTCCCTTGTATTTATTCCCTGGAGGCATTCAGTGTCTTAATCATCTCTTTCCTTTCCTTTCCTCAAGGTTATGCATGTTTACCTCTTTAAATCTGTTCCCATAGGTTTTAGGATGAAGACCATTGCCCATTTTAGTAGCTGCCCTCAGACCGACTCTGTTTGGAGAAATGAGTCATGGTTGAATGAGCATGTAGAGGTGAAGGTTGATAGAAATAGGCAGGATGAGAGGGGGCAATATGAAAAACTGAAGGAGGGGGAGGAGCAAGATATGAGAGACTCAAGAAGAGGATGAAAGGTGAGAAGCATGAAAGTCTGCAGAGGAGGCAAGGAATAAGGGATAAAACACTGGAGAGGAGGAGGGAATGTAGATGCACAGGCTGATGAGAGGAAAAGAGGCATCATGATCTTTGGAAGGGGTACAGACAAGCAGTAATGGGAGATTGTGAGATAAGAGATACAATAAAAAGAGTAAAGAACAGCAAGTAAAAATGAGTAACAGAGAAGAAAATAAAGTGATAACTAAAATGACATGAAAAAAAAGATTCATACACTTGCAACAAATTGGAAAAATAATTTTATACAGTGAAATATTTAAGGATTTTCACCAAAAAAGACTTTTTAAAGTATTAATGAATACAAATGTGTCAGGGAATTTCAAACTGCTCATTTAGCTATGACATTTATGAAAATTAACTGTAGTAAAAATATCCAGGGTTTTTTTTTTTAACATTTTCTTTTTTGAAGTCCTGGATTCATCTCAGTGCTTGTGTCACTTTGAGTACAGATAATGTAGTTTCTGTATGCAAGTAAGGCATAGAATAATTTAAATAAATATTGCCTGGTTCTGATACGCAGAGGGAAATGGTTGAATTAACGTGTCAGTCATCAGGGTTTCAAGCTGAACTCCATCATCTGTAGTGCTACGGCTCACAAGTTTCAGACTTGTGCTAATTCAACCATTTTTCTATGGGGCGGATTTTAAGAGCCCTGCTCGCGTAAATCCGCCCGGATTTACGCGAGCAGGGCCCTGCGCGCCGGTGCGCCTATTTTACATAGGCCTACCGGCGCGCGCAGAGCCCCGGGACTCGCGTAAGTCCCGGGGTTCTCCGAGGGGGGCGTATCGGGGGACGATCCTGGTCGTCGCGGCGTTTTCGGGGCGTGTCGGCAGCGTTTTGGGGGCGGGTATGGGGGCGTGGCTACGGCCCGGGGCTGTCCGGGGGCGTGGCCGCGCCCTCCATACCCGCCCCCAGGTCGCGGCCCGGCATGCAAGAGGCCCGCTGGCGTGCGGGGATTTACGCCTCCCCCGACAAAGATAAGGTGGGGGCTTAGACAGGGCCGGGTGGGTGGGTTAGGTAGGGGAAGGGAGGGGAAGGTGAGGGGAGGGCAAAAGGAAGTTCCCTCCGAGGCCGCTCCGATTTCGGAGCGGCCTCGGAGGGAACGGGGGTAGGCTGCGCGGCTCGGCGCGCGCCGGCTATACAAAATCGATAGCCTTGCGCGCGCCGATCCAGGTTTTTAGCAGATACGCGCGGCTCCGCGCGTATCTACTAAAATCCAGCGTACTTTTGTTTGCGCCTGGAGCGCAAACAAAAGTAGGCCTATTCGCGGAGTATGAAAATCCGCCCCTATGTGTGTTGCTATATGCTTTTTCTGCAGAAAATTTGTCATTTCAAAACAATTCATGTAGTTTTGAAAATGCAAACTATATGCATTCTTGCATTCCCTGCCCTCTTTTCTCCCTCCTCACTGCCCCATTATGGGCCGGATTTTAAAAGGGTTACGCGCGCCGGGCCTATTTTCAAAAGGCCTGGCAACGAGCATAAAGCCCTGGGACGCGTGTAAGTCCCGGGGCTTTACTAAAGGGGTGGGAAGGGGGCGATCCGGGGGCGGGGATGGGGGGGGCAGGGCAGACCAGGGGCAGGGCCAGAGGCCTCCAACAGTGGCCATTGCCGCATGTGTCTGAGGATTGCGTGCCAGCGGCCTGCCGGCGTGTGCAACTTGCGCCTGCCTCTGGGCAGGCGCAAAATGGAAAATAAAAATTTGGGGGGGTTAGAGTAGGGCTAGGATGGGGAAAGGTTAGGGGAAGGGGTGGGAAGTTCAGGTTAGGGGGAAGGGAATGGGGGAAGGCAGCTCGGCTCGGCGCACACAGGGTGCACAATTGTGCACCCCCTTGCGCGCGCCGACCCCCGATTTTATAACATGCGCACGCATGTTATAAAATCGGGCGTACATGTGCACGCGCCACGTAGTGTGCGCACATGTAGGCCTGCGCGTGCTTCTTTTAAAATCTACTCCCTATGTGTCCCTCACAGAAAGAGATAGTAAGGGTTTATCATTCTAGTAGATATCACAATGGAAAGATGTGAACATTTGCTATCCTCACAATAAAGAGTTTATAGTTATTTTACTGCTATAAATGCATAAATCTTTTCAAGTTTTCATGTTTTTATTTGTTTTACCTTCTTTACCCTTTTACAATCCCCTTTCCTTATACATTCAAGATAAACAGTACCACTTATTGTGAATTTTGTGCAGAAATGTTCATTGTCTCTTCTGTAGGGTTCTAGGGTGATAATTACTGGGGAATTTCACCTCTCAATAAACTGAAGTGCTAGAATTGCTTTTGTATTATATGCTTCAGTATTGCTTTTTTCCCTAAAGAACTGGAAACCTGAGCATTTGTTCTTTATTTGACATGCAGTAGATGACGTGAGACCTCCAGCTGAGCAACCTGTACTGATCATTGCTTGTTAATAAGACAAAAGTAAGTTGTTAAAAAAAAAAAAAAATCCCAGAAGTTAACAGTGATGTCTTTAGCCAGAGGTTTTGCTAGGTTCCCTAAAAGACTCAGGCCACAGCCTCCCCCATCACTCCCCTGAGATTTTGATAATTAAATCCAAGAATCCACATGCTTCCTGAAATGCAGGTAAGTCCTGGATAAAGTGTAGCTCTACTTGGAGTGAGTTCCAGAGGGAGCAGGGTGGCCCAGAGAAGGTCAGCTGATGGGTGCTGGAGCGCCTTAGGGAGGGCGTGATTAGGGGGGCTTCTTGGGATGACCTCAAACGTCTTAAAGGGGCATAAAGAATAACCTGTTCTTCAACTAAACTGGGCTGTTACCTCTGAGGGTTTTAAAGGTTAGAGAAAGGGCTTTAAATATGACCTTGTATATCACAGGATGCCAGTGAACTTTTCGCAAGATGGGTGTCATGTGGTTATGCTGCTTGCAGCCCTCCCTCCAAGAGACGTGCAGCTGCATTCATACCATTGTTCAGCCATGATGATGTCATGGCATGGACTACTGTTGTCAGTCTCATCTTCTTAGTATACAAATGGAGTTTGCATAGTTATTATAAATGGTAGAAGTAGCTTTTAAAACTTGCTTGAATTTGGGGTGACCTAGTTAGTGCAGTGTCCAGCAGGATCCTCATTCTCCTAACCTGTAATTTTAGAGGGAGAATATTTTTCTCACAGGGGACTTTGATGTCAGGAACCTGGCCACTCACATTATGAATTCACTCAGATTCAGGCAGGGTTTGTTATTTGTAGCACATTCTTGAATAGTTGTGAGACATGAAGACAACTTTGTCACAGCTGTTGGTGGGTTCATTTCCATACGTATAAGAAGCTGTACATCATCCACATAGACACGGATCTGTCACTGTGCACCCAGGAAGTGTCTCACAGAAAACATTCTTCAGGAAGAGGAAGCATCAAGGTTAATGCCTCCTTATAACTGGTAAAACAGAGCTTTTTATATCTCATCCTAAAATGAAACCAGCAGATGGGCCCTGACTCATGGAATGGATGACCTTGCAGCAATCTTGAGCAGTATGAGGGAGATTCTTCACCCAATGCTGGCGGGGGGTTATCACTGACAATCTGATAGTCATATCTGGGATTACACTCAGAGACCTCAGGAATTTACATCCATTGTCAGGTCTCTGGGGGAACACTAGAAAGCTCTAGGCCTCTCTGTTTACAACTCAAGCCACTTCCTCAATAAATCTTCAGGGAGCAGGAGGAGAGGGGTGATGAGTCGGGAGCAGACTCTGCAAGCAGCTTGAGGGGAGAAACTGGAGACAAAGCTCAGTCTGCAGCTGTGATTCCAGGACCTGGGACTCAGTGAAGGTGTACAAATCAGGGAGCTGTGACTTACAGGGGGCTGGAATCAAAGAGAGAGCACCAGGATCAGGAAGTGAGGAAGAGGAAGAATGCTGGGGGTTATCCCCGGAAGGGGGAGGGGAAGTGATCATAGTGGCTAGGGGAGGAAAGAGAGAAAGTGTGGATTAGTGGAGGGTAGAAGAGGGAAAGTTGATATGCATTATTCTTCCACCTCTCCCCCCACTTCCTTTTCTTTCAAAGTCAAATGCAGCTATTTTTCATAAAGGAGGAGCTTTACACAGCTGCATGGTTTTGGTTGAGTAAAACATGTGTGCATTATGTTTAGCCTTCTTCTCAGTGTCATGAATACTCACTTCTTCTCTGTACATCCTTGAACCACTGTTATTTGTAGCAGGTAAGAATAAATCTTTAAACATCTTTGCATCTAGTATTCCAGAATCGTATCACTAGACAGATTTGATTCTTTTCAGTGCTGATAACAGAGAAATATTTTCATCTGGTCAAGCAGAAAAATATTTTTTTCTTGGATGGTTTTCCATTTTCAGTACATGGATATGGGGCTCCAGTTTTATAGTATCTGGTTCTGGAGGTTTTCTAATCTTCCTTTTCTCACATTTTTTAAATTAAAAATATGTGCATTTTGCAATCATTACTTTTATTACTTATTTATTTAGTAATTTTTCTATACCGTCATTAAGTAATTATACCATCATAATGATTTACATTGAGGCACATAAAAACATTAAATAACTAAAATAAAATAAAATAGTTAAAGTGCCAATACAATAAAATTGATTACAAAGATTCATGTAATAAAATCTAATACTTATGTATTGTTATTGTGTGACAGTGAGTGTATAAAGAAAAATTGTGGCTGAGTCAGTCAGTGTTTTTTGCCTTCTGAGCTGAATCACTGACAGAGAAAGCAGAGGCTGTGCATTGGACTTGACCGAGCCATAAGATTACCTTTCATCCTAGCCATAGGAAAGAGAGATTCAGATCAGACATACAGTCAGAGTGTGACCTGTGCAAGAGAAGCCCTGTAGTTTATTGTAATCCTTACTTGGGGTGTGTTAAGCCCCAAGGGCACACAATCTAATGTATATCTTCTGGGGCTGCTCTGGCTAACCACTCACTCCCACGTTGACTCTTAAACACTGGGGGGACTCTTTTTAAGGGGGGGGGGGGAAGCAATGGAGGGTGAAGTAACTTGCCCAAGATCACAAGGCGCGGTGATGGGAGGTGAACCTTGGCTTTCCTGGCTTGCAGTCTACTTCTCTAACCACTAGGCTATTCTTCCACTTTTTTAGTCACATAGGGGCGGATTTTCAGAGCCCTGCTCGCCTAAATCCGCCTAAATCCGGGCGGATTTAGGCGAGCAGGGCCCTGCGCGCCGGTGCGCCTATGTTCAATAGGCCTACTGGCGCGCGCAGACCCCGGGACTCGCGTAAGTCCCAGGGTTTGGCGAGGGGGGCGTGTCGGGGGCGTGTCGGGGTGGGCCCGGTCGGCGTGGCGTTTTGGGGGCGGGCCCGGGGGCGTGGTTACGGCCCGGGGCGGTCCGGGGGCGTGGCCGCGCCCTCCGTACCCGCCCCCAGGTTGTGTCCCGGCGCGCTAGCGGCCCGCTGGCGCGTGGGGATTTACGTCTCCCTCCGGGAGACGTAAATCCCCCGACAAAGGTAAGGTGGGGGTTTAGACAGGGCCGGGCGGGTGGGTTAGGTAGGGGAAGGGAGGGGAAGGTGAGGGGAGGGCAAAAGAAAGTTCCCTCCGAGGCCGCTCTGATTTCGGAGCGGCCTCGGAGGGAACGGGGGTAGGCTGCGCGGCTCGGCGCACGCCGGCTATACAGAATCGATAGCCTTGCGCACGCCAATCCAGGATTTTAGCGGATACGCGCGGCTACGCGCGTATCTACTAAAATCCCGCGTACTTTTGCTTGCGCCTGATGCGCCAGCAAAAGTACGCCAATTCGCGCGGTTTGAAAATCTACCCCATAATTTGCAAGTGAATTTTGAAAAAGAAATGACACGGGTAATTTCTCTTTGAAAATTCACTTAACCCTTTCTTGGGTGAAGGAATGGGGCAAAACTATGCAAATGCATTGGGAAAACACTATTTTACATCTATAGTCCCCCCTCCCCTCCCTTGACCTAAACAAGCCCCAGTAATGCACACATTTGTAGCTACTCTGAGGGATGCAGTATTCTATTCACACTGAGAAGCTAGCCTGCTGACTTGGTAGTTACCTGGCTAGATCCCTTTGAAAAATGACTTGAGAGAGAAGTTTAAAACTATGAAACTGGAATTCACAGCAATAAATCATTAATATGAATGTAGTAAAGCAGATGTTTCCACTCTGATAAAAGAAAATGCTTTCCTTAAAAGGCAGAATGCGGGATAATAAATAAAACAAGAATGAGAAATAGCAGAATATTGGGTTTAAGTGCTGGATTAGAGGACATGATAATGATGTTATCACATCTTCAGAAGAGGAAATTTCTGATAGACCCTTGTCTAGATCTAATGACTAATTAAACTTTAGAGAAGAGTTTATTCTCTTGATTAACTGGATATTGTTTGAAGTTTAAAAGGCTAATATTTTACTTCTTTTTTTTAATTTAGATTTTTTATATTCCGCTTTTTGGTACTTCTAGGTGCTATTTTAGAATATAATTGTGAGTAGGCTACTTATCTGTGGATCCATAAAGTCAAGATGCTGCCAATGAAGAGTGGGTGACTCGCCAGAATGATGGCTACTGCCTGGAGTCAATACCCTTATTAAATAAACATACACATGCTTACTGTGACTCCAACATCGCTCTAAGCTTCAACAGCAAGAGGAAATGTGGAAAAAAAGATTTGCACTCACAAAGAGGGGAGTAGCTGGCTTGTTACGGCGGTTACTACCCCAAATCAAAAAAGCCTGATACTTCACTTTCAATGCATATACAGCATAGTTCTCTGATTCAATGGCAGGGGAGAAGAAAAACTGATACTTCACACATCCAGCAGAGCTCTCTGCTTCAACGGCAGGGGAGAAGAAAAGAGGGTTCGCACTCACAAAGCGGGGAGTAGCTGGCTTGTTACGGCGGTTACTACCCCAAACCAAATGTGCCTGATACTTCACTTTCGATGCACATCCAGCATGGCTCTCTGCTTCAACAGCATGGGAGAAGACTGATACTTCACGCATATCCAGCATTAGGGATGTGAATCGTTTTTTGACGATTTAAAATATCGTCCGATATATTTTAAATCGTCAAAAATCGTTAGGGCCACGATACAATACCAATTCCCCCGATTTATCATTAAAAAATCGTAAATTGGGGGAAGGGGGAGGGCAGGAAAACCGGCACACTAAAACCCCCTAAAACCCACCCCCGACCCTTTAAATTAAATCCCCCCACCCCCCCGCACCCCCCCCCAAATGCTTTAAATAACCTGGGGATCCAGCGGTGGTCCAGAACGGCGGTGGTCCGGAACAGCCCCCTCAATTGAATCCTGTTGTCTTCAGCCGGCGCCATTTTGCAAATGGCCGCCGCAAAATGGCGGCGGCCATAGACAAAAACGATTCGACGCAGGAGGTCGTTCCGGACCCCCGCTGGACTTTTGGCAAGTCTTGTGGGGGTCAGGAGGCCCCCCCAAGCTGGCCAAAGTTCCTGGGAGTCCAGCGGGGTTCAGGAAGCGATTTTTTGCCGCGAATCGTTTTTCCGTACGGAAAATGGCGCCGGCAGGAGATCGACTGCAGGAGGTCGTTCAGCGGGGGTTCCGGACCGCCGCCTGAACGACCTCCTGCAGTTCGATCTCCTGCCGGCGCCATTTTCCGTACGGAAAACGATTCGCGGCAAGAAATCGCTTCCTGAACCCCGCTGGACTCCCAGGAACTTTTGGCCAGCTTGGGGGGGCCTCTTGACCCCCACAAGACTTGCCAAAAGTCCAGCAGGGGGTCCGGAACGACCTCCTGCGTCGAATCGTTTTTGTCTATGGCCGCCGCCATTTGCGGCGGCCATTTTGCAAAATGGCGCCGGCTGAAGACAACAGGATTCAATTGAGGGGGCCGTTCCGGACCGCCGCCGTTCTGGACCACTGCTGGATCCCCAGGTTATTTAAAGCATTTGGGGGGGGTTCGGGAGGGTGGGGGATTAATTTAAAGGGTCGGGGTGGGTTGTAGGGGGGTTTTAGTGTGTCGGCTCACGATTTTAACGATTTTCACGATAGTTTACACACCCAAACGGCAACAATACGATTCCCTCCTCCTCCCCAGCCGAAATCGATCGTTAAGACGATCGAGGACACGATTCACATCTCTATCCAGCATAGCTCCCTGCTTCAATGGCAGGGGAGAAGAAAAACAACCGATAAGGGCTGTATAACATAGTCTGGGTAAAACAAATAAGCATGGGTGTAGCTTGCTTATTGCGGCGGCTACTACCCCTAACGAATCAAGCTAGATATTTCACTTGGATGCAGCTCCATCACTGCTCTCTACATTAAAGGTGGGGGTGGCTCAGAGTCACAGCCACCTGGGCCTGTTGCATTCTGTTTTCTGTGTGTTTCTTTGCAATTGCTCAATAAAAAGTGTTTAAACATAAAGGTGGGGGTGGAAGGGAAATAGAACCAAGAGCTAAGAGAAACAGATAAGTATGAGAGAAAAAATGTGTGAAGCTTGCTGGGCAGACTGGATGGGCCATTTGGTCTTCTTCTGCCGTCATTTCTATGTTTCTATGTTTCTATGTTATCTGTAGGTATTCTTCACACAAAAGGGTGAGTATGAAAATAGTACTACTAGTTATCATTTCTAACGTTCTACTAGACATAGGCATCGCTGCTCCACGGAGCTTACAGTCTAGTTAAGTCAAACATACACGACAAACAAGAGTCTATGGGAAGTGTATTCACTGTAGAGAAGTGCTTAGGATTTCAAAGCAGCCTAGAAAAGGTGAGTTTTTAGATTGGATTTGAATATGGCCAGAGAGGGAGCATGGCGCACCGTCCCTGGAGGCCTGTTCCAGGTATAAGGCACAGCAAAATGGAAGGTGCAGAGTTGGAAGCTGGCGCCGGTACAGAAGAGAAACAGATGCCTTCGAAATAAAGCAGATCTGGAAATGATTTGAAGAGTTAATAACTCTTCCTTTTTGGTTTTGACTGTAATGTTGAGTACAAGTTGGATGTTGAGTTTTTCTTACAATGAATAAAATAAAATAAATAGAATGATTTTTAACAAATAGTTAAAAACAGCACGATGACTGTGGGTTCCTTTAATTGTTTTGCACTGAAGTGCAGGGAAGGAGATTTATTTTGGGATAAGGTGGGAATTCTCTTGTTTCATCTTTCTTCTGGCACTCAGCACTGTTACTTCAAGTCTGGGGCAGCTATCCTTTGTCCCGCTTATGTGTTATCCCTGTATTTAATAACTTATTAAAATAAGTATATCATCATCAGCGATTGTAAAGTACATATGATCAGTAAAGTCTACTACACAATAGAAACAGGTGCTGTGTATATTTATCTGGATCCCACCCAGGTTTCTGTTAGCAGGTGGAGAGAGGCCAGCGCTCTGATTTCTACCTGCACCTGGCCTGTTACTCTGCTCGGGGTGAAACGGTTTAACATATCTACTAGAAATCAGAAGAGTGTACCTAGTGATTAGGTTTCCGTGGGTCTTCAAGCGGAGTGCATAATACAGAGATTTATGTGAATCATGAAAAAGCATTCCAAAATAGCTAGCTTCAAAACTCTAAAGAGAAAGACAGGGTGTTCAGCCTTAAAAATATTTCAAGAGTCGGCTTTGAAAGCAGCCCTGGTTCTCCTTTTTGCATGCTTATTCACAAGTCTCTGTGGGCACTTTTTCATAATGAAACATTCTTTACACAAAAACAGAATAAGTTTAATTTTCTAGACAAAGAATACATGAATTCATGGATTCTGAAGTGACTAAGCATGTTCTGCAGTAGAAATCCTCATTCAGTGTTAAAGCAGAAAGTGTATAATGATGTCACTTGTAACGTATGTACTGAGCACGATGAAGTAGCAGGACACTTTGTAATGTAAATCTTCAGTTAATCCTCCCACTTTTTGGAGGAAGTAAGGAGTTTGTAACAGTAGTGCCCTTCCCCACATTTATGCAGTGTGTTCACAGAGCATCCTCTCATGATTTAACTTGGGCAATTAATTGATAGGGCCTTTCAGATTATGGGTGCTGTGCTGTCAGCAAGGTAAAGATAAGATTTTAGAGTCTGCCCTCTGTAAAGAGTAAATTAATGGAATTACTGCTCAAATGGAGGATAGCACAGTTTCTGGAATGAAATGGATTGCAAGTTCCAAGGCAGCATGGTTTTTACCCAAAGTAGACCTTGTCAGAAATCTGATCAATTTCTTTGACTGGGTGACCAGAGAATTGAATCAGGGAAGAGCACTAGATGTAGTATACTTGGATTTCAGTAAGGCTGTTAATGCTGTTACATATAGGTGACTTATAAATAAACTGAGTGCCTCTGGTATGGAGACCGGCTGGTATGGAGACCGGCTGGGTTGGAAACTGCCTGAGTGGGAGGCGACAAAACGTAGTGGTAAATGGAGCTCACGGAGGAGAGGGATGTTACTAGTGGTGTGCCATAGGGATCAGTTCTCACGGAAGAGAGGGGTGTTACTAGTGGTGTGCCACAGGGATCAGTTCTCACGGAAGAGAGGGATGTTACTAGTGGTGTGCCACTGGGATCAGTTCTTGGACCGGTTCATTTCAACATTTTCTTAAGCTGTATTGAGGAAGGACTATCAGGAAATCTGATAGTCCTTCCTCAATACATCTTTTTTCAGGATGATACCAAAATCTGCAACAGGGTAGCTACCCAGGAAGGTTAGGAAAACTCGAGAACTGATCTAGGAAAGCTTGAGGAATGGTCTTGAGTCTGGCAGCTAAAAATTAATGCTAAAAATGCAGGGTCATGCATTTGGGCTGCAAAAACCCAAGGGAAGGGAACATAATAAGGAGTGAAATTCTTCTATACACAAAATAAGCCCAGGATCCAGAGGTGATTACAATTGATGATCTCAAGGTAACCAAACAAGTGGATAAGGCAATGGCAAAAGCCAGAAAGATGCTTGGGCACTGTGATGCCCTTGGAGTGGTCTATGGCTGGGGTAGGCCGCAGAACAGACGAGGCTGGAGAATGGTCTGCTTTTCATCAGTTTATTTTCAAAATCACATAACAGAAGAGAAGCAAATGGTTGCTTACCTCAGCAGACTGACATGCAAAGAAAATGTCCAGAACAAACACAGCATTGGATTACAGCTTCCTTCTTCTTCCTGTTGTGACCTTCACTTCCCGACAGCTTCACTCCGCCTACCTTTCCTTTTCTGCGGCTCCTCCTGCTCTTCTCGGGTGCCTGGCTGTCACGGCGTCCGCCTGCCGTCCTCTCCGGCAACCCCTGACCGGCTTGGGCGCTGCCTCCCGCCATGTTCTACAGGTACCTTAGGGTGTGCGCACCACGCGGCCCTCATTCTTATTTCCTCATTGGCGCGTTCCTCAGGGGCGTCCCCCTGTGATGACATCACACTGCCCGGATATTAAAGCCTACAGTTTATTGCTAGCCGTTGAGTTAGCAAGGGGGATTCTTACAGATGGGATTCGCTCTCCGTACCCAGCTACTATGCCTCTCCAAGCCCTACCTCTGATGCATCTGTCTGTACTATAAAGGGCTTAGTAAAGTCCGGACTTAGCAGAACAGGTTCCGAGCATAGGTCTTTCTTTAAACCCTGGAAGGCTTCCTCCACCTCTGCAGAACATCTAACCTTCTCTGGGGCTTTCTTTTGTAATAGGCATGTGAGGGGCTCCACTTTTTCTGAAAGGTTTGGTATGAGCCGTCGATAGTAACCGATGAGACCTAACAAGGCTCTCACCTTACTCTTTGTCTGTGGAACCGAGACTCAGGTAATTGCTTCTATTTTCCACACCTGCAGGTGGACTTTTCCTCTCCCAAGGGAGTATCCCAGATATTGTACTTCTTGACCCCCTAATTTACATTTCTTGGGGTTGGCAGTCAATCCAGCCCTTTGTAGACGTGTAAGTACTGCCTGTAATTGCCTTAGATGTGTCTCCCAGTCTCCACTGTAAATGACGATGTCGTCAAGATTGGCCGCCGAATAATCCTGATGTGGGTGAAGCAAGCGGTCTACCAAGTGCTGGAAGGTAGCTGGAGCCCCATGTAGTCCAAATGGCAGGACCGTAAACTGGAAGTGTCCTTCCGGTGTTGAGAAAGCCGTCTTCTCCTTCGCAGTTGGCACCAGGGAACTTGCCAGTATCCCTTTGTCAGATCAAGCGTGGAGATGAACTAGGCAGTTCCCAAGCATTCAATAACTTCATCCATGTGGGGCATCGGGTATGCGTCCAGCTTCAAAGCCTCATTGACCTTCTGGAAGTCAATACAGAACCGGATACTACCATCCGATTTAGGTACCAGTACAATGGGCGAGGATCAATCGCTATTGGATTCCTCTATTTCTCCAAGTCGAAGCATTTCTTTCTCCTCAGCTTCTACAACCTGCCTCCTGGCTTCAGGAATCTGGTAGGGCCGTTGTTTAACTATTACTCCTGGGTTTGTAATAATATCATGACAAGTTAAGTGAGCTCTCCCGGGCATAGTTGAGAAGACATCTTTATTCCGAGTCACCAGTTTATCTAGGTCCACTTTCTGCATTGTGGAGAGTTGGTCCCCATATGGGATCATCTGGGGCCCGGAAGTTTGTGAAACTTCTAGACCAAAGTCTTCTTCTTGGACCAGACTGCAAGTCGGAGCGACCCATTTTTTTAATAGATTCACGTGCAAGATCTGGGCCTTCTTCCGTTTGTCGGGTTGGGCCACTTTATAATGCATCGGGCCCATCTTCTCCAGTACCTCATACGGACCTTGTCAATGGGACAGCAATTTACTTTCTGAAGTCGGTAGTAACACTAGTATGCGGTCTCCCGACTGGAAGACCCGATGGTTATATTGCTGGGCTTGGGTAGCCTGGGCCTTTTCAAGGCATAATCGGGCAGCCTCCTCTGCCCTTCCCAGTCGGTCCTGCATCTGGATCACATAGTCGGCCAAATTACGTCCAGAGTTGGGTTCCTCCTCCCAGGTCTCTCGTACTACATCCAGGATTCCCCATGGTCTTCTACCATACATTAATTTGAACAGGGAAAACCCAGTCAAATTTTGAGGGACTTCCCGAATGGCGAACAATATATATGGCAAGAGTAAGTCCCAATTCTTGCCATCTTCCGCGATGAACTTCCTCAATATCTGCTTGAGGGTTTTGTTAAAATGCTCCATGAGCCCATCAGTTTATGGATGGTAAACTGATGTCCTCAGGGTTTTTACCTGCAATAATGTGCAAACTTGTTTCATCACTTTAGAGACAAATGGAGTCCCTTGTTCGGTTAATATCTCTTTGGGTAACCCCACCTGGGAAATCACCTCCACCAAGGCCATGGCTATTGTTTGTGTCTTCATATTTCGTAGGGGAATAGCTTCAGGATACCTGGTTGCATAGTCGAGAATGACCAGGACATATTTGTTTCCGCAGCTAAGGGGCCTACCAAGTCCATAGCGACCCTCTCAAAAGGTGCTCTATAATTGGCATGGGCACTAGGGGAGCTATGTGCGTTGCTGCCAGTCTGGTCAGCTGACAGGTAGGGCAGGACTGACAGTAGTACTGAATGTCTCGATACAAGCCAGGCCAATAGAACTGGGCTAAAATCTTTTCTCGCATTTTCTCTTACCCTAGGTGGCCCCCCAAAAGATGACTATGGGTGAGCTGCAACACTTGCTGATGATACTGCTAGGGAACCAAAAGCTGCTCAACTGTTTCGCCCTCCAGATTCCCCTTTGCTACTCTGTATTCTAGATTATTCTTGAGTACATAAAAAGGGGGGGGGGCTGACTTTGACCCTCCACCCCAGAGACTAATTCCCCGTCTATCATCTGTATATTCTCCCAGGCTCCTTTTAGTGTCCCATTTTCTTGTGTACTGTGCTGTTCGTACCTCTGATTGTGCATGTAAAACTGCCCTCCAAACCCTAGACCACCACCAGAACCTCACCTCAAGTTACTAATTGACCCTCCTTCAGTGGTATAAATAGTTGACTAGTGGGTGTTCCTCCTCAGAGGCTCTCGCTCTCTCACTCCCCCCTCCCTCCATTCTACTCCACACCCTCTCCTTCTCTCTCTCTCCCTCTCCCCTCTCTTGCCTAAAACAGGACTTGCAATATTTATCACAAATCCTGTTTCAGGCATATTACCCACCATAACACCAGGAAAAAGGTGTTATTTCCAGCATTAAAACATGTGATAACATAGATTACACTGTCACACAACATTAAACACACCTCATTCTCATAAACTCCTCCCTTTTGACTATATTTTTAAAATTTGCATACACATCTCATGATTTGATGAATGACTCTGTTTATGACAGTTGAAGTTCATCCAAACCCAAGTATCTCCTCCAATTGGCCCTTGAGTCAACAGGATGCAATTTACATCTTTTGAATATATTCACTTTTCTTACCCATTTACTTTTATGTGGGCTGCCTTAGAGAAAAACAAAGCTAAAATCTTCTAGTGCATATAGGATTTTAACTTCCTATTTTTTTTTTCAAGGCAGCCCAATAAACAGTATATCTGTTCACTTGTTCATTTTTTTCCCTCCTACATGATACAGTTTTCCTCTCAGCGAATCGTCTGACTATTGCAAGATACTTGTAGAAAAAAGGTGAGAGAGAAAAAGAATGCACCAAATATATTATAGGAATGTGCATACACTTGAAACAAATGGGTAAAATGGGATGAATGAGCCTGTTTTGTTTTGTTTCAAATAAAAAATAAGGGGAACACCAGATAAATTTTCATGGTTTTTTGTTTTGGGCAAATAGTGTGTGTTATTTTCCAAAAATCAAAAAACGAAAAATGAAAAAATAAAAGCCCCAAAACAAAAAAGAAAGCCCCCTCCTGAAAAACAAATGGGCAAACCGAAAATAAAAAATTGAGTGTGCACATCGCTAATATATTAGATAAATTACAAATATATTATTGTTTCTGCTTCTGTGTTTTAATGATGTCACTGACACCTGCATGTGGAGAGGGGAGAAATAAAGGCAAAGCGAAGGATTTGTCTCAAGTTACACAGCAGTGTCAAGTAAAGGAACCCAGACAAAACAATGAGAACATGTAAAACAATACCTGCTCCCTGCATTGTCATGTAAAGTCCTGTATACCTGAATCAAATGAGTGCATTACAACCAAATAAACCTTCAGCTGACACCTTTATTGGCTGTGCTTAGAAATGGTGCTGCATCATTTTTGTATTCAATATTCTTTATTCATTTCCAATTATTCAAACCCAAAACATAGAAAACAGTAACAAATACTAAGATACATTAAGAATAAAAAACGAACAAAGGCAACTATCTTGTTACAATAAGCAGTCCTCAAATACGGGGAAGGCATCCATTGAATAGATTGAAAATTAAATAATCAGGATGAAAAAATGACTAAGGCAAACCTTACCACCAACTATGAAGGGTCTCTCTTCTACATAAAGAAAGGAAAAATGACTTAAGAGGAAGAAATAATGGTGGACTTCCAGTTGGCTCAGTTTTTGAACTATGAAATAGAAGAAGCTGAGGTGGATCAAAATACACATACTGCACTGACTGTAATTGAACTATGCATTTACAGGGTTTAACCAGAATTTGCCTCTGAGTTGCAAAACGTGGAGGAGCATTAAAAAGGAAGTCCTTCCTTTTCTGTTGCATTGCTCTAGCCACATCAGTAAATATGTGAATAATAGATTTCAATATCTTTATAATGAAAAAAGAGTTTCAGAACCCAGTTTTTGACAGCATACAGATATATGGTCAAATGGTTTCATTGTCCCTTGAGACATAAGTGGTGTGGTACTAACCTCCTTCCCATTAAGATTTTAACACATGTATGTTAGTTTTCCTGACTTTCAAAGAGTCCTTGCAGTTCTAAAGGGATGCTCTTAATTAGTCCCAACCTGGGTGTGGCAAACTGCACAAAAATGTTGTTTACTTGCATCTGAATACGTTTGGAATTTTCATTATTTTTCTAACAATTTTCATCCTAAAATTGAAGTGATATATGTGATGCAAAGTTTGCTACTGCTGTACCTTATTGGCCTCATTATAATGTTTTTTTCCCCACTGATTCCTAAGGAGCCAGTGCAAATAAGTGTTTCAAAGAGTATGAAAGTGACGCAGTGTGGAGACTGAAGCATGGGAAGGCATTTTTGGCTTCTTGCCCTGACATCATGGCCTGAGCATGCTAAGTATGGTTTTTCCACCCTTTTCCATTTGTCACCAGAATTACTTTGCATGTTCAAAAAGGAATAATGAGGCTAATGCATAGGGAAATGAAGCAGCTAATGTGTTCCACAGCGTGGAGCAGGGTGAGCCCAAAATGCTTCATTATAAGCTCATTTTTGCTTTGTTTGCCCCTATTAGAGTTTTTATGCAGCTTGTGCTTCAACTTTGAATAGTGATTATTTGTATTCACTGACCTGGGCAAATAGCCATTCACCTCAGCCTTCTTTTAGGCAACTGGATAACAGCAGCTTCAAATATTTTTAATTGATGGGAAGTGACTATTATTGCCTGCGGGTGTAATTTTGAAATCTCACACAGTATCAAAACTACCAAACATTTTGTTCAGGTAACTGCACTGCATGTTTTGAAATACAACTAGCAATAACCCTTTGCTGTCCTGAAGTGTGGGTAACTATTGTGGTTGGTTTTATTTCATTTCAGTGACCACGTTCTCAGGTCAAAAGTTTTTTTAAATGAACATTTTTTTAATGAAACATTTTTCAACCATGGGTGTGCATTCTTTGAAGGCTGAGGCACATGATGTAGAGTTGTTACATTTAATAAGTAAAGTCAGACAACTTCTGGCTTAGTTCGAGACAACTGCATTAATTTACAGTGATAGACTGCGATGCTAAGACCACACGTACTTTGCCAGCAAGCACGTGTAAGGCGTCAGAACAATCAGAAAGGCATTTAAGAGAGATGGGGAAGTATTGTTGCATCAGGGTCTGTGCATGAGTCTGATTATGAGGTTTAGCCATGATACTAGCCATCTGTCTCGGACTTGGTTTGCATCATTTGTTCACCACCAATACATTTTTATCTTAACGAGCTTCTAGTTAGACCACATGAATTCTGTACTCTTTTATTCACATAGTCCGAAGAGTTTGAGACTTTGAAACATGACGGTTTTGTACACAGTTTGTGGAATGGGAATAATTATCGAATGTTTCCTTTGTCTTAGTAAGATATGTGAGGTCTATTTTTTAAAGAAGCTTTGTATAGAATTTATTGCGCCAAACTTATTATTTTTTCAAGAAACGATTAGGCATTATAGCAGATTTTTGTAGTAAAGCTACAATTAACAACAACAACAAAAAAAAGCAACTCTATGCAGCATCAACTTCATAAGAGAAGAAAGCAATTGCTTCCTAAGCTTTAAACAAATTAAAGAACATTATACCCCATTGGAAATTGATTTGGAAATGTATTTTAAACTATTATAATAAGAACTAGCATAAGGGTCCATCAGAGCTGGAGGGGGAAAAAAAGTCTTTACACATATACAGTCACTCTCTCCTGGCCTCTCCCCATCTCTCCCCCTTGGGAACGCCACTTTTCTCAGCAGTAGAAAGTGCGGGAGCTGTTACCCAGCATACAGGCTTTATGCAAAAGTACACCTGCTGGTACATGACACGCACACTTTTACTCACACTGATTGTATTTCATGTTCAATAAAGATTGTTAAAGAACAATATTTTGGTATGATACCGAGAATCGACACCCCCCTCCCTCCCCCGGAAACAAAATCAGTCAATAATCTCATGAAGATGATGAGCAAAGCTGATTTTTGAAGCGTGACACTCAAAAAGGCTAAATGGCGCAAAAACCCAGGAACCAACACCCTTTCAATCTACAAATCATCTCTGCATCAATACAAATCAAGCACCCTAAGATCCAAGAGGGACTACTACGCCTCGAAGATACACGACCTTGTTTTCGATGCCAAAGCCCTCTTCAGCTATGTAGCCAACCTCACACAAGTAAACCAACCAGAGATTACACATGACCAAGCTCAATCAAAAGCAGAAGAATTAGCTCTATTCTTCAATAACAAAATCAATACTCTCCTATCGCAGCTCCCCACGAACCCCACTGTTCCACTAACCACTCCTCAACCTTCAATCAACTACACTCGGTTAGAAGAACTTGACACAACTTCATCCGCCGAGATCCAAGGAATTCTAAGGAAAATGAAACCATCTTCTCATCCCTCGGATCACATCCCAGCCAAACTACTACTAGCAATTCCAGAATCCATCTCCAAAACCCTGGCAGACATCATAAATTGCTCCCTCACACAAGGATTCTACCCGGACAACCTCAAACTTGCCTCACTCAAACCCCTTCTCAAAAAACCAAATCTCGACCCAAACGATCCTAATAATTTTAGACCGATAGCTAACCTCCCATTCATAGCCAAGATAATGGAAAAATTGGTAAACTCACGACTCTCAAACCGCATTGAAGACAACAACCTTCTATTTCCATCACAATACGGATTTCGTAAAACCTTAAGCACGGAAGCCCTCCTCATCTCTATGACTGACCACATCATCCTAGGATTAGACAAAGGACAAGCCTTCCTTCTGATACTACTTGACCTATCGTCTGCATTTGACACGGTCAATCACTCCCTTCTCGTCAACCAATTATCAGCCATAGGTATCTCAGGCACTGCCCTATCATGGTTCAGAACCTTCCTCAGCAACAGAAGTTATAAGGTTAAGATTCATAATAAAGAATCCTCTATACACCCTGCATCAGTAGGAGTCCCTCAGGGCTCATCCCTGTCTCCTACCTTGTTTAACATTTATCTATTACCCTTATGTAAACTTCTCACTGACCTCAATCTCAAACATTTTCTCTACGCTGACGATATTCAGGTCCTGATCCCCATCGAAGAGTCGCTCGCTAAAACACTGTTGCACTGGGAATCCTGCCTCCAAAATATCAAACAACTTCTTACAAGTCTCAACCTGATACTAAATTCATCAAAAACAGAACTTCTACTCATCACACCAGAAAACAGCTCCATCTCATACACCCATCCCACCGTACCAAACACCACACAAGTGAGAGATCTAGGAGTTCAAATTGACAATCACCTAAACCTGAAAGCTAACATCAACAAAACCACCAGAGACTGCTTTTATAAGCTCCAAGTGCTGAAAAGAATACGACCCCTCTTCCACACACATGACTTCAGAACAATCCTACAATCAATCATTTTCGCAAAGCTGGACTATTGTAACACCATCATGCTTGGTCTCCCTTCATCACACACCAAACCATTACAAATGGTCCAAAACGCCTCCGCCCGTATACTCACCAACACCAGGAGAAGAGAACACATAACACCTATCTTGATGGACCTCCATTGGCTGCCCATCCACTTCAGAATAATCTACAAGGCCATTCTCACCATTTTCAAAAACATCCATCAATTAGCCCCAATCGATCTACATATCCCCCTCCAATTACACCATTCCACAAGACCGAAAAGAGATGCTTACAAAGGATCACTTCAAGTACCTCCAGCCAAGACTACCAGACACATCACGCTCAGAGATCGGGCATTCTCCACAGCCGGTCCAACATTATGGAACTCCATTCCCCCGGATCTTAGAATGGAACCCAACATCTCAACATTCAAGAAAAGACTCAAGACGTGGCTGTTCACGCAGGCCTTTCCTAACTCCAATTCCATCTAACTTCCTTCTTTCAACACGCTCCGCTAGCATTAGCGTTAATAGCCACCTCTTACAATGTTATTTTTACTTATATATAACTATCTGATCTTCATTTCCCTTCTCATTCCAAGTTATTGTTTTCCTTGTTATATGTAACTGCTTTTCTGCACTATTGTTTAAATGGTAATTGTTTAAATGTTTAAATGGTAAAGTTTATTATAATTACACCCCTGTTTCTTGTGAACCAGCATGATGGGACCACCGTCTTGAATGTTGGTATATAAAAAAGTTAAATAAATAAATAAATAAAAATAAAAATGACCAATGCACAAATATAACAAACTATGTAGAGAAATGCTAAAAAAAATAAATCCCAAATTCATTCAAATTCTGGAAAAATTAGTTTATTCTCATAACCGAATATATAGTTTTAAATATAAATGATTTATTAAAGAAAAGAAAAAAATCTAGCATGCTAAAACCCAAATGGAGCTTAGACATAGGAAGCACATTCCAAGCAGTGACGAGAAAAATATTTGTTAAAACTTTACAATATATTAAAATAAATTGAATTGCTTTAGCATGCAGGTTTAAGATAATCCACGGAATTTATTCAATGCCTCTTATGTATTATCATCTAACAGATACTGAGAAATGCAATCAAGTGGTTGACTCAATGAATTATAAGCTTGGGTGCTTTATTAAGGTCCTTCCTTCCTTGCATTTGAGCCCAAGAAAAATAAATTTCTTGTCATATAAATAAGATCTACACTCATTTATCAGAGACTTTTAGAAAGAATCAATGTTTTGGGAATTTGTCTCTGTCTACAGTGATGGGGAAAAATATTTCTGCAATACTGGAAATTCCCACTTCTTATGAATATTGAAGCCTGACTGAATATTATAGCCAGTTTGGACTGGCTTTAGAAAAAAATATCCTATATTCAAAGCAATATAGATAACAATTTAGGGACCCCTTTCCTAAACTGTAGAACTAAAGAAGTGGGAGAACACCCGCCTCCCTGCCAAGTTTTGCTCAGTTCATGTTAACTCTAGAGGTACTTACATCTAAGGGGTCATTTTCCAAGCGGATCGCATGCAATAAGGGACGTTTCGCATGCGAGAAGTCCCTTATCACATGCAATACCAAGATCGGGGCGGAGTTGGGGTGGCGTCAGCCCCGGAAGAGGAGGAGTTGGGGTGGCACCGGGGCTGACGCCGCGAAGACTTCGCTGACAGCGAAAGGTATGCGTCTTTTTCGCTGCCAGTTTCGCGCCAAATAACTACACCATAAAAGGTGTAGTTATTTGGCACAACACCGGAAGCGATCGCACCATGGAGGTGCGATCGCTTTCGTGGGATTCAAAGAGCCTGGCAGTATTAGTAAACCCAGCCCCTAGTGCTAAAGTTCTGAGCCCATGAAATCACTAATTCCAATTAGCCATTGAATGCCTCATCATCATATGTTTGACATACTCTTTATCTATTGCCCTTCTCCTCAAGTTACATCTCACTTTGGATGCAAGTTTTTTTTTCTTTTTTAACATTTGTTAACATTCATTAAACATGAAAAAGAAAACAAGAAACTGTAATACCGATAGTACCCTGTCTGGGAATTCACATGCACAAGTATCACACTACTGCTTTCTTATCTTTCCACAATAAAGCAGTTAACCTGTAGAGACTATGAGGTCTCCACAAGATGGCCTTAGTCCCCAGCCCTGTTTAGTCACCGGCATTACAGGCTGTGCTATTCAATACTGCACCTCCCCCAGAGGCTTGCAGAGTAAGGGGGGCTTAGACCATGTGACTAGGTGGCAGTGTAGTTTAGATTTCAAGAAGTCAAGACGTGTTTCAGTGTTGCTCTACATAGTTAGGTCCCAGCTTTCCAAAAGAAGGGAGAGACAGACACCGCCCTGCCAGTTCTTGGTGATAGACTGGAGGGAAAGAGAGGGCAACAGACCTGTACACCCCTGCCACCCATCCAGAGGAGGTTGCAATGCCCTGCCAGTGAAACCCTTTTTGGTATTTTCTATTTCGTGGAAAGAAAGGTATTTCTGCTGCCCCCTCCCCCCTCCTTTGTCCAGTAAGAGAGCTTTCTTTCAAAGAATAGGAAAAACATCGGGAGACCCCCAATTGGAGTTTTCACCCTGGGACCTTGAACACTGGCAGGTGAAGATCGGGAGTGCCCTTCTGGAATCAAATACTGTTGAGAAAAGGGACATCCACCCCAGTTAGGATACCCCAGCCCCTTGGGACAGACATTCATTCCACCCCATGGATGGATTACAAGTTACAAGTTTCAGTAAAAAAGGACAATTCCACAGAGGAATACATCAGGCAAACTTGTACTATACTAAAGGCAAGGAATCTAGATGTATTTGAACATTTTATTTATTCTTTTTATTGATTTTCTCACAATCAATATCAGTAAATATTGTTTTGAATACCCATCCAGTAAATCCTGCCTGTTTTGTCCAGGTGCCTGCCCCAAGTGCAAGGGTAACACACACATACAAAGGGTTTCCATTGCCTGTGCCCAGAAAGTTAGCTTTCCCCCCCACAGAAAAGAATCCACCCCTTGGAGACAGAAGAGTTAGGGAAAGGGCAGAGAAGCTAGCCATGTTTAATAAATTATTTTATGAATCCTTAGGGTACATGCCATCTGTGGAAAAAGGGTTACAAACCCATAACTACATCTACTGGATTCTACATCTGATGCAGCCGATACAGCTTATGATATTTTTCTTCTGCCACAACCTAATAAGAGGGCAAGTTTCATAGCTATTTCTACTGATAAAACTGGCGCTACCTTTGCCCTCACTATGTCATACGGGCGACCGTCGCCCGTATGACATAGTGAGGGCAAAGGTAGCGCCGACGCCATTTTGAAGATTGGCAATACGGCCCGCCTGCAGGAGGTCACTCCCGGACCCCTGCTGGACTTTTGGCAAGTCTTGTGGGGGTCAGGAGGCCCCCGCCAAGCTGGCCAAAAGTCCCTGGGGGTCCAGCGGGGGTCCAGGGGCGATCTCCTGCACGCGTGACATTGGGAGCCAGGAACCAAAATGGCGCCGGCGCTACCTTTGCCCTGTCACATGATAAGGGCAAAGGGCCACCGGCGCCATTTCTCAACACAGCCGTGGCCAGAGAGAGAGTGAGATTGCGTCGGGACCCCCCCCCCCCCCCCACTGGACCCCAGGTAATTTAAAACATTTTGGGGGGGCTCGGGAGGGTGGGGGATTTGTTTTAAAGGTTTGGGGTAGGTTTTAGGGTTTTTTTGGTGTGCCGGTTTTCCCGCCCTCCCCCGATTTACGATTTTTAACGATTTAAAAAAAAAAAAAAAACATGACGATAAGATTTCCCTCCCCCCCCCCAGCCAAAATCGATCGTTAAGACGATCGATCACACGATTCACACCTCTATTGTTCAATCATCCGATTTAAGATATAACTTAGGAGGAATGATTGACTCCTTTCAAAATTTAAAGCAGTGATTTAACCTATCTCACAAGGAGCTTTTCTATCTACAAATAAGACACTAGAAGGTCAGAATGCAATTTACTTAATACTAGAGGGATAGATGAAATCCATATATCAGAAGAAATTTGATCTTGCTCAACTTTTACACAAGCATTTAGGAAATTCCAGACTTGAAAACCATAACATCTTTCTTTAATAGATGGCAGCAAGATACAGAGATAAAGGTCATTTGTAAAATGCTGGAAAAAGTTCAGACAATCTCAAAGAATATAACAGAGAAATTCAGTTTAAATTTCTATGGCACATTTATGCCCATAGGAGAGGGACCTTTAAAACAAAGCTGATATCACCAGATACATATATTAAATGCATGATGGGAAGTGAATCATTTTTGCACAGATTTTGGTTTTGGACCATAGTGATTATATGCAAATAAATAAACAAATGGAGCAAGGTAAGAGCGGCCAGGTCAGAGAGCCAGGAGTGACTCCATGAAGAGGCATCTAGGTTCTGGCAAGGCAGGGTTAAATGGGGCTGGAGCTTGGGTGTGGTGTGAGCAGCGAGGAGGAGCTTGACAAGGCTAGAGGTGAAGCTCATTGAGGACCCCTGGTGGAGAGGAAGCTGCACCGCAGGCTGAGTCAGGTGACCAGTGAGGAGATGGCTCAGATAGCTAGGAAAAGAGCTCACTGGAGGCCTCTGCTGGTGGTGAAGTGTCATAGCGGACAGGATCAGGGCATGGTGAAACTGTACAGCAGGTGAAATCATGACAATTTACATGCTTAAAAATGTGTTTTATATATGTGAATGTATTTTGGCGCAGATTTTATAAATCTGCGCATACGCGTACTTCTGTTCGCACACCAGGCGCGAACAAGAGTAAGCGGGATTTTAATGGATACGCGCGTAGCCATTAAAATCCGGAGTCGGCGCGCACAAGGCTGCCCAAAATCGGCAGCCTGCGCGCGCCGAGCCGCGCAGCCTGCCTCCGTTCCCTCCAAGGCCGCTCCAAAATCGGAACGGCCTCGGAGGGAACTTTCCTTCCACCACCCCCCCCCCCCCCCGCACCTTCCCTTCCCCTACCTAACCCACCCCCCCCTAACTTTGCGCGCACCGGGCCGGCTGCCGCGCTCCATGTTCCGGTCCGGGTGCTGGTCCGGAGGCTGCGGCCATGCCCCCGGAACGCCCCCGGGCTTAAACCACGCCCACGGCGCCGCCCCTGAAATGCCGCATCACTCACGACACGCCCCCGAAATGCCGCGTCACTCCCGGCACGCCCCCGACACGCCCCCCGACACATCCCTCCATGCAAGCCTCGGGACTTATGCGCGTCCCGGGGCTTGCGCGCGCCGCCGAGCCTATGCAAAATAGGATGGGCGCGCGCAGGGGGGGTTGGGGGTAGGTTTTCGGGGGGTACGCACATATCTTACGCATGTACCCCTTTGAAAATCTACCCCTTTATGTGTAAGTGGGCTTTTGAATATTTCTACAATACATGCCATTGACTTGTCCATGGGTCTTACCTGCATATGTGCACTTTACTTGAGTAAATGGCTTTTGAAAATTGCTACAATAGTAGTTACATTTATATGTATAACTCCTTTGAAAATTCACCTGTAAATGTATAAGAAACCACAGTAGAACTAGATAAGGGATATTTTGGGTACATTTGAAATGCAATAACATTACAGTTCATAAAATGTATTGGTACTACAATTAAGTGAATGTACTTTAAGTTTTCTTCGAGGACACCAGATCCAGTGGGAAGTATATTGTTGTATGGTAAGAGATAATGGTTCTTTTCTTGTTTGGTTATGATAAAAATAACGGGGTAGATTTTAGAAAAAGCTCGCGTGGCCTATATGTGCTCGCCCGATTTTATAACATGCGCTCGCACTTCCTTAATTTTTCTATCAAGTCAATACTTCTTACAGTTGAAAGTAATAAGCACAAAGGAGTTTCATCCAACTTGCAAAAGTATGAACCTTTAGGAGATACAGTGCATCTGCTCTAATACATAATATTAGTATTGGCCCCATCTCATTTTAACTAGCTATCGTTTACCATGTAAATTTAGGGTAATCAGCAGAAATTTTGTTTCTTTGGTGTATAATACCTTTTAAATCCTTGATTGCACATGCAGTTATCAAATAGAATATTGATACAATGATAAAATAGAACACTGGTACACACGCATGGGATTCCTTCTCCCATGTTTCGTCAGTTGACATTTTGCAAATCATTAATAATATCTGACAAAGTGGACACTTTCCTCAAAAGCTCATGCCTTAATAAATTGGTTGGTTCATAATGTACCACCCGCCTTTTATCATAAATAAGCAGAACAGCACATTTTGCCCTCTAAATTTTTGTTCCATTGCTCTGCTAAAGACAATTGGGGAGGACTTAGCCCCTTTCATCAGTAAAATTGTCAACCTCTCATTGAGTACACAGCAATTACATGACACCCTGAAGCAGGACTCAGTTCGTCCACCTCTGAAAAAACCTATTGGCAACTCCATGGTGCTAGCTAACTATCGCCCCATCTTGTCTTTCTTTCCTATTAATGATTGTTAAATCGGCAGTTTTTACTCAGCTGTCCAACTTCATTGAAGAACATTCCTTGCATGATCCAATACCAGTTTGGCTTTAGGGAGCATTTTATTCATCCTTGATATAATTTGGAGAGGCTTTGACTCTGACCCAGATATGTTATGGTACTTTTGGATATTTCATCTGCATTTGATGCTATCAATCACCAGGTTGATGGCTGTGACAGTTCTCTCATGGTTTAGTTCCTACCTGAGGACAGCAGGTCAGGAAGAGCATAGGAGTATTGGTATTCACTTGAAACAGGTGTTCCTCAGAGCTCTGCCCTCTCTGCCATAGTTTTTAACATCTACTTGGCTCCCCTGTGTAAGCTTCTTTCAGGTTTGGGACTAAACTTTAAGATTTATACAGATGATATACAGTTCTTTTTACCAACAATGTCAACTTGGTCGGTCACTTTTGACTTTGTTCAAATATGCTTTCCTGCTATTAATTGCTAGCTGAGCTACAACAGACAAGCTTTAAATATTGATAAAACTAAATTGATTGTTTTGAGCAGTTATATTAGAGTTTGAAGGATGCAGATTGCTCATTGCAAAACAAGTCAAGAACCTGGGGATTATTCTCGATCAACATCTATCTAAGCAACTTCAAATTAAATCTGTTATGGCTGCCTCTTTCAGTAAGCTCAGGATGTTTCATCATCTAAGACCACTGCTGACTCCTAAGGATTTCTGCACTGTGTTGCAGATGCTGATTTTTCCAGTTATCTATTCTTGTAATTTGCTGTATATAGGTCAACTTGCAAACTCATCATGAGCACTTCAAATAATGAAGAGCTCGGCAGCACTCCTACTAACAGAGACTCGAATGAGAGACCATATTACCCCATTCTTTGCTCCCTATTCAGTAGTGGATTGACTTTAAAATTGCTAAATTTTTCTATAAACTGCAGAATAATGCACAGCTGCAATGGATTAACTGTTTTACAGATTTATCCCCCAGCTAGAGCTTTAAGATCCGCTCAACAAGGGATACTGGAAATACCTTCTATCCGACACACAAGCACATCTTGCACAGATTTGGGAATGAGCCTTTTCCATTGCCAGCCCTACAGCTTGGAATACACTTCCCACCTCTCTCCAGGTATAACTGGATGTGCAGGCCTATAAGACATTTTTTTTCTTTAGAAATGTATTTAACTTGCCTGAATAGTCAGTCTGCACTTTTTAAAATTTAATATATTCATTCCTCCAAAACATCACTGATTTGAAGCTTTTGCTTCCTCTTCAACCCTTCTTGTTCTTCTTGTATTAAAAGGTTTATGTGTGTTTTTACATAAACCTTTGGGACGGTGCAGTTTATAAATCTTTTTAAATAAATAAAAATAAATTGAGCTAAGCAATGAATTGCAAAGCTGATTACTGATCACTCATGTAAATAAGTGCACATAAGTGTAAATTTCCTGTTGAAAGGACTGGTTTCTGACTCTGCTCAGACAGTGAATGGGTGAAAGAACCTGCATACTTGAAAGGTGATATGCAGGAAAAGTGATTCCTTCTTTTCTGCAGTCTAAATGCTGCCTTTCTAAAGATCTGTAAAATAACCACATAAGGAACTTGCACAGCAGCAATGTGCAGTCTTAGGGACTAATGTAATACGGTGCACTCAGGAAAGCGCACAGTTGAACCTGCAGGTGTGCCCACGTTTTTGTCTGCAAGCTTTACTACCAATGCAGCAAGGAGTTTTGTGCACAAAAAAAAGTGCTCATAACAATGTGCATACTTATTAAGCACCCTTTCCCCTCCCCCATGTAAACTTCATAGTAACAGAGGCATTAGCTACTACCCCTAAACGCAGAGAGGTGTGCTGGCTTTATTCATGTTCTCTTTGCACTGTGGAAATATCACTTCTGTTCAACAGCTGAACGGGAATTCGTGGTGCAGAGACCTGCACTCCGAATTTATGTACACAAAAGGTGATTTGTACACATAAATCTTCTCTTCCTCTCCCGCTCTTTTAAAATATGTTTAAAATGCCCCCCCCCCCCCCTGTTTAGCCACCCAGAATGGGAATGGGCAACTGGCTGGGGTGCTACCCAGCTTGGAAGCTGCTGGTCCTGGTCTTTGCCCAGCTCTGTGAATGCAGGCTGTGGTTGGGTTTCTTTCAACCGGGGGCACTATGGCAGCCACCACAGAACAAGGGGAAGAACACACAATTGCCAGTGTGTCAAGTGTCACCCTTCCCCTCTTTACTGCCACCTGATTTATGTGTATAAAATGAGCAGAAATCATGTTTTGCGCATATAAAAGGCTTTTGAGTGCACAAAACATGATCTGCTTGTTTTTTGTGTGCATAAATCATCTGCCCGAGAGACTTCCTTCTCCTCCTCCTGCCCACTCTCCACCCGTTAAAATGTGCACTCAGCTGATGCAAAAGGCAGAATGCACACTTTAACTTCGGTTTATGTGCTTTTTAAACTCCTGATGCATTAGCATACCATAATTATTTTTTTTAGTGCATGTGATTAAGAAACTTTGCTGTGATTTTCAGTGCAAAGTCTTAAGGCACGGTTTATAAGAAAGGTCCCCTATACAGTACTTTATATTCTTTTGCACTGTCAATTCTCCATGTGAACACTGTTAAAGAAATAAGCATGCATGCCTTTGGCTATCAATCTCGTTTGCCATATTTTATTGGCATTTGAAAATGCAATGCATAACATATTTTAGATAATGTTGTTGTTAAATTTAGCTCTTTCTGCTCCTTCAGCTCTGTCTTTGAATTTCATATTAATCTTCTGTTCCTGCTCCTTCAGGGCGTCATTTCCTGGCTCTGCTTTATGTATTTTCATCTTCCCCTTCTCCATCCACCTTTTCTAAATTCTGGTTTGTTCTGCTCCCTCTTTGCTGTGACATTTTTTCTCTATTAACCCCCTACCCCTACCCGTACTGTAGGGATGTGCAGGCAAAAAGTTTTCGTTGAATCGTTGATAAGTTTTCGTGGGGTGTCGATTTCGTTCAATATGGACATATGGAGAATTCCATAAGTTGAGGGTCTGTCCATACGTTCACCGGTTCCCTAAATAAAAATTTAAACCCCCCACCCTCCTTAATCCCCCCCCCAAGACTTACCAAAACTCCCTGGTGGTCCAGTGGGGAGTTAGGAAGCCATCCCTGCACTCGTCTGCGATTTCCTCATGGCGCCGATAGCCTGTGTCACAGGGGCTGCCGTGCCATTGGTCAGCACCTGTCACATGGTCACCGGCGCCATCTTGTGCTCCTACCACGTGACAGGTAGGTCATGTGGCAGGAGGTCGCTCCGGGACCCCCGTTGGACCCAACCGGAACTTTTGGCCAGCTTGGGAGGGCCTCCTGACCCCCCCAAGCTGGCCACAAGTTCCGGTTGGGTCCAATGGGGGTCCGGGAGCGGAGGCGCGGAGGAGCAAGTGACACCAACGTCACGCCGACGTCACGCCGACGTCACGTGCTCCTCCGCGCCTCCGCTCCGGGACCCCCATTGGGGGTCCCGGAGCCAATAAGTTGGCTCGCGATGCGTTTCTCCTCAAAACTTTTTTTTCTCTTTTAAAAATATAAGTTGCGTTTTACATATGCATTCAAAACGAATGCACACCCCTACCGTACTGTTTCTGGTCTTTTAACCTCTCATAATACACAAGTTCTCTCTTTCTTTCTCATACAGTTCTTTTCTCTGTCAGTTTTTATAATTTTAGTCCCTACTTATATTCATTCTTTATTTCTTTCTCTTTTCATCTTATTATTATAATCTACATTTTCACCATCTCACCTTTCCTTCTAGAATATTCTTTGATTCATTTCTTCTCTTCCCCTTACTACATAATAGTTTTCCCATTATCCCTACCTCAACCCCACCATCCATTTCTCTCCTTCTTTATCATTTCTGTTGCACCCTGTCAAAGCTGCATGTTCTCCTCCCCATTCTGCGTATCCCCAGTTGCTGTTGCCACCTTCCAGTTCCACCTCATTGCCACGATGGCTCAGCGTAGAAAAAAAATTCTGTCATCATTCCTACTGACCATATGCTTTTATTGTTCTCATCCTGAGGGGTTGAGATTGAGTGGCCATAGTAATAAAACTCATGCTAAACACTGTAGCACATCCGCACTAATGTCACTGGAGACCCATTTAACAGGCAGGCTAAATCCTTCTTGTACAGCACACAATTTTTAGTGCGTGCAAAATGGCCTTCATGCTAAGCTTTATTACAAAGGCGCCTTAGTGCTGGCAGTGCAGACACAAAACTTCAGATCTGGAGACCCTGGCTTACTTTCCTTATCTGCTATTTAGCGGTCTTTTGTAAGTCACTTGACCTTTTTGTGCAGGAACTGAGATTATAATCATGTGTGGTATTTTGTAAGGCATTGTATATAATGACAGTTACCAGGGAGTGTGTCAGAGAAAAGCTTTCATTTTGTTTTTCATTCTCTTTTTTGTTTTGTTTCATTTCATTTATGCCCTTTTAACGTGTGCTAAAACTTTTTAGCATTAGTATGCACTACAAGTATTAGCGCGCATTGAACTGCAGAACTGAAACAAAATGGGTTTTTTGTTTTTGTGCCAGATGGGAAATGAGACAAAATGAAATAATTGTGAGATTTACTATCATTTAAAAATGGCAGCACATCCCGAACAGTTGTTATTAAATTATTAGGAAATTTATGATACGTGAAATTTATGGTAAAAAAAATAGTAAGATGAGTTTATTTACCATATCAGTAATGAAGGTTCCAGATCATTTTCTTGTTATGCATTGAAATATTGGAATACTACTTTAATAAATTAACTATAGCACATTAATTTGAATAGGTACGTACCTGGTTACTTTAGTTTATTTGCATTAGTAATCCTACCTTGCACAATATTATCTTTATTAAAATTTATGGATCGTATGTGCCTAGGCCCTAAGCAGTGTACATAAAAACATACACATTTGAGAAGCACCGACTAGTACTGCACCAATACAATCACAAAACTGATACAAACCCATCTTCACAGTAAACACAGTAACTGCCAAATGTAACAGAATAAAAAACTAAACACAGTCCTCTAGGTTGCCTAAAATTTCTAGTGCCTGCACACACTGCCTCCCTCACCCATTCATGCAGTTAAAGCAAAAGCTTGTCGGAACAGAAATGTCTTTAGAAATTCCATAATTCACAAAGATTCTGGGAGTGCGTTCCTTAATGTCGAGGCTGGATTGAGAAAGAGCGTTCTCAGGTCGCCATGAAACGGTCCTGCTTGAGTGATGGCATATCTAAGAGTCCTCGCTGCATAGATCTAGGAGAGCACATTGGATGATTTATGTATTTATTATTTATTTATTTATTTTTATATACCGGTGTTCGATTTTACATATCACATCGGTTTACATGATACATTTTCAACAAAGCATTAGCCCATAGGAGTGAGTCTGAATTTATTAGTTTATGAGTCATTAAGGTGAAAATATCATAATGCCTCTGTATCGCTCCATGGTGAGACCGCACCTTGAATACTGTGTACAATTCTGGTTGCCGCATCTCAAAAAAGATATAATTGCGAAGGAGAAGGTACAGAGAAGGGCAACCAAAATGATAAGGGGAATGGAACAACTCCCCTATGAGGAAAGACTAAAGAGGTTAGGACTTTTCAGCTTGGAGAAGAGACGACTGAGGGGGGATATGATAGAGGTGTTTAAAATCATGAGAGGTCTAGAACAGGTAGATGTGAATCGGTTATTTACTCTTTCGGATAGTAGAAAGACTAGGGGGCACTCCATGAAGTTAGCATGGGGCACATTTAAAACTAATCGGAGAAAGTTCTTTTTTACTCAACGCACAATTAAACTCTGGAATTTGTTGCCAGAGGATGTGGTTAGTGCAGTTAGTATAGCTGTGTTTAAAAAAGGATTGGATAAGTTCTTGGAGGAGAAGTCCATTACCTGCTATTAAGTTCACTTAGAGAATAGCCACTGCCATTAGCAATGGTAACATGGAATAGACTTAGTTTTTGGTACTTGCCAGGTTCTTATGGCCTGGATTGGCCACTGTTGGAAACAGGATGCTGGGCTTGATGGACCCTTGGTCTGACCCAGTATGGCATTTTCTTATGTTCTTATGTTTCTTATGTTCTTAAAAAAATTTTGACTTAAATTTTCTATTTCATCCTCCAAGAGATCCATGCAGGTTAGCTGTGTACTAAGCAATATTATTTTTAACTGTGCAACCAACATAGGATCAGTTTACTTAGTTTCCTGTAAATTAAACCATCTGAACAGCTCCAGCCTTCCCCCTCATTTTTTTTCTAAATAGAGGGCTCTCAAAAGACCGAGGATGTTTTTCAATAAGAAAACAATTGAAACTGCTTAATTATGCCACATTTAATCTTCCAAAACTTGTCAGAAAACAGACTGATCCTTTTGTCTAATTCTGTGTTGTGTTTTTAGCAAAATGCCAGTGCTGTCTGGAAGACGGGGAAAAAAGGGTGGGAAACAGAGATTTGTTTATTGCAGTGAATTCATAGTTCCCCAGCTGGAGTCAATACCTCTTAGTAATGGTTTTAACCAATTAGCACTAGAGTCACGGGATACAGGCTGAGTACTAGGAAGCAACATGGAGGTGATGAATTTCAATTGTATGCCTAGTCTTTGATGATTCATATACTGTGACAGGCATGGCGAGCTGTCAAAGCCTTGACCAACAAGTCAGAAAAAGAAAGAGCAGTGCAATGAATAAAAAGTCCATTGACAAAGTGGAATTCATAAATGTTAAGAAACTACATTGATAAAATATGTAAAACTGTATTTTGAATGACCAAACACTTGGATATTTAGATATCTAATATAAATAGCCGTTGACATATGTAGCTGGTCCCCCATTTGGGTGGCTTAGTCATATCTAGGGGTGTTTCTGGTCTGAGCCCGAGTCCAGATGGGGGAGAGCTATCTTCCTGGGTCCCTGGCATGGACAGTCACAAGAACAATCAAGGGTTCACACTATAGCTTGATTATCATTACTAGGTGCAAGAGTGTCCAGTATAAGAGCAAGGAAGCCAAAAGTATCACACAAGGTAAAAATAAAAACTCACATCAGCATCCATTAATTCAAACAGAGCATTGGCTAAAAGAAGGAGAAAACCAAGCAAAATCCAAAAGTGATGTTCAAAATATAGTCTTTACTGCAACTTAAAGAAAAGTATCCAGGCCAAAATCACAACAATCAAAACCAGCATCATACATACCACAACAATGAAAACAATGGTTTCCTTGTCCGTTTTATATCTTACCAACACTCTCCTTCATTCATGATAGAATACCCTCCCCATGTAAAGAAGGATAGCTAGAGTACAGTTCTAGCATATTCTAGGCAAGGTGGAAAAATATCCCCAAAGAGAAAATGCAGAAAAATATCACAAATCTCAAACTTGGATCAGAACTCTTAAAATGTAATCAAAAAGCCTAACAAAATATCCAGATATCTGTAATACAAGAGTCCAACCTTTCTTCTCCGATGTCTGTAGTGCAATTTTAACTTTTCTTCACCCTTGCTTTTTCATTAGCTCAGGCAAAAATAACTTTATGGATTCAGTCCTTCAGGATACTGGGGGAACACCCTTCCATCCAGACTGAACCAGTCTGCATACAAAAATCTCTTTAATTTCAACAATCCAAAAAAAACCCTCAACTGTAGATCTACCCCTCCAGACATGAGGAATTAACATCCTACAGCAAAGCTCAACTCCTTATCAGTTGCTTGAGACCCAGGGAAGATCTCCAGCTTCTCCTTCTCTCCCCAACCCAACTCTTCGGTCAGCTTCCCAGTAAAGAATGAGCATGCTCCATGGAATTATATACCCCTAGAAGCCTTTCCTCCAAAAAGTTGGGGTTATGGTCATGGGAGGATCCAAAAGTTTGCAAAAACCTTCCCATTACCCACTATATGTACATGGGAGCATTTCTAGTGACTGGCAAAGACCACCTAGGCCCTTCATTAGCTAAATTGTTCTTAGCTTAAACCCTAGGCTAGGATTCAGCATTTGCACACTATCCTTGCAGGAACCTCCACAGAGACTTGCCTGGATTGGTCAGCTAGCTCCTTAAAAGCAGGCTGGGCATGAGGAAAAGTGTGGGCTTTGGTTTAACCTTTGAGTTGGAGTATGAGAGTTGTGTGATTTGAGGCCCCCAGCCTGATCCAAGGGAAGAGATCCTGCCCTGGCCAGTACCCCCCCAGACTGGAAGGGATTGTCTTGGTGAGAGTGGAAGAGTTTTGGAAGAGCTATTTATTTTTACTAAGAGTTTCGCTTTTGGAAGCCTGTTCCTGCCTAAGGAGAATTGTCACCCTTGCCTTGGGAGGTCAGAATAAGGTACTGTGAGTCCTTGCCACTCAGATAAAGAGGGACAGAAGTGACCTGACAGAGAAGAGAGAAGTATTTTTGTAGAGAGTTTTGTTCTTATGTTTTTGGGAGGAATTCTTTTGTCACCAGTTCCTGGGAAGGAGAAGAGATTTTGGAATTTGATTATGTTTTTGGGCTTTCTATATGGAAGTCCAGATTATACCATCAGAGAGAGAGAGAAAGAAAAGGACATCCAAGCCCATTAGGCACCCACCTTCTAATATCTGCAGGGTGGGTCTTGCCTATTATCTTCCACCTTAGGGACATTGACTAAGCTGTTAGATCTGAGGAAAGAGGTACCTTTGGACTGTTTATTTTTGTGAGAAGAAAAATGAGAGAATTTTGTTGTGAATTGAACTTCATTTATTTATGGTTGCAGTAAATTTTTGTTGAACACTCCACCAAGAGTGTCCAGCTTCTTCACTGAGACCTCAAGCAAGGACACCCCAAGTGTAAGTCCTGAGGAGAAAAAACCTAAAGGCATAGAAAGACTGGGTGTTTGTCCCCACCCCTGTGAGCCTAGGGCCCAGGAGGTAAAATCCTACTCCCTGCTGGAAAGAACTCCAGCACCCAAGGCAAGCTGACTATTTGATCCGAGACAAGAGAGAGTTGGAAGTAAAGAGGCCCCAGGGACTACAGTGTGCCCCTGTATTCAGGGAGGTCCCTGAAGAGAGGGTTACATGAATATATATATCTATATCTATATATATATATATATATATCTACTAGATAAGGGAGCCCTGACCGACATGCAAAATGCGCAGTAGAGAGCAGCTCTACCGCGGCAGCGGGAGGAGCAGTAGCGGCGGCGGCGCACGCAAGGGAGGGTGGCTGGGTTTTTAGGTGCGGGGAGAGTTGCTCACCCCCTCCCCCTGAGCTTCTGGTTCCACCTGCTGGCCCGGCGCCACCTCTGCCCGAGCCACTTTCCTGCTGGCGAGCACGTCGGCCAGAGTGCCCGAAAAAAAAAAATAGCACTGGGTCGCTAGGAGCGGCGGCGGCAGCAGCAGCGGGAGGAGCAGTGGTGGTGGCGGTGGCGGCGCCGGCGCGCGCGAGGAAGGGTGGCTGGGTTTTAGGCTGTGGATTAGCTGAAAGGGGAGGGGAATGAGAGGGGGAGTGAGTGAGGGGAGGGAGGAGAGAGTGAGGGGAGGGGGGAGGGAGGAGAGAGTGAAGGGAGGGGGGAGGGAGGAGAAGGTGAGGGGGGGGGAAGGTGAGAGGGAGGGAGAATAGAGGGGGAAGGTGAGAGCAGGAGAATAGAGGGGAGAGGTGGGAGGGAGGAGAGAGTGAGGGGAGGGGAGGGAGACTAGAGGGAGGGAGGGAGAATGAGGGGGAGGAGTGGGAAGGAAATGGACCCGAAAATTTTTTTTTAAATGTAGCCCGTTGTTACGGGCTTAACGGCTAGTATATATATATATATAATTAGTAGTGTTAGTATTAATAATAATTTATTTGATATACTGCCAGTTACTGGAGCATATGCAGTGTATATATATATATTGATTACAGTTGAATTTAATTGGCATTTCCTTGCTTAGATGAGAACAGCAGCAACATATGTTCAAATTATTAGGCATTTATCCAAATGCTGAATTACAGCACTTGACGACAATGGTGGATTGCATAACAACAAAAGACACAGCATTTGTGGATTAAAGATATTTTGAAACTTTGTAGCTTGGGAGTACTAACAGTAAGACGTCTTGTGATTTATCACATCAGAAGTAGCACAAAGACATTTATAAAAATAGAGGAGCAACTAAAAGCCATCGATCTGGAGTGCTGATTTTTACTATATGTGATTTGAGAACTTGACACTCAGCATTCCAGCTTGAAGAGACTATGGGGCCGATGTAGTAAGACTTGCAGTGAAATTGGAGCTAGTTATCTGTGAATTTTGTTTTTTACTGCAAACGGCAAAAGCGGGCATCTCCATGGGATGTAATAAGGGGACAGCATGCAATGAGATACGTGCAGAAAATCCATGCAAAACAAATATCTGAGCAGATATGAGCGCCAAACATGCACGGAAGGCCCTATGCAATACACCGCATATAAACCCGCTTTAATGTGGATACTGTTAGCGCTGTGAACCCTTGGGCCGGGACGAGAGTTGGTGCTACCAACGAGGGACATCCCCCAATGGTCCTCATCGCCGGAAGGCGGTGCAGGTGAGGAGCTTCACTATACCAACCCTCGTTCCCCTCAGGTTGAGCCCTTGGGTACTGGGGCCGGCAGGTCTTAGGCACGGGTCTCCTCAGAGAAGACGGGACCAGCGGCAGGCAGAGGCAGCGTCAGGAATCTGGGTCGAGGCTGGCAGCGAAGATGCAAAACGGAGAGCCAAACTGAAGGTCAGGGGCAGACAGCAATTGAGCCGAGATGAGATCCCAAGCCAAGGGTCAAGATGGGCAGCAGACGAGCAGAGATGAGGAATCAAGCCAAAGTCAGAACCAGGAAATCAAGCCGAGGAAAAGGAAGCAGGAACCAGGGACTAGGAATGACACTGAGTCAGGAACAACAGGAACACTGGATCAGGAACAGCAGGAACAACAGGAACACTGGATCAGGAACAGCAGGAAACACTGGATCAGGAACAGCAACTAGCATTCCAAAGGAGAAGGACCTGTTGCCAAGGCAAGGAACTGAGGACTGAGCCAGGGTTTAAAACCCCTCAGTCCTGACGTCATCTTCAGGGGCCGGGCCATCGTTTCCTGCCGCTGCCATTTTAAGAGTTGGGCTGACTCGAATGCGCGCACCTAGAGGAGCGCATGCGAAGTGGAGGTCAGCGGCGTCTAGCGTCGCATGGAGGCCTCGCTGGCGGCCGACTCGGGGCCGGAGCACGCTGCACCAAAGGCCGGGGAGCCTGCCAAGCGTCGGGGCAGGTAGGAGGGACTGGCTGTGGCAACCCGCGGCAGGGAATCCCAACACTACCCCCCCCCCCTTTACGCCCCCTCACAGAAGGGCCAGGATTGTTGGGGTGCGCTTGATGAAAATGTTGAAGCAGGGATTTGTCCAAGATGTTTGAGGCCGGCTCCCAGGAGTTTTGCTCTGGACCAAATCCCTCCCAGGATATCAGATACTCCCAACGCCTGTGCTTTGCGTCTTACGCCCAGTATCTCTCTAACTTGGTAGACCGGGTCCTCTTCAGAGGAGACATCTGGAGACTCTGGAGGTGTAGAGTGGAATGTAGAGAGCACTAAGGGCTTTAGCAAGGATACATGAAAGGAGTTATGTATCCTTAAACTAGTAGGCAGGCCGGGAATCCCAATAGATATCCGTGATTCATTCTCAGTTGAAAGCCTTTAAGACAGTAGTGAGTTAGTGGTCCAGGAGCAGGGCTGGTACAAGGGGATTAGGCGCCCTAGGCACCTTCTGCCTTGCGCCACCCCACCCTGCCCCGACCCTGTTCACAGCCCCAACTCCAGGAGCGGGGACCACTTGCCGCCACTCCCCCACCCTCTGCACCGCTCACCCAAATTTAAATAAAATAACCCTTCCACCCTCCCGATTCCCCCTAAGACTCGTGAAAACCCCTGGTGGTCCAGCAGGGGGCCCAGGAGCAATCTGCCACTCCAGGGCCATCGGCTGCCATTCACCAAAATGGCGCAGGTGGCCTTTAGCCCCTACCATGTGACAAGGGCTACCGGTGCCATTGGCCATCCATTGTCCCTATCATGTGACAGGGGCCAGCCAATGGCACAGGAAGCCCCTGTCACATGGTAGGGGCTAAAGGCCACTGGCGCAATTTTGGTGAGTGGCAGCCGATTGCCGTGGAGCGGCAGATCACTCCCGGGTCACCCGCTGGATGGCCAGGTGTTTTTGTGAGACCGGGTGGGGACAGGAGGTCAGAATGACTCTGCTCAGCCCAGGAAAACCTATGCGAGGCATGACATCCCTGTGTAAGTTTACCCACTTATCAGGCAGGCAATTTTGTAAAAAATAAAATACCATTTCTGAGCACAAAATGCTGATTTAGCTTCCCTAAACAGTATTTTCCTTGCAGAAGTTGCTTTGAAAATTCCCCTCCCTGCCTGCCATCCTGTCTCTTCCTCCAACCCATACTGTAAGGGGAATTTCCAGAGAGCTATTGCCTTCTTTCACTTCTTTGCTGGATTTAGCAGACCCCAGATGCACTTTCTGGGATTCTTTGATTGCTGTTAAGCTTGCCACCTGGTGAGGCAGTGCATTCAAATATCTGTAATGCCGTGATCACTCCCTTTATTCTCCTATGAGCTGAAACCCACAAGTGACTTCTCAGTTACCACTGCTATTAAAACCTTCCGGTTTCTGGCCTAGCCTTACCGCCCACAGTTTCTCATACTAACACCTACATCTCACCTTACCTCCCACCTTTCCAATACATGGCTGAGAGCCTCTGTGCCAGCCTTCTTCCTCAATTCTGTGACCTGTCCAACCACATCTACAGGTCCCACTGCACATCCCGCAACATTTCTTTCTCTTCTAGACCCTAAATCTAGTCCACCAACCTCTGCTCACTAGAAAGATGTAAACTTTCAAGACCTTCTCCGTAATCCTGGTCTGCAGTAGCGACGGTGCTCACAGACTCTGCTTGCAAAGAATGGATCAGGTCTACATTGCTTCACTGCTGTTTTATTTATTTATTTGTTTGCAAACATTTGAAATTCTGCTTTTTTTTCCAAAACTGGTCTCAAAGTGGATTTCAGTATATCAGAATGAATTAGCAAGTACAGTATCAGAACCAAAATCTTGAACATTAGCTGTATTTGCCCTCCAAGGCAAAATGCTCAAGGGTGGCAGAAGTTAGTTATTTTTAACAAAGAGATCCAGATTGCAATATATTCGACTGGACCGACATGTACAGTATCAGAACCAGAGTCTTGAACAGTGGTTCTGTTTGCCCTCATAAGACAAGTGCTCATGGGTGGCGAAACTTGGTTATATTTATCAGACTGAGAGAAAATCTGGTGGAATAGCCATGCCTTTGCTCTCTTTCTGAAGGTGAGGTAGCATGGCTCTAGGCGGATGGGAAGTGGAACCTTGTTCTAGATCTTGGGGGCAAAGCAGCTGAAGGCCCTCTGTCTTGCGCAGGATAAGCTTCGCAGACATCATAAATAATAATAAATAAATCATGGGAAGGGAGGCCAGAAGGACCTTTTGTGAGGACTGGAGTTCTGTTTCTGGGATGGAGGGAGTAAGATGTGAGAGATACTCTGGGGCCTGTTTAATCACGTATCTGAAAGTAAATTATTTGGTGACAGTTATGGCAATTAGGGATTTGCTTTTTGTTTTTAACAACATAGGCAATGCCATTGACATTGCCTATTTCATTTCATATTGTTTCTAATCTGAAAAAAAACCCATTTATGAAGTTTTGCATTTTTAAAAATTTTTTTGTTTCATACATACAATTTCAGATTAGTGCACACTATTTGAGGTGGTGCACACTATCACAACTCAAATAACAATTAAATTAAAATAGTATGCATTTTATTAAAAATACCCCCACCCCCCCCCCCCCCCCCCCGAAAGGATAGGAATATGGCTCACGGGATGGCCCCGCGAGCTGCTGTACTCACCTCACGCTGCCAAAAGTGGCCCAGGACGCCATCGATATGCTCTGTGGCTGGGACATCGCCATCTCCTCAGTGCTGTTGGATGCGGACCCACACACTGCCATGCTGCTGCTGTCCCAGAACCTCCTTAAGTGCCTATGCACACATATGCGTGCATTATATGGGTCCCACAGCGGGAAATGTTGAGCAGCGCCCTCCAATGATGTCAGGTCAACTGGCCTATTTAAGCAAGGATCTCGCAGCATTACCTTGTCTCAGCAACATGCCTTTTGTCCTGCAGCGTGTGTTGCCTAATGTTCCTGATTCCTGTGTTCCTGCTTCTTGTCCAGCCTTCTTTTCTCCAGCTTTCCTCGTGCAGCCCACCTTGTCCAGCCTTGCCTTATCTTATCCATCTTGTCCAGTGCGCTGCGCCGGAGATGGACCCTTGGGCCAAGGTGGGGTTGACGCAACCCATAGGAAGGACCTATGAGTCCCCACCATCGGCAGGCAGAGAGGGCTGATGGACAGAGGCCGGCTGGCGCTTCACGGATACCAGCCCTTGTTTCCCGTGGGTTGAGCCTTTGGGTACCGGGGCCGGCTGGAATTAGGTGGGCCTCCGTATGTTGTCGTTGATGGAGGATCGAGGTCAGCCCAGAGGCAGCAACAAAGGAAGGTGTGAGTCTTTACTGGACGAAGCGGAGTCCCAGAGGCCCGGGTGCCAATAGGAACAAAGTCAGACAGGGGGCGCCTGAGCAAGAACAGGCCAAAGCCTGAATAGGCCAAGTCCAGGACGTAGACTGAAGAGGCATCTACAGGCAAGCTGAAGTCAGGGCTGACAGCAATCTGGAAGCGATAGCATGCAAGGCTGAGGTCTGGATGAAGAGAAGATCCAAAGCATAGTCAGACAATGTAGAGGTCTGGGTCTGGAGAGAGGCAGTGGAGCAGTCAGGCAATGCAGAGGTCTGGATCTGGAGAGAGTCAAAGGCGTGGTCAGGCAAAGCAGAGGTCAGGATCCGAAGAAGAAATTCGAGGATAGGTTGAAGATCAGGAATGCAGGAACAAGGAGAACGGGAACTGAAGTCAGCGAGGATCAGGAACTAGGAACAAGGAGAATCACGAGGAGGCAATCTTGGGAAGTGGAGCCCGGGCTTAAGTAGCGGAGCTCTGCTGATGTCATCATCAGGGGCCGCGGCTCGGTTCCCACCGTGGGCCCTTCTTAAGTCGTAGTGATGCGTGTGTGTGCACCTAGGAAAGGGCACAGCGCTGGATGGCGGCGTCTCTCCGCAGATCACCAAGATCCGAAGCTGAGCCAGAGGCACCAGGGGCAGCTGAGGATGGAGCCGGCAGCCAACCGCCGCCAGAGACGATGGACCAGGCACTGGATTAGCTTGAGAGAGGTAAGAGGGCCGAGCCACGGGTCTGCTGCGGCCGGCTCGCGTAACACAGTGTCTTCAGTGTGTCTTCATCCACCTTTGGCCTGACTCTCTAGATCTTGACCTCTTGCTTGGACCTGACCACAATTGTCTGCCGCCTGGATCTGACCCCCTTGCCTGGGACCTGACCAGTCTTGCTAGCTGCCTGCCCTGACCTTGTCCTATCTCTGACTCCGTTAGTCTGCTTCCTGCCCAGACCTCGGTATGCTTTTGGACTTTAGTTATCTTCATCACCCTAGGGACCCGCCTAAGTCCTGCCAGCCACCAGAATCCAAAGGCTCAACCTCCGGGAAGGCAGCTGAGAAAGATGAAGCTCCAGACTGTCCCGCTAAAGGGTGTGTTCGCCCTCGAGACTGCATCAACTACACTGCAGCATAGAGGGCTCACATACCTGCTACCCTTCAAACTAAAAAAAACCTAATGAAAGGAAAAAAATGAAAAAGGCAGAAAAACAAAATGAAACAAATAAAAAATGTATCGGGGCACACCCCTAAATGTAAGGCTCCTTTTTCTATAGATCTGGTACATGAGAATAGCAACAGTATCAGCTTCTTCATTTTGATAGCGTCTTTACCTCTGTGCTGGAAGGATCACCTCTAATTATTTGTATAGTGTCCATTCTGTATGAGTTCTTGGCTTTTAAGGTTGCCAGACAGATAGTAGTTATCCAGCTGGTTCTGATTATACTCCTGACAGAAGTGCCTGTCATCATTAATGCAAAACCTTTGATTCCAGTGTCTTCAGACTCAGAGTCACCTTTACCCTTAACGCCAGCTACACTCTTGACCAAAAAACTGGCGCAGCCCCAAATTCACCCGGAGATTTTGATAAGAAAGATCTCCTCAAACAACAGTGGAGACAAGATCAAAGCCTTGCTGACATGTTTTGGAGCCATTGGAGATGGGAGCACCTCCCAAGCCTGCAGGCTCTCAACAATTTACAATTCAGTCAGGCAAACATCCAAGAGGGAGACCTTGTCTTACTTAAGGACAATCAATGCACAATGCCATTGGCTCTGGCATTGGTTACCAAAACCATTCCCAGCAAAGATGGGAAAATATGAAAGGTTAAGGTCAAGACTGCAAATGAAGCAACAGCAAAGACTTTCTACAGACCCATCACTGAAGTGGTGCTTCTCATGCCTCATGAGAAGGCATTAACAGATGGACCACTGTCCACTTGAAAGGACTCAGAGACTCTCTTTCACTCTCTTTTGTGTTGTCCAGTTCTGTTGTCTGTCTCTTGTTTCAGCTCTTGTGAGGCAGAGGTAAGGAAATAGCTTGAGCATTAGAGAGCCTGAGTTGATCAAGGAATCCTCTTGGACAGCAAAGCTCCATCTTTTCAAATGGACACTGCATGTTTGTTGTTTAATTGTACATGAAGTTAAATAGTGGTATCTACCGATACCAGTTGGGGAGTATTCTGCCCCATTAACTATGAGAAGATTTTTTATTTATTTATTTATCTATCTATCTATCTATCTATCTATCTATATATTTGTTCTGTTCCTGCTTGTAAGCTAGTGTGATGACACAGAAAGACTACAAGCCCCCAAACTCCTATAGTCTTGTTGTTGACCCTTTATGGTCACATGTTTGCAGCTCCCTCTGCTTCTCGGCACTTCTTATTGGCTCAGATTCTGATTCATGCCTGCTGGGAGTCTTTCAGTGTGTGTGTGTGTACTTCTGAGAGAAAGAAGAAAGAAGCAAGCTGCCTCTTATCTCTCTTGTTCCTTGGAAAGGCATTTCCTTTTTATTACACCCACACAGATAATAAGTGAGCTTAAATCTCCAGTACAATTCCTATAATAGCTATTTCAACTCTAGAACCAGTGCTCTGAACTTGAGATCAACCTCTTCTCTTCCTTCCTCCTCAAGATCACAACCAGTAAGTTATATGTTTTCATTACCTGTTGGAATAAAACACTGTTGGAATTTAAACAAGGTGTGTTCATTGGAGATTCAGTACCTGGTTTAGCTGTGTATGGGTGCTGTGAGATCATGATATCTTCTCCTCTCAAACTCTGCTTCTTTAAGGGGGTAGACTTGGCTGGGAAATGCCGCTACCACTGAGTCGAAGTTTTAATTCTTGCAGAACACCAGCCCTCTCCATCCCTGCTCAGCTGACCAGATCGCTGGGTGGAAGTGCAGGAAATGACCTGCTAAAGCAGGAGTCTCCTGCTGATTAGGGGAGACATGGCAGGTCTGCTTGTTCTACTTTGACTGTATATTTCTTGATGGGTTCCTTTCTTTGAAGTTGCAGTGCTTACAAATGTATCTCATACCTGTATCCTTTTCCAGCTGGCAGTGCATTTCAATCAAACTAAGTTTCATGACTCACAGAAATAAAGATTAACAAGTAAAAACAAAAATGGGTGAATTGTAAAAGCCCTATGCATGCCAAAGCCAAGAGCTATGCATGGTTCTCGGACCAGCCTGTGCTGCATGGATTTTAAGAAGTGCCTGAGTACACGTGAATCCCCTGATATGTGCACAAATCAAAAACTTAAAAAAGGAGTGGGGACATAGTCTGGGTGGAGCATGGGTGGGACATGGGCATTCCAGGAAGGTCACTTGAAATGTGCACATATTTACTTGCACGAGCATGCATCGGGGTCCCTTACCATGTAAATTTACTTCCGCTATGGATGGCATGTAAGTTTTAAATAAAAAATCAGGGCTAGTCAGCGGGTTGAAGAGTCGGGGCTACCAGGGTAAAAGGGAGGCTATCTAGCTAGGGGGGATAGGAAGTCCTAACCTTTACCGGGGCAAACTGGGAACGAACTGGGGAAACGGGTATTTGCATTGGTGCATGTTCCTAGCAAAATCCCCCCACTTACGTGATAGAAGTGGCATTTGCATGCACATGTACACGTGCCAATTTTATAATATACGTGCATATTTTATAAAATGGCTGCCTCCATTGATGCAAACCGGCATACGCGCGTGCATGTGCGCCCGCATGGCTGTTTAAAAGTTACCATCAAAATATATAAGGTGCTACCTTTTTATTGGATTAAATAGATTTCTTGACTAGCTTTTGAAAGCTAGCACTCTCTTCTGGTTCTTGAAATCTAATCAAGAAATGTATTGTTTGTTCAATGAAAAGGTTGCATGTTTTATTTATATATATATATATATATATATATATATATATATATATTATAGTTTTTGTTAACCTTTATTTCAAGTGGACTAACACAGACGGCAGCCACACTGCTTTAATGAATCAGACAGGATGTACCCAAACCTCCTAAGTATTATTTCAGAGACTGACAGGGCAGAACAAGATCAGAAAGTTTTAATGCTGCACGCTTGATGATAAAAGCACTTTGATCCATTAATCACAGGAAATGTTATTAGAAAAATTAAAAAAAAAAAATACTCCTGGAAATAAACCAGTTTGGAGAGATATCTGGTGAGTTATAGTTCAAATTTGCAGCAGTTTACACATTTTAATACAGGACTTTGAAACGTGTACCTATCCATGCGATGATAACTGGGGACGATATGCAATGGCTGGAATCTTGTGTTGACACTGTCTTCCTTCCAACAGTAGGAATTCCTTTTCTCCTCAGTGGCTCAAGGGCAGTGCTGTGTACGGTCTTGTGGAGGGCCAGGGTTCATTTCCTAGACCAGAACTCTGCTCTCCGGACCATTCAGGTCGGGGGCTACTGTGGGGTCAGCCTTCACAGCTCCTGAGCTTCAGTCACTGTGACATCTAGTGGCTGGACTTATGCTCCACGAATAGGTTTCGGAAGGCGTTCTGGTGCATGCCCTCACCCCCGGTCAAGGACTGTCATGGCAATGACTGGGCTGGGTAAATCAAGAGGGAGATATACAATAGGGGAAACCCCCCTGGCCAGTTGCAGATGAAAGCTCACAGTGCCAGATCCCTGCTCCAGTTTCAGTTGAACCAGGTACCCATAAGATACAGGAAGAAAAAAAAACAAAAAGAAAGAACAAATAGGCTGCATGCCCTGAGTAAGGAGCATTACTTGTACTCATTTCTCTTTTTCTGATCAGAAGGACAGATATGCAATTTTGCCATCTCTAGTAAGCGAGATTAGAACTGGGAGTAAGCAGCATTCTCTCTCACGTTAACATGATCCATCCCAGGTGCTGTAAGGACATACCATACGTGCACGTTAGCAGGCTGCAGGCTTTCTGTGCCTGAAACAAATACGAAGCAGGAACTTGGCAAAATGAGGAGGTACGATAGGATGTAGGATGAAAAGAAAAGACTGGGTTATTGCAATATGTCTGGGAATAAGATGTCAGAAAGTTTTAATAGAATGTAGAATAATTTAGGTAAGATGTCTCTGGACCATCATCCAGAGTATCAAGTGCATGTCAGGTTATTTTAGTCATGTCTGGAGGGCGAAACTGGTCAACGTAACAGTTGTAGAGCATTCTTGAAAACCCCAAATACACATGGTGTGTTGTGTTCTGTATCTGTCACTAAATGTGGAAAAGTAAACCACTTGCTTACCTATAAGAACAAAAGCTTATTTAAAGTAAATTCAGAAAAAGAAAAAAAGCCTTGAAACACATGGCAAGTTAAATACATATTTTATAACTCCATAACCTGAATGTATGAGTTACTGATTTCCCAGGGGTATGTCTGTGTGTTGCAGGGAGAAGGATGTTATGGGTGTTAGAGGGAGGGGAATGGGGATGTGGAGGAGAGGGTGAGTGTGGGTGTGGGTGAGGGTTTGGAAATGGGGTTGGGGATGTGGGTATATATGGGAGGTGTGTGGGGTGATGCACTCTTTCCCCCTTGCATTCTCTTATACTGTTCTCACTCCACTCCCCCATGTTCTCTCCTCCACACTCTCCACCCTATCTCCCCTCACTTTCTACTCCTTTCCCTCTTTCCCTCCCTTCCCACCTAATATCCTTCTCCCTCCTGTACCTATTACCCCTTCCTTCCCTCTCTCTATCCTCCTCTTTCCTCTTTCCTTCCCCTCCCCCCACATCCCCCACCTCGTGTTTGGTTGGTAGGGCCTGAAGAGCCCTGCCAGTCCCACTGCTCCAACCACCAGAGGTGCCCTGTATTTCTTCACCCGATGGATCTTGAGAACTTGCCAGGATGCACTGCCCCGGCTGCCGGCTGCTCCACCACAAGACTTGATGTTTTTACTTTGTCTGCCAGCCCACTGCTACTCCTCATCAATGTCACAGATGAACGTACAGACCGACAAACAAACCGAAAACATAAGCATTGTCGTTTTTTTCCTAAAACACACTAAAAAGGATAAGAAGCAGTGCCACCCCCCCCCCCCCAACCCCAAAATAATACGACAGAGCTAGGGATTCAAGTGCAAATTTAGAAGCGAGAAAAAAATACACTTACACAAGTTCATGATTGTATCAGTTTCATGAGCAGACTTGTTTGACACAGGAAACCCCTTAATAGCTTGTAACTATAGATGGCCTTTCTTGATAAACAATTAGGAATTACTTTTCAAAGAATGCTGCGAGATTAACCTCGGGGCCTGAATTTTAAGCACCTAATGTTAAGCGAATTTTCAGCCAAACAGCTACATTTTTGGTTGAAAATGTTACAAATTTTATGCACCTTAAATAGAGGCCCCCTACATTTGTGACTTGGCAAAAATGGGCTTTCCTTAATTTAATCCACAATCAAATGAAATTTCCCCTGCCAACAACTATTCCCTCCTGTTACATATCTTTTTTTTTTTTTTTTTTTGCTTTACTTGACAGATAATATTCGCTAGTATGCTAGATGCTTTAATTCAAATGTTGTTTCTCATAATTTGTTTTTGTAAATTCATATTTCCAAGTTCCATATCCTTGTTTCTCATAATTTGTTTCTCATAATTTGTTTCTCATAATTTTGTTTTTCATAATTTGTTTCATATAATTTGTTTCTCATAATTTGTTTTCGTAAATTAATATTTCCAAGTTTCATTTCCCTGTTCTCTGTAAGACACATTTGTTATGTCATCCCAAAGTTATATGTAAACCAAAGTGATTAGTAACATTGTTACTAGAACCTCGGTATATAAAAAAATGTTAAATAAATAAATAAATAAATAAATAAAAATGTGCAAACATTGCACAAGTGCACAAAAATGCCAACATTTTGGTATTTTGCACATTTTTGCATGAGGCCTCTTCACAATGCTACAGTTTTCTGTGTAGTCCACTACATGGGACGTTATTTAACTTCACCCTTGATGAGCTTCTTCAGTTCATAATCATGCAAAACAGCTCATTAATGCTGAATTCTCCTCTGTTCATCTTAAATGTCATCTCACGTCTTCCAAGTGTATTGATGTGGCACAAGACCCAAAACTAAAGGCCTTCAGTACCTGGGAAATATGTTGAAATTCATTTTCGCAAAAGCTGTAGTAAATTATATTTATAAGATGGCCTTGAATTTTTAAAATTCATCCTGTGCATTGCTTTTGAAATAAATGTACTCTTTTTCTACAATGTATTCAATTGCCTTGGAAAAGAACTGGGAATTTTATTGATTTCACTAAGCACTATTAATGCTTCTTGCATTTGACTAGCTACAGTCACTTGGTGTTGTTGCACTCGGGGGGTAGACCCTTGTCCTGAGGCAGTGGAGAACTGCCTCCTGGTTGGGACCAGGAAGCAACTGCCCCCAGGGGGCGGAGCACTGGAGGAGACAGAGGCTAGGTAGAGCTTCACCACTGGAAGCCCGAGGTCCCCCTGGGAGGAGCCCATAGGGACCCGGGCCGCTTGGACTTAGGTGGGCCTCGCATGGTCTCCTGGGAAGGTGGAAGTTTGGCGTGCCCACAGGCAAAAGGGGAGCGCAGTCAGGTTCGAAGCAGGAGGTCCGATGTAACAAGGAGGACCAGAAGAGTGTGGGTGATGACAAGGCGAGGAACAGAGCCAGAATCTAGGGACGTGGTCAGGCAGGCAAGGGTCAAAGTCCAGGAGTCAGTCTGAGGAGTGGTCAGCGAGCAGAGGTCAGGTACCGGCGGTCAGATGAGGTCATTGGCAGGCCGAGGTCAGAAGTCAGGTAGCAGACAGGCAGTTCGATGAACAGACTGGAGTCAGAGGCAGGCGAGTCGAGGAACAGACTGAGGTCAGAGGCAAGCAGCCGGCAGACGAGTCGAGGGACGGACTGGAGTCAGGAGGCAGGCAGCAGACAG